>NC_033801.1:40260212-40313805 GCF_001876935.1 Asparagus officinalis | reverse complement strand
CGGGCGGAGTTTTAGCTCCAGCTTGCGTTCGATCGTGGAAGAGCAGACGCTGGAAATTAAATAGGCAATGCTAGCTAGTTAGAGTATGAATGTAGGCGGTAATGAGACCGGACTCTTCTTTCTGCTGTTAAATTTAAATTAAGAAAGAAAAAAGGGTGTACAAATTGGTTTTGATACAGGCTACAGCTCAAATTGTAATCTGTGGAATCCTCCTAGCTGGTTGTTTTCGAAAATGTTACTGACTCACTCGTGTAGACTAACTATGATTTAATTATATATCAAACGGTTCAGACCCCCCACCCCTCTCATTTCACGTAGGTAACTTGAGTACATGCCTTACTAGTTAGCCTAAATATGTAGCAACATATATTGATAGATTGATTGAGATTCTACTTGCTCTCCAAGCAAATTAGTTATATGGCGATGAATAAAATTGACGGGTTTACTTGTTGGCAGGGTTAATAAATCTTAAGGTAAAGATCAATCCTTGTTTCTTGGAGGCCAAGAAGAAGAATGCTATAAATAGGGAGGCCTGCTAATGCTATGAGAATTACACAGTGCAAGGAGTTTAAGAGAAGGAGAGCGAGAGTTAGAAAGCGACCGTGCGGCTTTGTATTTGGTGCATGAGTTGTGAGAAAGTCTACCGATCGCTGACGTTCATGGTCATCGTGTTTCTCCCTTGGTCTTGTAAAAAGCATTAGTTTCATCATTCTAACTATTTTTAGAAAATAAAAATAAAAAAGAATTATTTACACAACCGCCCCTGGGCTTTGAAACTTTAGGGCTCTGCTCCCACTCATGGAGGCGGCGATGCCGCCGCCCAGAGTTGGTCACCGAGATACCTTGAACCTAGCTCGAGGGTGCTTCGGTGGTGGCGATTAGCGCCGTCGACGTTGAGCATGTTTTTTCCACTAAGGAACTATGGGCCTCCTCCAACCACCATCCCAGGCACTGGTCGACGATTGCTAGAGTTTTGGTCCTTTTTTAAAAAATTCAAAAAATTTTGAATTTTTGAATTTTTGAAATTCAAAAAATCTTTTTTATTCTAATAAATCCCTAGTTTATTAAGTAGTCCATTAATTTTATACATCATAGTATTTTACAGATCTGACATGACAGATGCAAAAAAAATTAGAGTTTTAATTCTTAAAGTTTGGTTTTTCAGCAAAAAAAAATCTTTTAAAGTAAAAACCTTATTTCCTGTTACATAGCCAAAACCACCATCAAGAAATCAACGAATGATCCTAAATCTAGCTCTAATATCAATGTAGGATCCAGATAGATATATGATTGCAATAGGGTAAATCTTCATCTAGATTATGCTCAGTGAAAATAAAGAAACACTAGTATGTATCTACTAAACATAAAAAAGTTCAGAGTTTACCAAATAAATCATTTTCGAAAGGATGGTCACATTCATCTTGATCAACAGCCGGAGGGCGGTACACCATGCAACCGGCGAAAAGCTCCTGCATATCACCCCGCAACTATCACATAAACACGATCTTGAGAGAGAAAGAAGGTAAAGGCCATAGTCTCCATATTTTTTTTTGTATAATTTCCTTTCCTTTACACATCTCTACATATAGAAAAAAGAGGATAAACCAGAATGCTAACCCCACATGGTTTCTTATCCGATCCCCAAAAAATAACTTTACAGATATGTGATTCACCCATTCAACTGGGTGAGCCTGTATGCCAAGATTGTGTGTGTGTGTATATATATATATATATTTGTTTACCTTAATTTTTTGGTTTCTAATGAGAATATGTTCTCGATAGGTGTTTGTTTTGAATAATTATTTGTCAAATCATAAATAGTAATTACGGTAAGATGTACATGACACCATTGTAGTATTGACTTCCATACATATTGCACAAGTAATAATTAGTTATTCTGCATTTAGATATCTTTAGAAAGAGCATGTAATTAGTGTTAGGACGTTGTCCACACCATATCTTTTGTTGAGTAATAATAAACTCTCATTTGGTACACATATTGATTTGAGATAATTTAATACAGGTACATACATGTATAGAACATGTACAAGACAAAATGACACAAAATCAGCTAAAAAGCTTATTTTAGCATCATAACCATCGCAGGCGGCCTTTTGACCATTGATGGTGCATGGTGAACGTCGATGGTACAATGATCCATCAATGATGCAAAAGTCCATAGACATGAATGTCATTGATGGGCTTCTCAATCATCAATGGTCTCTTGACACCATCGATGGTTGAAAGACACCATCAATAGTAAAGTCAGCTGATGTAGTATTTTGTGATTCAATCATAGCCGTTCATCATTATATTATCTTCCACTTCTACCACGTTAGAAAAATCTATTTCCTAACCTAATTGTGAGATTAAGAGAGACCTAATTGTGAGATTAAGAGAGAGAGAGAGAGAGAGAGAGAGAGAGAGAGAGAGAGAGAGAGAGAGAGAGAGAGAGAGAGAGAGAGAGAGAGAGAGAGAGAGAGAGAGAGAATAGGAGGTGTTCAAGGGTTTGAGATTGAGAGATTAAGTTGAGAATTTTTTATGCCTCGGAATCTCATCGAACTCTCGTACGTTGTGCACAACATCCTTGGATCATTTTAGCGAGGAGAATTGCCTTGGATTGATCTTCTTCATCGTTCTTCATCAAGTTTCGCTTATATCCTTCGAGGGATGGTTTTTTATCAGAAGGGGTGCAAAATTATTCTTTAATCTGAGCTTAATTATTTTGTGTTTGGTTTTACTTTGAACTATTTTTATAGTGTATTCTAGCCGGCTGAATTGAGGTCTAGGACTAGATAGGGCTAGGAATTACTCATTGTGGAGAGTTAGGTTAGAAGAGTAATTTGAGAAAAACTAAGATTTTGGTGAACTCTTTATATAGTGAGAAAACCCCTTTGCGAGAAGGAAAATAGAACATAGGATTGTTTATCCAAACCACTATTAAATTTTGTGTGTCTTGGTTGGTTGTTTCTAGTGATAGTTGCTGCTTTATATTATTTATCATTCCTATTTGATATATTTTCTGCATATTCTGAGTTTTTGACAAAAAATAGTACCAACCCTCTTAAGCTTGCATCTCGGATCCAACAACCATCAAAGTTAATTTGACTAAGGATAATTGCCTTACTAAGTAGCCAAAGGTCCTTACTCATCATAGTCATGAATTTGGATCCGACAAATTCAATCTGAACTCTGCAATAAAAGAGGTAAGTCCCCGGATATAGGGTTGCAATTGATAATCACACTTTTATTACATTTTTATACCATCATTATCTATTTTGATTTAAATAAAAATATCAGTAATAAACATGTTTTATCTTAATTGCATGTTAATGAATAAACGCTCAAAAGAACTCAGCATCTCATCTCTCAAAAAGCCCAAGAAGTCCAAGCCCACAAGAGAAGATCGGCCGAAGAACAAGATAACTGAGTGTAGATACCGATACCGATAGCATTATCGATACCCGTATCGATAGCGGTATAGAAACCAAGTTTACAGTTACGGATTAAAGGCTAAAATATATTAACTAGGGATCAAGTTTAAATCCAAAGTTTGATATTTACTGTAATACTCTATAAATAGGGGTAGAGAGTGAGAGTTTTAAGTGTGAAATATTTTGTAAAAACTCCTTTTGGAGAGGAGAGTTACTCTTAATTGAGAAGACCTTTCAAATTATAACTTTTTATTGTAATTAATAAAGAAATATTTTCACCTCTTCATATTTTCTTTTCTTCTCTTTGTTTAATTATGAAGATGAAGGTAAAATGAAGATGAAGATCAAGATGAAGGTTTGCTATCACCTTGAGGCTAGAAACATCTTGGGATTAAATTTCTCTTTGTTAATAAGTTTATCTTTTACTTTCTTCACCTTAAGGCTAGAACCATCTTGGGATATAAATTTTCTCTTTGTTAATAAGTTTATCTTTTACTTTCTTTTCTTGTTTAAATAGCCAAGATATTAGAACCCTCTTGCCTTAAATTTATTTTCATGCTTGTAGAGTAGATTTATTTTCATGTCTTTACTTTCTTGCTTTAAATTCTTATATTTATTTTATAGTTTAGATTTTTATAATTTATTTTGTAGTTTAAACTTTATTTTCTTGTACTATTCGCCTTAAGGCTAGAACCCTCTTGGGATTAGTTTTTATTTTTGTTTATTTTTTTTCTTTGATTCACCTTGAGGCTAGAACCCTCTAGGGAATTGTCTTTTGTTTAAAGATGTGTAACTAATACTTGTGGGAACTCTAGAAATTGTATGAAACTAAATAGTGGATTTAATTCTAGATTCCTCATATATCTAATTGAATTCTCTATCTTTTACTTTTTTTATTTTTCTCTTTATTCTGATTTTTCTCTTATTTGTTTCTTAATTTTATTTCCTTCGTCTTTCTTTCTTCCCTTTTGTTAGTTTTGTTTACATTTATACTAATTCACATCCACTCTTTATCTCTCCATTCTCAATCTTGTATTGTATTTATTTACATACAATTACTCCCACTCTCTCCATCTCTCCACAATCACATCCATCACTCCTAATTTTCACACACACAACATAAGAACCAATTTAGATTTTCTCCTATAAACACCTTCCTCATGTGATCGATAATTTTTATACTATAACTTGATGGTTGTGCACTTGTAACTTTAGAGGTATACTTTTATGTCCCATCAAGTTTTTAGCATCGTTGCCAGGAAATGTGCTTATAAGTATGATTTTATTTATTTTGGTTCTTTAATTTTTATGTTTTATTGTAAAGAAACCACTTGGAGATTGAAAATCAAGGATTGGAGATCGAGAATTTAAAGATTTGTTTGTGGTAACTCTTCTTTCTACTATTTTCAATTCCACCCCTTTAGTTAGTTTTTTTCACAATTAGAGACAATTAGGATCTAAAAAGAAAAATAGAGATTTTATTTTTGTCAACTGTTCGCGGGAAAAATTGTTTTCTTCGTTGATGATTCCATTGATTACTTTGTTAACAGTTTATCGGTTATAAAGATCCGGTTTTTTTATAAGATCCGGTTACAACAAAATCAAAGAAAATAAAAAAGATACAACTTTCCTTATTTGTCGAACGAATCGCGAGCTCCTGTTTTACGGTCACTCGCTTTTGTGGGTTCTTTGCCTGCGCCGGGGTTAATCCGTGGACCACAGCGCGATCTAGATTCGGTTAGATCTAAACGGTATGACGGATATTATCTCGTAAAGGAAATAATAGCCGGGGGGGATTAATTCACCAAGGAAATAATCGCCCTCTCGGGATCAAAGGCTAAGCTTTGATCCGGAGTAATACCATATGGATCTCAGATCCGATCCCTCTCGAACTCCTGCCTTTTCTGACGTGGACTATCGCCGAGCACCGGATCTGAAAGTGCAAGTCTTCAAGGCTTCGAAAGTTCAAGTCCAATCTTCAATCCAGCAGAGCTTCGCCTCCAAAAGTTCCAACCTTCAAAAATGAGCCAAAGGGGGTCTATTTATAGGCTCTCAGATCTGTGCCTTGGTACAGATCTGGGTCGGCCACAGGTGGCCAGCCCTGGACTTTGATTTGGGAGTCTGGATCCTGATTTGGCAGTAAATCCGCCTTGGTGTTTGAATCCGTTCTATGGTTGGATGACTCGTTGACTCCCGAACTGTTAGCTTGATTCCGCATGCGAGTGAATGTATTCCATTGTTTGCGTGCGGTTCGTTAGCCTCGTTGCCTCGTTAATCCGCTTCGTTGCGTGTCACTTGGCTTTGGCGTTGTGGACTGACGCTCGTGTTTGGATACGTCGCCCGATGGTTCGTCGGTTTGTGCCGAGCTGTGCTAAGGGACCTATAAGCAATTTTATATGCCTACAGATACCCCCTCCAAAGTATTTCAGCCTCGTTCTTTTATAGAAGAGTCTGGAATACTTTGGATATGATTGTCCCAACCTTCAGTCGGTGTAACGGGACCTTGGAATGGCTTCTGTTCTTGATTCCTTCAATCCTTCAGGCTATTCGGTGCTTTGTCGAATGTCTGTAAGGGCTCCGGTGCTGCATTTATTGTCTGACTGTTGTCGGAATTTTAAACTTGAAGTCGATTCCTGATTTTCTGATCTTTAGCTCGTGTTTGTTGGTTCAACATAGAACTGATTGTTAGCGTTGAGTCTTTATTTGCGACGCGTTGTCTGGCGTAGTGTTGTTGAGTTATCCTTAAGAATATTTTTAGAAAAAATATTCTCTAGGAACTTCTCAACCAAAAATAGGGAATCGTTTATACTCGTGTACCTTATTGGAGTATTAAGAATCAGTTTATACTCGTATACTTTTCGGAGTATTGATTCTTTCATTGCAACGCATTGATTGGCGTTGACCTAGGGTTACGTGTTGACTGGCATTGACCCTAGGGTTTCGAACGTCGTATGTTGACTTTTTTATCGCAACGCGTTGACTGGCGTTGACCTAGGGTTACGCGTTGACCGGCGTTGACCCTAGGGTTTCGGATCACTTGACATTTGTTGGAGTATACACAGTTTAAGCTCTTGAGGTATTGGAGCATAGCGGTCCTAAATGCTGGGGTTGCAGGACCAACTATTAAAGTTGATTCGTCTGCGGATACAGATCTTATCCCGAAGTCGTTGGATGCTCAAGTCACGAGACCAACTAATGAAGATGATGCTTCAATGACTTGCATTTATAGAATTTTTGGCAAATTCTCAGCCATCAACGGGTTTGATAAGCCTTTACCGACTACCGTTTGAGTCGGGCTAGCATGCGGATTGTTTAAGTCTGTTCCGTATATGACGTTATGCTAAAAGAGTTAACCCTTTTAGTGCTACAATATTGAATATGTAGACTTCGTCTTTCTCCCGGGAATAGACTACCCGGCGACGCGTGTTAGGCGCTGACTTTAGGATTTTTGGCTAACCCCCAGCCTTCAACGGATTTGACATGCTTTTACCGATTACCGTTTGAATCGGGCTTACATGCGGATTGTTTTAAGTCCGTTCTGCATGTGACGTCGTGCTAAAGGAATGAACTCCCTTAGACTTGATGCTACGACTTCGAATACGTAGACTTCGCCATTGTTACGGAAATAGGCTACCCGGCAACGCGTGTTAGGCGTTGACTTTAGGATTTTTGGCTAACCCCCAGCCTTCAACGGATTTGATTAGCCTTTACCGACTACCGTTTGAGTTGGGCTAGCATGCAGATTGTTTAAGTCTGTTTCGCATGTGACGTTATGCTAAAAGAGTGAACTCTCTTAGACTTGGCGCTACGATTTCGAATACGTAGACTTCACCATTATCACGGGAATAGGCTATCCGGCAACGTGTGTTAGATGTTGGCTTATCCCTACTTAGGTTTCGGGATAGAATACCCCAGAATCAAACTCTGGTGTCTTTTTCTACGGAGAAAGACTAAACCGGCGACGCGTGTTAGGCGTCGGCATATCCTTTCTTAGGATTCAGGATGAAATTCCCCATACGTGTAAGGCATGGGTTTTGGTGTTATTAATAACAACCTGCCACAATGTTGAATATGTGAACGGGTGTTCTTTTTAACGGTTAAGAACTAACCGGCAGCGCGGGTTAAGCGCAGACTTATCCTTGCTTAGGTTTCAGGATAGAATACCCCAGAATCGAACTATGGTGTCTTTTTCTACGGAAAAAGACTAAACCGGCAGCGCGTATTAGGCGCAGACTTATCCCTGCTTAGGATTCGGGATAAACTTCCTAGGATGAATCCTAGATTGACAAATTCTTGGAAAAGGTCGGTGTCTTCTCTTGGGGCAAAGACGAACCCAAAATGGGAGAGGAAGAATTTTATATTCTATCTCCCGACACTGAAGAAGAAGAATTTTGTATTCTATCTTCAGCTGAAAAGGAGACTCGAGGTGGGATCTCCACCCCCAGAATCCGGAAAGATGAAACTAAGAGTGTGATCTCCACTCCGAGAATCGAAAAGATTCAGATAATCCTAACTGTTGGAAGGTTTGATTACCGAACTAAAGATGAATTTCTCGTTTATCGAGAGTGAATTGTGGTTTTGGTCCTAACTGTAGGAAGGTTTGACCAGTAGGAGTTTGAGATGACCCTAACTGTAGGAAGGTTTGATCACTTGATTTGAAAGTGGACCTCTCGTTCAGTGGAGGAATCGAGAGGGGATTTTGACTGTGGTCCTAACTGTAAGAAGGTTTGACCAATTGGAAGGTTTGAGACGTTCCTAACTGTAGGAAGGTTTGATCGCTCGATTTGTGGACCTCTCATTCATTGGGGGAATCGAGAGGGGGTTTTGGTTTTGGTCCTAACTGTAGAAAGGTTTGACCAATTCCGAATATTATGTCCAGACTCTAACAATGAGAGTGTTGAGTGCACAGATGCGGTGAGAATTTGAATGGGAGTTTCTTATTCATCACCTTGTTGTGGTGACCGGATTATCCCTAAGAATACACTATATGGATTTCTTTTGGGAACTTCCCGTTACATGAATCATCCACCCCCAGCTTCCTTTGCAAAACTGGGTATGGTATTGTACTTAGTTGGGTGTCCGGGTTATCCTTAAGAATATCAGGCATGGTATTCTCCAGGAACTTCCCGTGAAAGAAAGGAAACAGTTTAGACTCATATACCTGTTGGAGTATATAATGAAGCAGTTTAACCTCATGCACCTGTTGGAGGATTGAGAAGCAGTTTATACTCGTATACTCTTCAGAGTGTGGTGTTTCGACCTAATTGAGCGATATAACGCTGGCTTCAACCAAGGTCTGAATGTTATTCTTGAGAGCAAAGCAATCCTTGGTGGGATGAACGACCCTCCTATGGTATGCACAGTACTTTGGGTCCGTAGTGTTGCCAGCTTCCTCCTGATTTGTGATAGGTGGTAGCTTGATCTTGTTGCTTCCAAGGAGGGATTCGAAGATGGCTGGAACATCTTCGTCCTTGAAGGAATACTCTCTTTGGAGTCTCGGACCCGAAGTCTTTTGCTGTTTTCGGAGTTGCTTTTGCGACGTCTGGTTAGCGTCAACAGCTGTTGCGGGTGATTTTCCTTTACCACGAGAGGCAAAGTTCGAGTTCGAAGGATTAGCCGTCGGTCGGTTCCTCTCGGCCTTCTTCCTTCGGAGGAAGCGTTCGGCTTGTTCACCGCGCACCTTTAAGTCTTTCCAAGTGTCATACGGTGCCGTTCCCATTGCCTCCAACACGTCCAATGCGAGGTTGTTGTGGCAAGTCTGGAGAATAAACTCCTCAGTAATCGGGTCCCGACAGTTCATCGCCTTGTTTCGGAACCTTTTTACGAAGGTGTCAACCAATTCCCCGTCCTTTTCTCGTCAAGCAACGACCCGATGGATATCTCGGTGTCATCGTCGAAGAAGTCGGTGAGGAATTTAGTCTCCATGTCCTCCCA
Organism: Asparagus officinalis; assembly: GCF_001876935.1. Taxonomy (NCBI): domain Eukaryota; kingdom Viridiplantae; phylum Streptophyta; class Magnoliopsida; order Asparagales; family Asparagaceae; genus Asparagus; species Asparagus officinalis. Next base: position 40,304,437 of record NC_033801.1, on the reverse strand, counting down.
GCTATTCACACTTCCTGGCTTGAGGCGGCGATACCAATCGAAGTCGGCTCCACGAAGAGTGCCAACGAAGGACCGTACCATCAGAGGTTCGTTACCAGAGATGACCCCTAGGTGCGATTTGAAGTAAATCAAATATTGAGTGGGTGAACCTTTCCCATCAAACGGCGTAAAGTTAATTAGGCTGAACTTCGCCAGGTAGGGGATTGATTCCCATTCTCTTGGGTATGGACAAGGAATGCCCGTCTTCTTCATCTCTTGAGCGGAAATCAACGTATTGATTTTTCTCTCAAGGTTTTTAATCTTCAAGCTTTCACTTGAGTCTTCATCAGCATTCTCGTTACCACCCCCTGTATTGACGGGAGGATTATTGGCATTATGGGTTTCATTCGCACATGTGTCCTCATCTTCCAGATTAACCTGGTTACGACGACTTGGCTCGCCTTGCTGATTTGTCAGCGCTCGGATTTGCTGGTCATGCATTTCTCTCATACTCTGCATGGCCATCTGCATTTCAAACCTGAAGCTCTCCTGTTGTTTAGCCATGGCTTCTTCGAGCATCTTGGCCACTTGTTCCGCACTTATCATAAATGACTCGCGGGTTTGTCCCTCGCTGGATACTGTATTGTCTGATGCGACAACAGAGCAGGAATCTGATACTTCATCTTCTGACGGTAATCTTGTCCAAACCCTACCATAAGTTCTTCGTATGATGGCTCTGGACTACAGACGGGTCATCCGCCGGGGTACTTTCGGAATCGACTCGGGATTATCCTGTGTCGACGTCTTTTTGCTGGTCATATTGGTGGTGACCCTCAGGAATTCTCCGTCTTCACCTACCGTTCTTCTTTGTCGGAAACGCCTAGTCCTTGGTTTTGGCGTTTCAGTACTGAGCCTTTCGAAGACTGAAACTCTTTCGGGGACCGTCTTGATGCAGTTGCACTCAGACAATACTGCCCGAATGAGTTTGGAACAGGGGCACTGAGTTTCTAGTCCTCGAGGACTCCTCTTCCTGGTTTTCCTCGTACCACCAACATGATAGTACAACTCGTCGGTTTGAAAGTCGGAATAATCTATCGTGTGTTGGCACGATTTCTCAGGTACAACGTTATCGTCATCAGACGACAATGTTTCCTTCTGAGGGCGAACTGCCTTCTTTGGGCTTTCAAGAGTCACGCGCCTCGAGACATACCTTTTTGGGCGTGAATTCTCAGCGGGCTCTTGGAGTTCAATGCACAAATTGGCGCGCGCAGCTGCCTTGAACTCGTTGTCATGTTGGAGGTGACGGCGACCCCCAGCGTGTTGAGTTGTTCGGGGCTTCTTCATCGGGCCGAAACGTTCTTAAATCAGAGCTTTGCATCGTTCATCGGGAAGTGGACCAAGGCGCTCCAAAACTGACTTCCTTGTTCGGGATGGTCCCGCGGGATCTCCCGGAGCAGCTATGGGAATTATCGGCGACTTAGGTTGGTTCGCCGGAGGTTGAACTTGCTTCGAAGGCCGCAATGATTGTTCCTTAGCCTGAATCGCCGCTTCAGACTTCGGCTTCCATACTTGGCGGGTTGGTGGCGGCTTTTTGGCCACTTCCTTCTGCAATCTTCTACGGGCTTCTTGGACATGAGCCCGTGCTTGCGCTGACAGTGCGTGGAACTTGCGAATGCGCTCCTCAAGTGTCGAACGATTCCGTTTGACACGGATCATTCGTTCATTGGCGGCTTGAGGAGCTGCCATTACATGGTCGTGAGGCTGTTTGTGTTCTTCAGATCCGCGTTATAGCGGACTCCATCAGTGGATTCCATCGCCTTTGCGAGTTTTCGCGTCAGGCGTTGACGTCGCCTCTGGCGGGCTCTCTTTGAAAGAGTCACTACTCCCTCAGTGACGGAGGAATTGGCAAGAACAGGCTTGACCTGGTTGGAGGTTGGGGGAGCTTCACCCGACGCAACTTTGGCGTCAATCGGGGTGAGATCTTCGTTGGTATTCTCAACTTCTTCATACCAACGGATTTTTTTCCTGGAGGAGAACTTCTTGGACTTGCGGGGGGAGGTCGATCCGGACAAGGATGACAGATATTCCTCGAACTTTTGTTGGTCGAATTCGTACTCGACCTCCTCCTCGACCGGGATCGAGATCCGCGGCTGCGACGCGACGATCTCGACAGCGAGATCGGTGGCTCCCACTGTGGTCGCCAGATTGTTCGCGGGGAAAATTGTTTTCTTCGTTGATGATTCCATTGATTACTTTGTTAACAGTTTATCGGTTACAAAGATCCGGTCTTTTTATAAGATCCGGTTACAACAAAATCAAAGAAAATAAAAAAGATTACAACTTTCCTTATTTGTCGAACGAATCGCGAGCTCCTGTTTTGCGGTCACTCGCTTTTGTGGGTTCTTTGCCTGCGTCGGGGTTAATCCGTGGACCACCGCGCGATCTAGATCTGGTTAGATCTAAACGGTATGACGGGTATTATCTCGCAAAGTAAATAATAGCCGGGGGGATTAATTCACCAAGGAAATAATCGCCCTCTCGGGATCAAAGGCCAAGCTTTGATCCGGAGTAATACCGTATGGATCTCAGATCCGATCCCTCTCGAACTCCTGCCTTTTCTGACGTGGACGATCGCCGAGCACCGGATCTGAAAGAGCAAGTCTTCAAGGCTTCGAAAGTTCAAGTCCAATCTTCAATCCAGCAGAGCTTCGCCTCCAAAAGTTCCAACCTTCAAAAATGAGCCAAAGGGGGTCTATTTATAGGCTCTCAGATCTGTGCCTTGGTACAGATCTGGGTCCATGGCCGAGCCACCTATGGGTGGCTCGGCTTTGGCCGAGCCACCTGGGTGGTTCAGCTTTGGTCGAGTCGCCCGGGTGTGGCGCCGTTGTGTCCGTTGTCCGGTCCCGCACTTCGTTGTTGATCTGGACTTTGATTTGGGAGTCTGGATCCTGATTTGGCAGTAAATCCGCCTTAGTGTTTGAATCCGTTCTATGGTTGGATGACTCGTTGACTCCCGAACTGTTAGCTTGATTCCGCATGTGAGTGAATGTATTCCATTGTTTGCGTGCGGTTCATTAGCCTCGTCGCCTCGTTAATCCGCTTCGTTGCGTGTCACTTGGCTTCGGCGTTGTGGACTGACGCTCGTGTTTGGATATGTCGCCCGATGGTTCGTTGGTTTGTTGAATCATCGTGCCGAGCTGTGTTAAGGGACCTATAAGCAGTTTTATACGCCTACATCAACCATAATAAAATTCACCCTCCACTTGGACATTACTAACAAGATAATAAATTCAAATAATATTTTCCTTTCTCATATTTGTTTGATTGCTAACCTTAATTAAAACAACAAAATATTTTCTTTTTGCATCCTTTGTAGTTACTTTTAATTCCTAGGGTTGTATTGCATATAGTAGTAGTAATTCAGCCAAGTGATTTGGTCATCTTGACTTGACACACACTTGAAAATATTCTTAAGGGAAAAATCCCCTAATGAAGATAAGGTGAGGGATTTCATCACCTTTTCTTAGCCCACAAATTACTAATTCATCACTACACAAACCCAAGCCTTTTAAAACTCATTAGACGCTGGTCCCTAAGGATTCAAGCTCATTAAGAAACAAGAAATTATTAAGTGAATCAGTTCAAGTTTACTTGAATTAGTTGGTGTCTAAGGTAAGGTTTAAGGGTTACGTAAAGCGCTATGATCATTGATCTCACTCTAATACTATTCTTACATAGCTAACTGACTGAGTACAACTTTAATCTTTTTACTAAATGAGTTTTTGGTTAGGAGCTGGTCTAGCTGAGTTTAGGCTTAACCCTAGAATTTAGAGTGATTGACACAAATAATTGCTTTTGATTTGTTTTAGTTAGGTTTTTCTTTTATCTTTCTCCCCCTTCTCATTATCTTTAGAAATTTTTTTAGTATTCCTAAAAAACTAACTTTTTCTTTTCTTAGAATTTTTTAGTTAAATTTACAAAAAATAAAACGAATTTTCTTTGGTGTATGCAAGATTGGATTAGAGATAAAACCAATCGTTTAATCCATTTTAAACCAATTTTCAAAGAAATGGATAATCCTAATACACTAGTTCTTCAAGATATGTTTTACGCAACTAGGAATGCAATCTCATCTTCCATTAAGTTACCCAAAGTCAATGAAACTATTTTTGAGCTTTGAGCTTAGAACGCATTACATAAACATGCTTCCAAAATTCTTAGGGAATGAAACCGAAGACGCTTATATCTTTATCTCTGAGTCTGAGGAAGTTTATCTTATGATTAAGGTTAGGGAACTATCTAAGGATGCGATCCAACTTCGATTTATTCCATTTACCCTTAAGGATATAGACAAGAAATGGCTGTATAGCTTACCTACAAATTCTATCTCAACATGGGATGAATTTGTCACTGTTTTTCTGAATTTTTTTCCCTATCAACAAAATGGTTAAGCTTAGAAACATTATTCGAAATTTTAAGATTATTCTGGGTGATTCATTCTAGAAGTACTTTGATAAATTTAAGGATCTTCTTATCTAATGTCCTCACCATAGTCTTAAAAAATAGCGATTATGCCAAATCATCTATGAAGTATTGGATCATTCTTCAAAAACTTCCTTAGAATCAATGTGTTAAGGGGATTTCATTAAGAAAAATATCGATAAAGCTTGGAAATTTTTAGAGAGTTTATCCGTGAAAACCATACAATGAGAACACTGTGATGATAGAGTTTTATCAGTTCCCTAACCTAAATCCAATGGTCTATCCCTAGATATGAACATTGCCTCTGAAGTAAAGATGGCTACAATCATGCGTAGGTTAGAAGCTCTAGAAATCAAAGAACGAGCCTCAGCTCAAATCAATCAAGTTTCTGCTTTAGGTTGTCACAACTGTCTTTCTCCATCCCATGTCTCAGAGGAATATACTCTCTTAGGAAATAATTAACCACTAGGACAGGTTAACGATGTGTTTTAGCATTCCGTAAATCATCCATTTTCTCCAACCTACAATCTAGGTTGGAGATATCACCCAAACTTTGCATGGAATCATGAAAACTACTCCAAAAATTAAAACTTCATTCCTTCAAACCAACAATTTCCTAGGGAAAACATAGTTCCTTTCAGTTCTCAACACAGTTCTCAACAGCCAAATCTGCTATATCCAAATTAGTCTCATCATCATCGATCTATAAATCATATCCCTCCAAATTTGAATCATGATAAAGGTCTCAATATTTTGGAAAAAGGTTTGGAAACAATAATCAATGCCTCTACACAAACCACAAATATGTTGACTCAAACATCGAACACTTTGAATTCTTTTATGCAATCAACCGGACAAATACTTAACTCCAACACTCAAGCCATAACTAGGTTAGAAACCCAACTGGTCAACTAGCTAGTGCCATGAGTGAAAGAGAGAAAGGAAAATTTCTGAGTCAATCCATGGTCAACCCTAAGGACACAGGATCTAGTTCATCCTATGAAGCTCAAGTGAATGCAATCCATTCACTACGGTCAGTAAAACAAGTCTATAATCAAGTTAGAACACCTCCAAGTCAAACCCTTGAATCAGAATAAATTAGTTCTCCTTCTGATAACTCCATTCAGAAATCACCCCTTTCTAATGACCAAGAACCCGAACCTAAATCTAAACCCGAACTTGAGCCTAATTTTGATAGGTTTAAACCAGTTGCTCCTTTTCCAGATATACTCGGGTCTAGAAAACACTCCCCTCGGGAGGAGAAGATCCTAGAAACTTTCAAGCATGCTAAGGTCAATATTTCTCTCTTAGATGTAATTGAACAAATCCATTCTTATACAAAATTTTTAAAAGATTTGTGTACTAAGAAGAGAAGAATAAATGTTTCAAAGAAAGTCTTTTTGGTTACCAATATCAGTGATATGCTTTAAAATCTCATACGTTTTAAATGTAAAGATCCAGGTTGTCCCATCATTTCATATGTCATTAGAAGTACCTACTGTTATGATGTTTTTAGTCGCCAAAGTACGGTTCTTTGCTAGAAACGAACAGGTGTCCCCCTAGATGCACCGCTCAAGTCAGATTGATGGCCAAAACCACCAAGAATCTTAACTTATCCGACATACCGAGTCGACATCTCCTTAAGTCGACTCGAATGGCGGTACTTGTCGGTCCTCTTATCAAAGACGACTCGCCATGAGACTACTCGACCAGTTATTTGATGCCTTGTGAGGTTGACTCGAAAGGTGTTGCTTCTCAACCAAGCTAAAGGATGACTCGGCCTCGAGCCTCTTTTGCTGATAGCACATCGGCATCATATTTAATGCTTGGCAGATGCATCATACCTCTAGCCCCGATAGTCCTCATGACTCATCGCACCACATCAACACCGTTATGCCTCCAACCACTTCTCATTTAATGCTGAGGTGATCTCTCCTCCACTTGCCGACCTACATGTGAAAAGTATGTGCTGACATAGCCACTAGCCTATACCTACATACCACCATCCTATGCTCAGTTGAAGTGATGGTTCTACCCTTTCAGCACCACTATAAATAGATGTACTATTCTCAATAGACGGAGGATCTTTTTCCAATAATTCTTTTCCTAGCAATATCTACAGATTATATTGGACTACACTAAATAACTCACGTAGTCCTTTATTTTTTTTCTTAAATTCACCAACTGACTTGATCGTCGGAGGTACAATCACTAGTGGAAAACCAGGCATCGTTGACGGGCATTCCCGTCAAGAATGCCTAAATCCCCGTTGGCGATAAATATCCTTGATGGCTTCTCATCAAGGATAAGCCATCAGCAATAGTCCCGTCAGGGAAGAACTATCCCTGACGGGCAGCCGTCAGTAATGTATATTACACCCCCCCCCCCCCCCCCCAGCCGTCAGTAATGTATATTACTGACGGCAATAATGTTGACGGCAAACGCCGTCAGTGATAATGAAACATCGATGACGGCTATCCCGTCAGCGATGTTATGTATATCATTGACGGGTATCCCATCAGTGATGTTTGTTGCTGACGACAGTTCATCAGTGCTGAACACACAACCGCTGACGGGCTCCCGTAGGCGATATTATTGAAATCGCCGACCGGTTATTGCCGTCAGCGATGTTATATACATCGCTGATGGCTGTCCCGTCAGCGATAGGTATTAGCAGCTAAAATTTTTTTTGCTGATTATATAATCAGTTCCCTGTACATATCAATTCCCTGTACATACAAATCTGCAAACAATGACATTTCTTGCATATTCCAAAACATCTCGAAATATATACAATCCAAATTTCACAAACATCTCTCATCCAATCAATTTTCACAAACATTCAAAATATGTACATTCAATTTTCACGATAAGTTCTAAATCCACAAAAATTTTCACAACAAACCATACACGCATATCATAAGTTCTAAATCCACAAAAATTTCCACAACAAACCATACACGCATATCATAATCTCTAATATAAAGATGTCCAATATACAAACACGAGTTTAGGATATAACTCACTAAAATAGGTCATCCGCCCTATCCATGTCATCGTCCGCGTTGCCACTGGCGGCTCCATCCCTACGACTCGTGCTCCCAGTAGCATCATCTTCACTCTAGTAACAAAATAATTTAAATTTAGAATCACATAATATCGTGTGTAATCATGTTTTACATATATAATAAGTATACATGTCTGCTACTCTCTCCACTACCAGTAAATGCCTTTTGAGTGGCCAAAAAGTTCATAATCTGGCTTTGCACCCGAGTAGGAACCCGTCTTCTGCAGGATTTCATTATTTGCCTGGAAACCATCGCAAAAGTAGCAGTAGGGTGGATCACTCGCATAAGCCCCTCTTGAATATCCTCCCACATCTCCTCGGGAATCTAACCATCTAACATATTTATCACAGAGGAAACAAGTTGCATCGCCTGCTGCGTGCAATCCTCCTGCGGCATGTAAGAGGGCCCCGAGGGCATAGTCGATGGCGTTGAAATCGACAGAGGCTGGAATGGTGTAGACACCCTCTGAGCTCCAACTCTCATCCACCTGGTCCTCCCTTTTTTGGGAAGTCCACAAACTAAATGGCTCACATTATAATTCTGCTCTCTAGTCAAGGGCTCTTGGCTTTGTGCAACAACCTCAGCATATGTGTTTTCCAGAGCTTCCTAAAAGACAAAAAAATAAATTTAAGAATTTGCCTTTAAAAAATAAAAGATATATTTACCTGAACAAGTAAAATAAAAGATAAAGTAGTTCCACAATTGAGGGGGCTAAGTGCTAATAAATGGTATCTTCCTTATGCCTTTTGTTATATGTATGCATGCATCTTCCTTAACACATTCACACATATAATTCATGTATGATAATTAAGATGACCAAAAGAAGAGTGCAAACAATAAATTCCCAACAAAAGAACAAGCTAATAAGAGCTAAGATAATTAGTTAACCCGCATTTTCTTGGCTAATTCTATCTTTTGTTTCTTATTCTCATCGTCATTGTACCCCTTCCAAAAGTGAACCATCGTCCTCCTGTGTAGTTCTGGCAGTGGGATAAAGGGAGCGTTCTGAGAGAGATTAAAAAAAATATATTTATTAGTTTTATTTATCAAATATTCTAGGAAGCGGAGAGAATATATATAGAAGTAGTCCCCGTATAATGATCATAATCTTTCTTCCATCGATTTAGTTTATTTCTCTGATATTTTTTCTTCAACATGAACAAAGAGAATTTTAGTACAAGCTATAATATACAATGAAATATATCACTAGTTTTAGATAAATAACTTGATGATAATTAACTACTATACATATTTACCTGGTGCTCCTCTTGGCCCCACAATACTATAAGTGTAGCTAAATGCTCAGGCTCAACCCTCTTATCTCGCTTGTATATCCTCTCCCAGTTGTGAGTGAAACAATCAGAGCATTTCTTCTTTATCTCATGTCTCCACTCCCAAAGAGAATGCTTGAACTTTCCCATGTATCTAAATAAAAATTCCCAACCTACGGGATTGTCTTCGATGTTGAAATATCTCTAAAAATTAACATATAGTTAAACATGGACAATTGACAGAATCGAAAAATAATTGTGCTAAATAGAAGAATTTACCCAACAATCTCGATATATACTCTCCAAGACATGAAATGGCTGCTCCTCAGCCTTGTAATAAGGATTCACATTATCACTCCTCCGTATCAAGCATCCAAGGTATGGGCTAAAGTTATTAGCCCATTGTCTGGTTGGAATCCTATTGTGTCCCCATCTAACAATTGCTAGAAAACCATCCGTTGGTAACTTTTTTTTAAAGTCACTTCCTTGTCATCCTTTTTTCTGGTAAAGTTTTTCTCCTACAACAAAGAAAAAATAATAAATATATCAACACTTTTATTTAATCAATCTTAAGCTCTTAGAATTTAATTTATTATTATGAAATACTCAAAATTTTTTGATCAAACTCACCAAATCTTTGTCTGATTTCATATTTTGCATCAGATAATATCTCATCAATCTGTGGGCCCCATTCATCCAATCATTTTTTCACATGCATGTATTTTTCTGTCTGCTTGAGTCTGTACCCCTCTGCACATGCTGGTAAAGGCACGTGCTCAATCTCGGGAATATATGCTTGAAGTAGCACTGGAGGATCTGCATATAATGGTACAGGAGTCGGCTCTTTCTCACCCTCACCTAAAAATATAAAAGAAATAAATTATCATTGTGCATATATCATGAATAAAAAATACTTAAGTTAAAACTAAGTCATACCTGACATCTCTCCTGAACTCGGTGGCTCTTCCTCAGTGGATTGGTCTTGACTGGGGTTAGCTTCGAATAACCTCCTGTTAATGTTTTTAGACATATGCAAGTTGAATAAACATATAAATTAATATATTATAGATGCAATTTTGCTTGGCAAAAATAAAAACAAGATGTATTATTGCGTTACTAAAATTTTCATTTCTCATCAAGTTTGTAGGCATCTGCAAGCTGAATATACAAAATAAGATATTACATATTTATATCATCCAAAAGGTAATTGAGATACATCATAGTGATATTAAAGTTTTCATTTTACAATTTGCAAACTAAAAAAGGTTACATGAAGATCCGATTACAAATAATTGTTGTTTAGCTCCTATTAATGTCTGTGATAATATTTGGAATGTCTGTCTGAGTTTTTAGAGCGTCCGTATCAAACACTATGTTTTGAGGGTACGAGAATTCATCGATCGCTATATTTGGCTCATTGAAGTTGTTTATATAGCTCTCGTCATCATCTTCATTGGTAGAAGGTTGAATATAAGCCCTAGAATCCTTGTACAAGACAACCCACTTGTCTTTAACCACAGGATCTTTCACATAGAAACATTGTCCCACCTGAGATGCAAACATGAATTTTTTATTACTATCAATTTCTTTATCGAGATTGACAATTGTAAATCCAAAGGGATCCTTTTGAGTCTTTGCAAAACACCAACAAATCATGAACATCATGTATTTATGTTCATTTAGACCACCATAGCCATAGAATATCTCCACCACATCTTCCAACCATCCATAATATATTATATTATTTTCAACTGGATTCTGATCTCTTCTATTTGAGAAACATTCCCGTGAGAAGGTAGCCATGACACCACTATTCTGGGTGACCTTCGTATCATCAACCTTCATTGTGTGAAATTTATAACCATTAACACGATACCCACCATATTGACTTACAGCATAGTAAGGATGCTTTGCGTGAACCTTCACTTCTTCTGATATTTGATTATTAAGGACAAGTTGTTCCTGGATCTAAATGTACAAAATAAGAAAATTATTAAATCAAGAATTTCTAAGTTTTTTATCAAAAAAATATAAATATTGATAAATTTCATAATACTTACTTCATTCTTCAACCAAGTAGGGAATTCCTTCATATGCCTTTCTTTAATGTTATGTACAACCGTACTACCGATAACTTCATTCTTAAGTTTTTCCTAATGTTGCCTATTAATGCAATAAATTTATTTATTATTGTCAAACTAAATATTAAATATTAAATAGTATTCAAAACTCTTTTTAGATATTTTACCTCCGGCACTCCGAGAAGATTTCAAGATTATTTACTACGTATGCCTGCGCTTGATCTAGCAATATGTTAGAATAATTTTTGTTCAGCTTGCAAGGATAGAGAACTGTGTTATCCTTATTATCAACAGGTGCTTGAAATTCAATTTGTTCCCCTCTCATATAACGAGAGGAAAATAAGAGACACTCGATTCTCATGTAACTTTCAGCTATTGAACCTTTTGGTCGAGCTCTGTTACGCAATTGACGCTTCATTGAACCTAAATATCTAAATATGATAATTAATCAGATATAGATGTAAAGATATTAACATTTAATAGATACAAATATTGATAGGTAACGATTAAAAATATCTAAATACTAACCTCTCTAATGGATACATCCAACGATAATGGACTGATCCTGCTATTGCAGCCTCCTTCGTGAGATGTTGTGTAAGATGAACCATTATTGTGAAAAAAGATGAAGGAAAGAGCATCTCCATTTCACACGTTGTTTCTGAAATAATTTCTCCAAGTTTCTCAAAGTCACGGTCGTTTATAACTTTAGAACAAAGCTTTCTAAAAAATCCACAAAAATCAATAATAACTTTCACTATTTTTTTATTCTGCATAGTACTGCGTAGTGCCACAGGTAGCAGTTGATGAAGAAGCACGTGATAGTCATGAGTTTTAAGTCCTAATATTTTCCTTTCTTACACCTGGACATTGTTCGATATGTTTGCGGAGTAACCCTCTGGTAACTTTATTGATTTGAGGACTTGACAAAATGTTTGCATCTCAACTTTCGACATCATAATACGAGACACATGCAATTCTAATTTGTCATTTTTGATAATTTTTTACTGCAGTTCCTCTCTAATGTTCAAAGCAATTAGATCTTGACGAGCTCGTAGATCATCCTTTGATTTATTAGCATCTTGCAACAGTGTGGACAAAAGATTATCACAAATATTTTTTTCAATGTGCATAACGTCCAAGTTATGACGTATTTTTAACTCTTTCCAATAGGGGAGTTGAAAAAAAATGCTGAATTTTGTCCATCCTGAGGGTAATTTTACAACTTCAGCCCCATCACTCACCACTTGTGCTTGTCTCTTTCGTTTTGGTATCCTTTTGTTAATACGCAAGTTCCTTACTCCAAGTAAATCTTCTTTCGAATAGCGCTTCTTTCCAAACCTGACAGCAGGGAACCTCTCAAACAAATGTACAATCTGGTCTTCACCTAATGGACACGGAGCATCTCTCTTCTCAACAGTACCATAAAAAAAACTTGCTCTATTTTTTGTTCTGTATCAGTGTTTTAGGTTCAACCACCTTCTGTTAAACCAATAATAAAACTTTTGACTGTGCTGCAGATAAAGACCTTTGAATTCTGGACCACAAACTGGACACACATATGTTCGCTTGTAGACCAACCTGAAAGATTTGCATAGGCTAAAAAATCATTAATTGTCCATAGTAAAATACTACGTAGTCTGGAAGACTGCTTTGCATGAGTATCATATGTCATAACCCCTTCAATCCAGAGTTGTTTTAACTCATCAATTAGCGGTTCGAAAAACACATCTATGTTAATACCAGGTGCATGCTTGCCCGGTATCAATAATGAAAGTACCATATACGGTTGTTTCATGCAAAGCCAATGTGGTAAGTTGTAAGGCATTAATACAACAGGCCATGTAGACCAACCGGAACTCATAATCATAAATGGATTGAATCCGTCGCTAGACAAACCTAGTCTAACATTCCTGCACTCATTCGCAAACCAAGGAAAAGTTTGATCCACATGATTCCACGCCTCTGCATCGGCCGGATGTCTGATTTTACCATCATCTATACATTCTTCCATGTGCCACCTCATTTGCTTAGCAGTGTCTTTATTCATATACAACCGGTTTAGCCTAGGTATTAAGGGAAAATAACGAAGGACCTTTGCTGGAATCTTCTTTTGCTTAAGCATAGACCTTGTTGTCCCATGTGTTGAATAATTTTTACGTTGTACCCACCGTGATACTCCACAAATTGGACACTCCTGAAGATCTTTGTTATCCTTATAGTAGAGGATACAATCATTAGGGCATGCGTCGATTTTTTTATAATCAAGTCCTATAACAAAAACAATCTTCTTTGCGTTATTATAATTTTCTGGTATGCTCTCTTTTTCATTTGGAATGACTTTTTTCAGCAACACAAGCAACATATTAAAATATTTATCTGCCATTCCGCTAAGAGACTTTATATGCAAAAGACACAACATAAATGATAACCTGGTGAACTCGGTGCAACCCTCATACAGATCATTTTCATTGTCGTCTATTAATTTTATTATCTGCGCCAGCTCCTCATGACCAGTCACGCCTCTAGCATTTCCTGTAACTTTAGCATCCTCAGCATCTTGAACTTGATCTATATTAGGAACTGTTAACATATTAGCAAGCATCGTATGTGTATCATCTATCCTCGTATCATCTATTCTCCTATCGGACATACCGGTGTCCTCCATCAATTCCATTTCTTCAATACATCCTTCCCCATGAAACGTCCAGTATTTGTACTCCTCATAAAATCCTTATATTAAATGTTTTTGTAAATCACTTTTATCCACCAACACCCTATTTTTACACTAACAGCAGGGACAATACACGACATCACTATTTAACTTCCGTGGGTCTGCCAAGGCGTACTGTATGAATTGATTTATTCCATCTTTATATCGACTATCCCTCCATCTATCAATACGAGGAATATCGATCCATGATTTGTTAGGAACTATCCTCATCTGTATGATATTAAGCATAATTAGGTAATGTGAATTTTTATTAGTAACACATCAAGGAAATTCAAATTATAATAATCTCGGAGGGAAAATTGCCAGAACATAAATTATGTGGGAGTAAAATCTAACGCTCATATTTTCAATAAGACAATTTCTTAGGAGCCATCCATATATGGTTCATCCTTAGGAACCATATCACAGTTTAGATATGATGAAATAGGATGAATTGAAGACGTGTTTTCTAAAATGTGGTATCTTGAATATATCAACAATTTCTTTATTTTTCGATTGCATGTGTATAGAAACATATGTCTAAGCATATAGCAACATTCTATGTATAGATACAAAATATATCAATATATAAACTTTCACTTGACCCTCTACATGTAATTGGCAAATAACCAGCATTAACCAATGAAATTCGAAGAGATAATTTACCTCTCCTCTTTACCCTTATTTATAATAGAGTATAAAACATAATTAGTATTGAGAACCATATAGTATTGAGAAAAAACTTTACCCTTATTTATAATAGAGTATAAAACATAATTAGTATTGAGAACCATATAGTATTGAGAAAAAACCTTAAATCGTATCTAAAGAAAACATAATTAGTATGACATAACAGAGTTCATTATATTATATATAAAAAGCTAAAATCAAATATAAAACCAAAATTAACCTTAAATCCACTAATCTAAAGATTACAACAACTGCAAAACATATATTTAGATATTTGGAATATAGATATAGCTATTTCACTACATATATGTATTGTAACCATATCTTATTGACTGTATAGATATATATTAACCATATTCATGCCCTAACGAATACAAATATTTCATAACGAATACGAATCGACTGTATAGATATATATTAACCATATTCATGCCCTAACGAATACAAATATTTCATAACGAATACGAATATGGAAATGGATATATACTTAACATTATTCATGCCCTAACGAATACAAATATTTCATAACGAATACGAATATGGAAATGGATATATACTTAACATTTTGCACCTCTACCACTGACGCAATGCAACACAAGGAGAATTGGCCCTCTCAAATGAAAGTTTTTCATACAAAATGTACGAGTGGTTTTAAGCTATTAATCCCTTAAACCATTCATGTTTTGAGATTAGTCCCTCAAGTTATTGGACTTGCTATTAAGAGAAGTAATTTCCAAAATTGTCCCTCAAATCATAAATTTGCTATTAGACCCCTAAATTCTTAGAAATAGTTAATTACAATCGATACACAAGGTTTTAAAGGATCCAATAGAAAATTCAATAGTTTAATTAAGGAACTAATTTCAAAATATTAAAGATTTAAAATACACAAGATCTTATAGAGATCGAGATCTTATACCTGAAAGAGGGCACAGATCTTTAGCGGCGAGGGTCGGCGAGGGTCGGCGAGGGACGAGGGCACGACAAGGGTCGGCGTAGGACAAAGGGGCACTGCGAGCTGTTCCATGCGAGTGGTGGCGGGAACGAGGCTTTTCGGCTAGGTCGAGGGACGAGGGCGATTCCGTCGAAGGGGGCAGCGTGGAGTCGGGGAGAGAGAGAGAGAGGAGATGGGGGAATTTTCACCAGGAGGGGGAGGAGGGAATTTGTGAAGGGGGGGGGGGTTCGTGTTTGGGGGGGATTTGGTAAGGGGGAAATTTTTAACGAGGGGGGGGGAGAATTTCGGCAGTGAAAATTTTGGAACAACATCGCTGACGGGATACCTGTTAGCGATGTTCATATCCTGTCAGCGATGTTTGTATCGCTAACGGTAACCAAGAAATTGTGACAGCAACATCACTGATGGTAATTCCCATCCGCGATGTAAACAACACTGACGGTATTTTCCCATCAGTGATGTTGCCGTCAGCGAAAGCTCTATTTCCACTAGTGAATGGGGGAACTAAGCCCCGCCCACTCACAAGTTGCTATTTGTGCATGGTGAAAGCTACTAAACTCAAGATCAGATATTCGGAGAAGTGAGTGCCCCCTAATCAATCTCACCCCCATCACATATTTGACTATTTGATTACTTAACATCAACAGTTTGGCGCCATAGTGAGGCCTTCTTTCTTTTTTGAGAAAACATGTCTTGTTCTGAGCATAGGGCTAATCAGTATCACCCTGCAGAACCATACCAGAGCTACGTTACTCAAGTCTAGCTTAATAACAGCAACTCGCTACCTTCACCAGCGAGCTCCTTAGTCGACTTCCATAGCTGTAGCAAGCTACTTCAGCTATCCCCCCACCTTTTGAAGACCTACGGTCGAAGACTCACCCTCATTCTAGAGCACAGCAAGTAGTCTCGCCTCAGACTCCTTCTGTTGCTACCGAATAGTTGAGGGATTAGGTCGAGTATGCGACCCTGCAACCTCATCGGTCGACTCGCCCGGAGGAACACCACTGATGTCTGCTTCCTTATCTTGAAATCATCGGTGAGAGTCCCAACCCTGGTCACCCTAGGGACCGTACTAGGGAAGCAATCTCTAAGACTCTCCCCCATCATCGTACCTCTCTAGTCCTCTCTGCTACTGTGGGGACCTATAGATACGATCGGGTATACAGACCAATCATAAAAGCTATCGGGGGGGAACACCCCCCTTTCAAATGACCTCATGAATGCCCCATGTGAGAAGTTCAAGATGCCTCACATGGAGAAGTATATGGGGAGGGAGACCCTCCGAACATGTTCAGAACTACTATAACGTGATGAGCATGCTCCAAGCATCTAAAGAAGTCATCTGTTGATGCTTCCCCATCACTCTTTCAGAGAGCACCAATCTCTAGTGGAACGCCCTTGAGAAGAAGTCCATCAGTAGCTCCTAGTAACTCAGCCAAAAGTTCATCCACTACTTTCTAGCTGGCACCAAGCAGAAGCTCCCCCCTCATGTGCTAATCTAGATGAGGCAAGGGCTTAGAGAAAATCTTTGAGCCTACATCAAGAGGTTCCAGGCAAAGAGGTTAGAGGTTAATGACCCAGGGAGTGCGGTCGCTATGTTCGCCCTTTTGGCCGGCTTGTAGAGCAACGAGTTGGCTGACTTGCTTGCTAAGAAGCCGGTCGCCAATTATGAGCAGCTAATGGCCAAAGCTCATGAGTACATGAACATGGAGGATACTCGAGCTTATAAGGTAGCGGTACCAGAGTCGGCTAGAGGCCCCCTGTGAGGTAGGAGTGGCCAAGTCCTACTCTCATAGTCCTCAACACCTCTCTTGCAGAAGCTCTCACCAGAGTCCAGAAGGAGGGGCACCTCAAAAGCCTACTCCCAAGATGAGGTCGGATCCCCAGAGCCAAAACATCAGGAAGTATTGCTGCTACCACAAAGATCATGGCCACCTCACCAACGACTGCTATATCCTGAAGAGGGACATCGAGGACCTGATCGAGAGAGGGTACCTGAAGAAGCTCGTCTCTCAGAGAGACCAAAGTGAAGCTGAACTCCTGGCCAAGATTGGTGAAAGTAATGTCACAAATTTTTTAGGGAAGTCCATCGTCTGCTGCTTTAGTGCGCCCCTATCCTTCATGACTAACAATGGCACTTAGTTCGATAGCAGAGGCTTTCAGAGCTTTTGTGAGGAGTATAATATTTACCTCATGTTCTCCTCAATCACCCACCCTAAATCCAACGGACTTGTAAAGACTGCTAACAAAGGCATCCTCCAAGTATTGAAGAAGAAGGTGGACATGGTGGTAGAAAACTGGGTTGAAGAGTTGCCTAGTATCCTCTGGTCATACCGCACAACCCACAAGAACTCAACCGGGGAGACTCCGTTCAAGCTAGCTTATGGTGTCGAGGCAGTTACTCTAGTCGAAGTAGACATGCCAACCATCCAACTGCAACACTTCAATGAGGACTTGAACTAGGAAGGACTTTTGACCAGGCTCGATCTCTTACACGAAACCCGAGAGAAAGTGCTCTAGACCCAGGTCAGCAACGAATCACTCGGTACTATAACAAAAAGGTCCGACCCAGGAGATTTAGCGCTTGTGACCCATCCTCCGCAAAGCTACTTTTGACAAAGACACCCAGAGAGGCAAGCTAGCTCCTAACTGGGAAGGCCCATACACAGTCCTAGAGGAGTTGCGAGCATGAACCTATCGATTAAGGGCCCCGGACGGGAGAATCCTACAACATCCTTGGAATGTTGAGCATTTGAGAAAATATTTTTGATGTTTCGGTACAAAGTTTCATTCATTATATTTGAAATCCTTTTTTGAAACTGACTCTTTGTTTCACACTCTCGCAGTGCCAAATCAATGTAGGAATCCTATGTTGGCCTTCTTATTTTGATAATATTTAACAAACAATTTACAACTAATATTGTTTATCTAGTGTTTGTGTTTTCGTATTTATTCTAGGCAAACAACAAGTTAGAGGATGGATGGAATAGAGCTTCAACGATCATATCAAATGGAGGTTGGCAGAATAGTAGAGTGAAGCCTTGCAATTCAAAGTTAAAGATCAAGTTCAAGCTTCATCCGCAAGATTACCAAGTCAAACATATTGAAGACCATCAAGCTTGGGTAAATTAGTTTAGGGCTTATATTATGTGTGTTAATACTTTAAGCTCAATATCACACACACATACGTTTAGTTTGGTTTATCAACGTTTTGGATTATAGACTTAACGGCATTATTTTATATCTTTTATCAAGTTTATAAATCTATTGGAAAGTTTTTAAAACTTTGTTTAAACTCAATTTGTCAAGATCAAGCTTTTACAAGCCCATACTTATGTGATTTTGCAAAATAATAAGATTCCATAATTAGGAAATGCAAAATTGGAAAATTATTTTTTGTAACATGTTCAAAATCACATTTTCAAACATTTTCCAAAGTTTCATCAAGTTTGAAATTGATTTGTTATGTTTAATTGAATTTACAAAATCATGTTTTTCGTTCGTGCATGTTCGTGCATATTTTTACAAAACAGATGAGTTTTCACAAATGGGAAGTAATATTTAAGAAATTCTTTCTTTAAAATGTTTACCTACATGTTTAGAAACTTCTCTCAAAATTTTACCATTTTGGAATTGATTTACTGTGCCCAATTGATTTTACAAAATCGTGTATGTTAGCAGATTTTTAGAAACTGTATATCTGTGTTCAAATATTTATTTCTCTCAAATGATAAATTATTTTTCAGAAATTCTTTCTCTAAAATTTTCTTCTACATGTCTAGAAACTTCTCTAAAATTTTCATAATTTTTTGTAGTTTATTTACTATTTTTAATTGATTTTACAAAGCCAGATATGTAAATTTTCAGAATGCTGAATTTAGGGGTATTTTGGTCTTTTCAGCCTATAACGGCTAGTAACAGCTAGTTTTTGATATTTTCGGTTTTTGGGAGTTTATGGATGGTTTAAGAGGCTATAAAAAGCCCTCAACTTTCATTGTTTCTCATGGATGTTCAAGATAGTTTTAAAAAGAGTTTTACAAGTTTGTTTAAAAGTTTTTAAGTTTGTTTCAAGAGTTTGTTTATGAAGAAACTTTCACAAGAGCTTGAGGAGATCATTCTTTGGTGTTTGGGCATTCAACTCTTCTCCCTCTCTCTCTTGTCATCTTTAGAGAAGTGTTTCTAAACTCAATCTAGCTTTACATTTATATATAATTGTTTGATTATCATTTTATTAAGCTAGAATTTATTTGAGTTAGTTTGATTTGATTTATTCTTTGTTTACACACACAACCATTGAGCTTATTGTATTTGCATACATTATATAATTGAGTTGTGGGATTGTGTGACATTGAGTGTGAGCCTATATTGTGTTCTCACCTTGTATTAGAGAACAAACACCTTGTTATTGTGCCTAATTGTGTAGATCACTTTGTAATACACTTGTACATCGAGAGGAGTGTGTGGTGAGAGTCAGGGATCATCCCAAGAGGAGTAGCATCAGTTGACGAACCTAGGGAAAGGTTGTAACCGAGCACTTGAGGGAGACACGGCTAGGTCCAACACTTGTGAGGGTGTTGAGTGGGTTTGCAAGAGTGAGTTGTAGAGTTTTCGGTTAGCTAGAAAACCGAGTGTGTAGAAATTCCGGCTTCCAAACTGGATTGTGATAGTGGTTTTCTCCCCGGGAGTGGGGCCGAGCTCCGTGATCATTTGATTGTGTTTGAGTGTGCTTTGGCGTTTATTTATATTTGTGCTCATTGTTCATATCGCTATTGTCTCATTATTTATATCATCCACTATCTTGTTTCATATTGTTTAGCTTTGTGTTAGTTTCATATCCTTGCATATATATCTCATAGTATATCTCTTTGCTAGGATATATTTCATTGTTCATATTGCCTTATCCTAGCTAATGTATCTTATTGCATTTTATTCTTGCTAGGATATTTTGTTATTAATTGGCATTTAATCGGATTAGATTAGCATAAGACCCTAATCACCCCCCCTCTAGGGTCTAACAATTGGTATCAGAGCTTGGTGCTCTTTGATTTAAGGTCTAATCGCCTTGAGTTAAAGATCCAAGTTAGCTTATTGTGCTAATCTAATTTTGAGCTTTATTTGTATCTTGCTTGCCTTTTATATTATGGATATGCATGGTTTAGGTTATGCCATCAATATTGCTCCTAGATTAGATAATTTCCCCTATGCCCAATGGTGTGTTAGATTTAAACTTTTTGTTCAATCTAAACACTTTGATTTATGGGAAATTATAGATGATGCTTATATTATGCCCACTATGGAGAAATCCAAGTGGAATAAAAATGATCATCGTATGTTTACAATGAACAATATTTTGTTAGAATATTTGCTAAATGCTCTTGATTCATCTATGCCTAACAAATTTGTTCATTTTGATAGTACTTACAACTTATGGAAACTTATTGAAGCACATCAAGGGAACTTGGAGGCGATCCGACAAGCTTTGGAGGATCCGACTTCAAGTTCATATGGAGCATCATGCACACGGCCACTAGGCGATAGCCCTAGTGAGGTTTGCGAGTTCGAAACCATAAATGATTTACCTAATGATGAACTTGTTTGTGCTAGTAAAAAATTATTGCATGCCTTTAACAAATTGCAAAATGATTTTATTGAATTTAAAATCCGATCATGAGAAGTTAGCTTCCAAATTTGATATCATTTCTCAAGAAAGTATTGCTCTTCAAGAAAACAATGATATGTTAAATTTGGAAAATAAAAATTTGAAATTGGATATTGCTAACTTGACTCATGATAAAAATAATGCCAACTTAGAAGTAGAGAACATACAAAATGATACTGCTTCCTTTATAAATGACTATTTATGTTCTACTTCTAAAAATGCAAATGTGCCTAAAAATGAAGATTTGAAACTTATGAATAAAAGCATTTCATCTTTAGATTCAACTTTGAAAATATGCATTAATAATCATAAGAGGCTTATGGATATGTGTGCCAAGTCTAAGTCATTATCTACTCATTATGCACACATATATAGCAAAATTTACAAATGCTCTATTTTCGGCCGAAAAGGTCATTTATCTAAATTTTGTTATGATGCACACAAACATAAGAATTCTAATGCTCCTTGTGCATCTCATGTAGCTTCTTCATCT
Source organism: Asparagus officinalis (assembly GCF_001876935.1). NCBI lineage: Eukaryota > Viridiplantae > Streptophyta > Magnoliopsida > Asparagales > Asparagaceae > Asparagus > Asparagus officinalis. Next base: position 40,283,046 of record NC_033801.1, on the reverse strand, counting down.
TGTACACTTACACATTCACATGCTCATTCTCACAAAGTTCATCATAAGCATGCTAGTGTGTTCAAATGTGATCATTGTGGTTGTTTTGGTCATTTGGCAGAATATTGTTTTGATTTGAAAAGAAAATCACGTTTGCCAAATGTATCTAGTAGACCACATGTTTTTAAATGTGATGTTTGTGGTAGGTTTGGACATCTTGCTAAATTTTGTTTTGATTTACAAAATGCTCCAACTTTACAATTTGCTCCAAAAAGACCACCTTTGTTTAATGATGTTTCTCATTTGCAAAATAATTTTAAAAGAAAATCTTTATTTGCAATTGATTCTCGTGCACGAGCTAATGGTCCACAAAAACAAATGGACCTCTTTCATTGCACAAATTGCAATAGGAAGGGTCATTTGAATGAATATTTGACCATGTAGTGCACTAACACGGGTCATGTCCCTAAATCTTTTGGTACCAAGAGTTCTTTGGTACCAAAACAAATTTGATTTTTAAACCAAGAAATTTAATGTTTTTATCTCTCTTTTTCTTGGTTTTTGAAAATTATGCTTTAAAATCTTTTGATTATGAAAACAATTTTTCTTGTAGCAAATCTTTTGTTTTCATGATTATTATTTTTGTTTTGATGAGAGGACTATGTTTATATAACCCTCCGGATTATTGGGTGTTTATTCCCAAATCTTGTTTATCAGGTGTTATAAATGTTTATATGGGTTGATACTAGCTCAAGAGCTAGATTTGGTTGCCTCTTTTGATCTTTGTCAGATACGACAAAATTTAATATTGAATGGCTGAATTAGGGAGCTAGATTTGGTTGCCTTGTTGTTCAGCTCAGTCTCCAAAGCGGCGACCCTCTTCTCTGCTTCCTCCTTGACCGACTTCTCCCTGCCACTCAGGAGGGAAGTTATTCATGTTGGAAAGCCGACAGAATAGCTCTGACTCCACCAACGCCCCCCGAATCAAGAAACTCTTGAGGGCCATGTGCAAACCAATGCTTGGTAGTTCTCACAAAAATGCCTCATCCTTCTGGAGGGAAAACTATTGGATAGCTCAGACTTATGCAGTCATCGACACCAAGACCAAGCTCTCCCTGTCAAGAGGCTTCTCTCTGATGAACTTGTCGCCCTCTAGGACCTCCCTCCTGGGGAAGTAGGGGCATAGCAGTACTCCGCTCAGCATACCCTTGGACTTCTCCCAGAATTAGGGGTCAACCTCCCTAATTCAATGGCAGAAAGACCAGTCAAAGCTCTCTTGCTCCCCGTCGGCTTCGCCCACCATAGGTTCTGGAGGGGGCGCTGCTTGTTTCTCAGCACCTCTCAAAGTTCTGGCAAGCTCCTTGCCTACTCGGCAGGATGGTTCGGGCCCAGATATTAGGCCAACTACCTCCTTAGCAGGATCCCCAACTTTAGCCACCGCAACTGCGTGGGCCACCCTCTCTGGCCTAGAGGGGAAGAGTTGTTGATAACAATGACCTCATCCGATCGAAAAGATGGGAAGATCAGCTGCTGTTCTTCGGCCGGGTTGACTCGGACCTGCCTAGTCGGCCTAACTAGCCCCTTTGATCCTTCTTACCTTCACCTTCTTCACCTTCCCCTTCTAACCCCGCCCAAGTTGGGCCACCAGCAACCTCAAGCCACCAACCTCCTCGAGGTCGAGATTCCCCCTCAACCTCTTCTGGGACCTTCAGGCCGAGCCTGATTCTTCACCCCTTAAATTCCTCTTAGTGCTTTTTTCAAGGGGGAGGGCTAATAGACTCTCCCTCACCTTATCGGCCTCAGGGGCGACCATCGAGATGCTCGCCACCTGGAGAGATGTCATCTCAAAGAGATTTCCTCTCTTCCGAGACCTGGTATAGGAGCATATCTTCTCTAGTTGTTGCCTCTCCTTAGCGGTAAGTGTAGGCGTATAAAACTGCCTATAGGTCCCTGAACATAGCTCGGCACGGTGATTCAACAAACCAACGAACCATCGGGTGACGTATCTAAACACGAGCATCAGTCCACAACACCGAAGCCAAGTGACACGCAACGAAGCGGATTAACGAGGCGACGAGGTTAACGAACCGCACGCAAGCAACGGAATGCATCCATTCGCGTGCAGAATCAAGCCAACGGTTCGGGGAGTCAACGAGTCATCCAACCATAGAACGGATTCGAACTCAAACACCAAGGCGGATTTACTGCCAAATCGAGATCCGGACTTCAAATCAGAGTCCAGATCAACAGTAAAACTTGGATAAACCGCGAAACCAGACAACAGACAAAACGACAAACACCTGGAGGGCTCGGTCAAAACCGAGCCACTCCCAGGTGGCTCGGCCAAAGCCGAGCCACCTAGGAGTGGCTCGGTGCGAGCCACCACCTGGTGGCTCGGTGGCTGAGCCACCAATTGGTGGCCGGCCAGATCTGTGCCAAGGCACAGATCTGAGTACCTATAAATAGGACTTGAGGCCTCATTTGTGAAGGGTTGGAATTTTGGAGCCGAAACTCTGCCGGATTGAGAACTCACCCTCGGATTTTCAACTTAGAAGACTTGGACTTCCAGATCTGGTTCTTGGCGATCATCCACGCCAAATAAGGCAGAAGTTCGAGAGAGATCAGATCTGAGATCTACACGGTTTTCCTCCTGATCAAAGCTTGGCCTTTGATCCCGAGAAGAGTCTCGATTTTGCTTGGTTGATTTCGATTACTACGGGCTATTATTTCCTTGGTGAAATAATCCCCTCGGCTGTTATTTCCTTCGTGAGATAACACCCGTCGTACCGTGTAGATCCGACCGGATCAAGATCGCGCGGTGGTCCACGGATTAACCCCGGCGCAGGCGAAGAACCCACAAAAGCGAGAGACCACAAAACAGGATCTCGCGATTCGTTCGACATAAAAGGAAAGTTGTAATTTTTATTTCTTTTTGATTTTGTTGTAACCGGATCTTATAAAAAGACCGGATCTTTGTGTAATCGATAAACAATTGCCAAAGAGCACAATGGAATCAATGAAAGCTACAATTTTTCCCGCGAATAATCTGGCGACCACAGTGGGAGCCACCGATCTCGCTGCCGAGATCGTTGCGTCGCAGCCGCGGATCTCGATCCCGGTCGAGGAGGAGGTCGAGTATGAATTCGACCAGCAAAAGTTCGAGGAGTATTTGTCATCCTCGTCCGGATCCACCTCCCCTCGCAAGTCCAAGAAGTTCTCTTCCAGGAGAAAAGTTCGTTGGTACGAAGAAGATGAAGCTACCAACGATGATCTCACCCCGATTGACGCTAAAGTTGCGTCGGGTGAGGCTCCACCAACCTCCAACCAGATCAAGCTGGTTCCTGCCAATTCCTCCGTCACCAAAGGAGTAGTGACTCTCTCAAAGAGAGCCCGCTAAAGGCGACGCCAACGCTTGGCCAAAGAATTCGCCAAAGCGATTGAGTCCACCGACGGAATCCGCTACAACGCGGGTCTGAAGAATAGGAGAGGCAAACAGCCTCAACCACCGATGAATGGCGACTCCTCCAAGCCGCCAACGAACGAATGGGTCCGGGTCAAACGGAACCGTTCGACACTTGAGGAGCGCATTCGCAAACGCCGCGCACTATCAGCGCAGGCACGGGCTCAAGTCCAAGAGGCCCGAAGAAGACTGCAAAAGGAAGTGGCCCAGAAGCTGCTACCAACTCGCTAAGTTTGAAGGCCGAAGTCTGAAGTGGCGATTCAGGCTAAGGCACAACCGTTGCAGCCTTCGAAGCAAGCTCAACCTCCGGCGAACCGACCGAAGTCGCCGATAATTCCAGTAGCTTCTCCGGGAGATCCCGCGGAATCATCCCGAAGAAGGACATCGGTTTTGGAGCGCCTCGGTCCAATTCCCGATGAAGGAGGCAAAGCTCCAATTCAAGAGCGTTTGGGCCCGATGAAGAAACCCCGAACGACTCAACATGCTGGGGGTCGCCGCCACCTTCAACATGACAAGGAGTTCGAGGCAATTGCGCACACCAATTTGCGCATCGAAGTCCAGGAGCCCGCTGAGAATTCACGCCCAAAAAGGCATGTCTCGAGGTGCGTGACTCTTGAGAGCCCTAAGAAGGTAGTTCGCCCTCAGAAGGAGACGTTGTCGTCTGATGACGATAACGTTATACCTGAGAAATCATGCCGACACGCGATAGGTTACTCCGACCTTCAAACCGACGAGTTGTACTATCATGATGGGAGCATGAGGAAAATCAGGAAGAGGAGTCCCCGAGGACTGGAAACTCAATGCCCCTATTCCAAACTCATTCGGGCAGTATTGTCTGAGTGCAACTGCATCAAGGCGGTCCCTGAAAGAGTTTCGGTCTTCAAAAGGCTTAGTGCCGAAACGCCAAAATCAAGGCCTAGGCGTTTCCGACGAAGAAGAAGAGTAGTCGAAGATGGAGAATTTCCGAGGGTCACCACGAATATGACCAGCAAAGGGACGTCGACACAGGAGAATCCCGAGTCAATTCCGGAAGTACCCCGGCGTGTAACTCGTCTGTAGTCCGGAGCCATCAGACGAGGAACTTATGGTAGGATTCGGACAAGACTTCCTTCAGAAGATGAAGAATCGGATGCCTGCTCTACGGTCGCATCGGATAATACAGTATCCAGTGATGGACAACCCCGCGAGTCGCTGATGATAAGCGCCGAACAAGTGGCCAAGATGCTCGAAGAAGCCATGGCTAAACAACAGGAGAGCTTCAGGTTCGAAATGCAGATGGCCATGCAGAACATGAGAGAAATGCATGACCAGCAAATCCAAGCGCTGACAAACCAGCAAGGCGAGCCAAGTCGTCGTAACCAGATTGATCTGGAAGATGAGGAAGCTCACAATGCTAATAATCCTCCCGTCAATGCAGGGGGTGGTAACGAGAATGCTAACAAAGACTCAGGTGAAAGCTTGAAGATTAAAAATCTCGAGAGCAAAATCAATACGTTGATTTCCGCTCAAGAGATGAAGAAGACGGGCATTCCTTATCCATACCCACGAGAATGGGAATCAATCCCCTATCTGACGAAGTTCAGTCTAATTAACTTCACGCCGTTTGATGGGAAGGGTTCACCCACGCAGCATTTGATTTACTTCAAATCACACCTGGGTGTTATCTCTGGTAATGAGCCTCTGATGGTACGGTCCTTCGTTGGCACTCTTCGTGGAGCCGCCTTCGATTGGTATCGTCGCCTCAAGCCAGGAAGCGTGAACAGCTGGGCTTCGACGACGACACCGAGATATCCATCGGAACGTTGCTCGATGAGAAACAAAAAGACGGGGAATTGGTCGACACCTTCGTCAAAAGGTTCCGGAACAAGGCGATGAACTGTTGGGACCCGATCACTGAGGAGTTTATTCTCCAGACTTGCCACAACAACCTCGCATTGGACATGTTAGAGGCAATGGGAACAACACCGTCTAACACTTGGAAAGACTTAAAGGTGTGCGGTGAACAAGCCGAACGCTTCCTCCGAAGGAAGAAGGCCGAGAGGAACCTACCGACGGCTAATCCTCTGAACTCAAACTTCGCCTCTCGTGGTAAGGGCAAAGCACCTGCAGCTACTGGTGGTGCTAATCAAACGTCACAACAGCAATCCCGAAGGCAGCAAAAGACTTTGGACCCGAGACTCCAAAAAGAGTATTCCTTCAAGGACGAAGACGTTCCAGCCATCTTCGAATCCCTCCTTGAAAATAATAAGATCAATCTACCATCTATCGCAAATCAGGAGGAAGCTGACAATACTGCAGATCCGAAGTACTGTGCATACCACAGGAGGGTCCTTCATCCCACCAAGGATTGCTTCGCTCTCAAGAATAGCATCCAAACCTTGGTTGAAGCCGGCGTCATAACGCTGAGATAAGCCAAATAAGAACGGCAACACTCCGAAGAGTATAAGAGTATAAACTGCCTTCTCAATACTCCGACAAGTATAAGAGTATAAACTGCTTCTTAAGACTCCGACAAGTATAAGAGTATAAACTGCTTCTCAATCCTCCAACAGGTGCAAGAGGTTAAACTGCTCCCTGCATACTCTAATAGGTATATGAGTCTAAACTGTTTCCCACTTTTGACGGGAAGTTCATGGAGAATATTACGCTAATATTCTTAAGGATAACCCGGTCAGGTAACTGAGAATAATGTCCGAACCAGTTCCGCAGAGGAAGCTGGGGGTGGACGATTTATGTAACAGGAAGTTCCTAGAGAATCATATATCCTTAAGAATAACCTGAACATGCGATTGAGGATAACGTACTCCTCGTTACACCCAGTTTTACAAGAAAGCTGGGGGTGGATAATTCGTGTAACGGGAAGTTCCCAAAAGAATGTTAATATTCTTAGGGATAACCCGATCGATATGAACAAAGTGATGAACACTAAATCTCTCACCGATTAGACTAATTGACAGTGGGACCACCAAATTCGATCAAGTTTAATCCAATCAAACTTACGCTATGTCCGTGCACTCAACACTTTCATAGTTAGAGTCCGGATATAATAAATCTTGATCTGTCACCTGGTCAAACCTTTCTACAGTTAGGACCACAAAACAAAACCCCCTCTCGATTCCCCCAATGAACGAGAGGTCCACAAATCGAGCGATCAAACCTTCCTACAGTTAGGATCGTCTCAAACCTCCCAATTGGTCAAACCTTCTTACAGTTAGGACCACAGTCAAAATCCCCTCTCAATTCCTCCAATGAACGAGAGGTCCACTTTCAAATCAAGTGATCAAACCTTCCCACATTTAGGGTCACCTCAAACTCCCATTTGGCCAAACCTTCCTACAGTTAGGGTCAAAACCATAATTCACTTTCGATAAACGAGAAATTCACCTTTAGTTCGGTAATCAAACCTTCTGACAGTTAGGATTATCCGAATCTTTCGATTCTTGGAATGGAGGTCCCACTCCTAGTTTCACCGTTCCGGATTCTGGGGGTGGAGATCCCACCTCTAGTCTCCTTTCCAACTAGAAATAGAATATAAAATTCTTCTTTTCCAGAATCAGGGAATAGAATATAAAATTCTTCCTTCCTTGTGTTCGGGTTCGCCTTCACCCTAAAAGAAGACCGGGAAATAGAATATAAAATTCTTCCTTTCCCGCACCAACCTTTTCCAAGAATTTATCTTAGGAAGTTTATCCCGAATCCTAAGCAGGGATAAGTCTGCGCCTAACACGCGCTGCCGGTTTAGTCTTTTTCCGTAGAAAAAGATACCAGAGTTCGATTCTGGGGTATTCTATCCTGAAACCTAAGCAAGGATAAGTCTGCGCTTAATCCGCGCTGCCGGTTAGTTCTTAACCGTTAAAAAGAACACCCGTTCATATATTCAACATTGTGACAGGTTGTTATTAATAACACCAAAATCCATGCCTTACACGCATGGGGAATTTCATCCTGAATCCTAAGAAAGGATATGCTGACGCCTAACACGCGTCGCTGGTTTAGTCTTTCTCCGTAGAAAAAGACACCAGAGCTCGATTATAGGGTATTTTATCCCGAAGCCTAAGTAGGGATAAGTCAGCGTCTAATACATGTTGCCGGGTAGCCTATTCCCGTAACAATGGCGAAGTCTACGTATTCGAAGTCGTAGCGCCAAGTCTAAGAGAATTCACTCTCTTAGCACAACGTTACATGCGGAACGGATTTAGACAATCCGCATGCTAGCCCGACTCAAACGGTAGTCGGCAAAGGCTCATCAAACCCGTTGATGGCTGGGGGTTTGCCAAAAATCCTATAAATGCGGGATGCCATATTCCCGTAAGAAATGGCGAAGTCTATGTATTCAAAATCATAGCATTAAGTCTAAGGGAGTTCATTCCTTTAGCACAACGTCACGTGCGGAACGGACTTAAACAATCCGCATGCAAGCCCGATTCAAACGGTAATCGGTAAAGGCACGCCAAATCCGTTGAAGGCTGAGGGTTTGCCAAAAACCTTAAAGTCTACGTCTGATACACGTTGCTGTTTAGTCTTTTCACAGGAGAAAGACGAAGTCTACGTATTCAATATCGTAGCACTAAAAGGGTTAACTCTTTTAGCATAACGTTACATGCGGAACGGATTTAGACAATCCGCGTGCTAGCCCGACTCAAACGGTAGTCGGTAAAGGCTTATCAAACCCGTTGATGGCTGAGGATTTGCCAAAAGTTCTATAAATGCAAGTCATTGACGCATCAACTTCATTAGTTAGTCTCGTGACTTGAGCATCCTATGACGTTCGAAACCCTAGGGTTAACGTCGGTCAACGCGTACCCCTAGGTCAACGCCAGTCAACGCGTTGCGACCAAAAGTCAACGTAAGGCGATTCAAAACCCTAAGGTCAATGCCGGTCAACGCGTAACCCTAGGTCAATGCCAGTCAACGCGTTGCGATCAAAAAATTAACGTACGACTTTCAAAACCCTAGGGTCAACACGTAACCCTAGGTCAACGCCTATCAATGCGTTGCAATGAAAGAATCAATACTCCGAAAAGTATACGAGTATAAAATGCTTCTTAATACTCCAATAAGGTATACGAGTATAAACTATTCCCTATTTTTGGTTGAGAAGTTTCTGGAGAATATTTTTCTAAAAATATTCTTAAGGATAACTCAACAACACTACGCCGGACAACGCGTCGCAAATAAAGACCCAACGCCAACAATCGAGGGTCAGTTTTATGTTGAACCAACAAACACGAGCTAAAGATCAGAAAATCAGGAATCGACTTCAAGTTTAAAATTCCGACAATGGTCAGACAATAAATGCAGCACCGGAACCCTTACAGACATTCGACGAAGCACCGAATAGCCTGAAGAATTGAAGGAATCAAGAATAGAAGCCATTCCAAAGTCCCGTCATATCGATTGAGGGTTGGGACAATCATATCCAAAGTATTCCAGACTCTTCTATAAAAGAACGAGGCTGAAATACTTTGGAGGGGGTATCTGTAGGCGTATAAAACTGCCTATAGGTCCCTGAACACAGCTCGGCACAGTGATTCAACAAACCAACGAACCATCAGGTGACGTATCTAAACACGAGCATCAGTCCACAACACCGAAGCCAAGTGACACGCAACGAAGTGGATTAACGAGGCGACGAGGTTAACGAACCGCACGCAAGCAACGGAATGCATCCATTGGCGTGTGGAATCAAGCCAACGGTTCGGGGAGTCAACGAGTCACCCAATCATAGAACGGATTCGAACTCAAACACCAAGGCGGATTTACTGCCAAATCGAGATCCGGACTTCAAATCAGAGTCCAGATCAACAGTAAAACTTGGATAAACCGTGAAACCGGACAACGGACAACACGGCACAACACCTGAAGGACTCGGCCAAAACCGAGCCACCTCTAGGTGGCTCGGCCAAGAGCCAAAAGCCACCTAGGGGTGGCTCGGTGGCCAGCCACCTTAGGGGTGCTCGCGCAAATGGCCGAAGCCACCTCCTATTGGCTCGGTGCCGAGCAGCACCAGAGTGGCGTCGGTGGCCGAGACACCACCTGGTGGCTCGGTGGCCGAGACAGTCCACACTGGTGGCTTCGGCCAAAGCCAAGGCCAACCAGGTGGCCAGCCAGATCTGTGCCAAGGCACAGATCTGAGTGCCTATAAATAGGACTTGAGGCCTCATTTGTGAAGGGTTGGAATTTTGGAGCCGAAACTCTGCCGGATTGAGAACTCACCCTCGGATTTTCAACTTAGAAGACTTGGACTTCCAGATCTGGTTCTTGGCGATCATCCACGCCAAATAAGGCAGGAGTTCGAGAGAGATCAGATATGAGATCTACACGGTTTTCCTCCGGATCAAAGCTTGACCTTTGATCCCGAGAAGAGTCTCTATTTCGCTTGGTCGATTTCGATTACTACGGGCTATTATTTCCTTCGTGAAATAATCCCCTCGGCTGTTATTTCCTTCATGAGATAACACCCGTCGTACCGTGTAGATCCGACCGGATCAAGATCACGTGGTGGTCCACGGATTAACCTCGGCGCAGGCGAAGAACCCACAAAAGCGAGAGACCGCAAAACAGGATCTCGCGATTCGTTCGACATAAAAGGAAAGTTGTAATTTTTATTTCTTTTTGATTTTGTTGTAACCGGATCTTATAAAAAGACCGGATCTTTGTATAATTGATAAACAATTGCCAAAGAGCACAATGGAATCAATGAAAGCTACAATTTTTCCCGCGAACAGTAAGGACGCATGGCTTCAACGCGTCCTTATTGATCTTAGGCCAGTTAGGGGAAGAGAGGATATCGTTGGTGCCAAAGACCCACATGAACCACTCCTTCCAGTCTCTATTCAACTCTGGAGCATCTGATACAAGCTTGCAACCCTAGTATAAAGGAGAAAGTAATGTGGGGCCCCTCCTTATTGACTTAAAGTTGACTAGGTTCCCCAACAGGCGCATGCTTGGTGGGATGCCAACGCGATATCAGATCGCGATAAAGCCGACCAAAACCCTACTTGTATTTAGGGTGAACTGAGAGAAACCCCCAGAGAGATGCACACATCCCTAATAAAGAGATGCAGTGGTAGCCGAAGCCCATACTCGAGATGGGAGAGGTATAGCGGCGGCCTGTTATGCCTATGGTAGTACACCAGTTCATCCCCACCTGGCGCTGCAAGCGTAAAGGTCTTGGGGTGATCATAGAGCTTGTAGTACCTCTCAAGCTCCTGGATGCAGACCTTTGAGCGAATTAGTAGGAGAAGAGTGATCTTCTCCTTATTGTGGCCATCAGTGGAAGTTTGAGCAGCCATTGGAGAGTATTGATTGCAAAAAGATTTGTGAAATCTAAGAGATAAGCACTAGAAATTTTGAGCGAGAGTTTGTGAAGAAAACCCCTCTTCTCTTCTAGTAGGATATTTATAGCACCCGAGAAAGACACGTGAAATAATCTGGACGGCTAGCTCGTTTCAAAATGAACGGACAAGATACACCTCGAAATCTCAAATGGTTCACACAAAACTCAAAGCGCTACCCACCTTTACTCCACACCTTCGCTCAAAAATCGAAGCAATGCCATAACACTCTGGCTTTTGACAACGTTATCATGTCATTTCAAACAATAAAGTTTTACCTACCTAATAAAGGATTCTGGAAACTCACCAAATAACATCTAATTGATGGACAGTCAACTAGACCTTATCAACTGTTAATAGTCGACATTAGACTTAAGAAGAGAATTCTCAGTCACTCGCCCCAAGTAGTCCAGGCGCCAATTAACAAGGGCCGTCGACTCAATTAGCTCCAAACCAAAAAACACAACTAAAACATTTGCTCCAGTTCGAGATGTGTTTTCTCAATGAAGGATGAGTCCGCTCGAGTCAGCAGTCAAGTTCAAATCTATGATAGAGATAATTCATTCAGAAGATATAAATTGAGATTGCACAACATTAGAAAAGAAATACTGGCTCAAAAATCTCTATTTATTCATTTATAAGGAATATTTAAAAGGTATATATGTCCATATATACAACAAAAAAATGAGAGACAGGAAAGTCCTATGAGACTAAGAGAGGTCCATTCTTGCTCCTGGAGTCATAGGCAAGGAACCGCTGGGAGCAGCCGGCGGAGGAGTCGAGCAGTCTCCTCCTTCATCCGACTCCCCCCTCTTTCTCGCCAAGATCGAGTCTCCCTCTAAGTGATTCCACCTCCACCAACTCATCCAGACACTTGACTACAATTGGAGGATAGTGGAAGTGATCGGGTGGGTTCCTCATCTCGACTGGAAGACGTGTCGAGAGGTAGTCGTACCTAGCCTTACAGGCTATCGCCACTTTTGTTTTCCCAGTGAGACCCTGGCGATACCCCTCTATAATCTCCTGGGGCAAGGCTCAAACTCGAGGTAGGCATTACGGCTTTAGGCCACAGCCAAGGACTCCTGTAGGAGGGCGACCTCCCCTTGAAGCTTGACGAGCGCTGCATGCTCCTCGTCTATCTGACGCTTCACATGCATAGCTGCCTGCTTCTCTGCCTCGACCTGCACCATATTGCTGTCCCTCGCCTAGAGAGCCTCATTTAGTCTCCTAGCCTTCCTGTTGCTCTCCTCCAGCTCCCACCTGAGCTTGTTGAACTCGAAAGTTCTTGGGACTAGCGTCTCTGCACCCTGTTCCGAGTCAACCCCTCTGCCAGCCTTCAAGGAAAAAACCTCCCCTAAAAGCTTGAGATATAAAGTCCAGATCTACTCCATCTGGCCGTATATCTCTTGCTCCACTAAAGAACCTTGAACCAAGTATCTCCAAAGGCTTAGGTGGAGACCGGCATTGGGAACCTCCTACAAGAACTCCCCATCTCGAGGAAGCTAGAACTACTCGACCGCCCTGACTGAGTCAGGTGAGAACCGAGGACCGTTCCCCTGGCATCGAGGTGGTGAACAGGCTGGTAGCAGTGCTCTAGTTCATGCTCCTATCCATACCAAGGGCCCACCCTTGAAGTCCCGATGAGGCACTGCCTCATCCTTTCTTATTCTTCCTCCCCGATCTCAGCAACGCGGTGAGGATAGGGATATTTCAACCCTACGCAAGGCACCGTCTCCTCTACAAGCGGCTCTTTCCCCTGATGAGATGACTCACTATGACGAACATACAACCTCCCCTCCTTAGCAAGAGCTCTGGTCTCGACTCCAACCTCATCCCGGTGAGCCCTAGCCTACTCTTCCGGGGCCGACTCGTCCAGATGGATGACGTCGATCTTGCCCCTCTCAACCGCTGCCTGAGGTTCTTGCTCCTCATCCCTCTAGGGCTTCCTCCTTTGTCTATGAACGAGGGTAGCAGAAGGCTCCGCCTCGGTTGTCTTGACCTCCATGGGGAGGAAGTCATGACGAAGATGCTTCTCAGGCCTTGCAAACGGCCCTTCCTGGGGGTCAGCCAGAGGAGCGGTTGGCACCATCGTCGCTTTCGCTATCTCTAAAATAAGGGCTGAAGCCCTCTCCTAGTCCTTGACAGAAGGAGGCATGACAGACATGTTGGCAACCCACAAGATAGAGTTGTCAAGTAGATGCTCGACTCGACGAGAGCCGTCTTATGCCTTGATCTCATCCGGTGCATCCCTATCGGTGTCGAGCAAGTCACCCCCATAAACGCTTCCCTCACTATCTCGAGCTAGTTTGAGTAGCCTAACTTTACGTCAACCCCCACAACCTAGACAAACTTCTCCTTCCAGTCTTGTTCGAGTCAGGAAGGCCGGTTATGAGCTTGTACTTCCCCACCATTTGAAAATAGAAGTGGGGTTTAGTCTGGTTCACCTTCACAGTCACCAAACGGCCTAAGACTCTCAAGGATGACTTTATTTCCAGCTAATGATAGATCACCATGAACCCTACCATGGTTGCGATGGCGTTCGGCTTCATCTGGGCCAGCGATACCCCTAGCACCATGAAAACTTGCTGGAGGAGAGGGTGCAGGGATAGTCGTAGGCTAAACTTCAAATGCTTCAAGTAGAGTGGGGCTCGATCTGGCCCATGATCATAGACAACCTCTAACCCCATCAGAGCCATCAGTTCATACTCACGGGGGGTATCAAACCTCCTTTGAGCGTCCTATTTTTTGCTTGGGTCACCTTATAGTGGAACTCTGCCAGAAAAGCTCATCGATCTGCAGGATCTGATGCCATCATAGAAAGGAGAAATGAGCGTTGGAGAAAGATGGGCGTGAAAGTTGTTTTCTCAGAAGGAAAATTTAAAAGGCAATAACCGCCATCTCCAAGGCCATGCCTCTATATTTAGGCAGCTGAATCCACAACTGTCGGAATCTGAATGGTAGGATCAAGTTTTGGCCAACGGCTAAGATTGATTCTCAGAATCCGAAGTGACACCTCAAGGATTGAGGTGCAGCACACTCACCTCGAATAGCCCACAATCATCCATGAAAAATAGAGCTGTGGTAGTCAAAAAGAATGTGTAGTGACGTTAGCCACGTAAAATCTAAAATAACTTTTCAGTTCCCCTATTCAATGTACACCCACATCTGTCCAAAACAACTCTTATTTCACTTGGATCCGACTCAAGCCGATTTCAAACAAAAGGGGCTAACCGTTATGGTGTTTTTAGTCACCAAAGTATTATCCTTTTCCAGCAATGGACATGTGCCCCCTTACATGCACCGTTCAAGTCAGATTGATGGTCAAAACCACCAAGAATCTCAACTTAGCCTACCTACTGAGTCGACATCTCCTTAAATCAACTCGAATGGCAGTACTCGTCGGTCCTCTTATCGAAGACGACTCACTTTGAGCCTACTCGACTAGTTATTTGACGTCTCACGAGGTCAACTCGAAAGGCGTTGATTCTCGGTCAAGCTAAAGGACGACTTCGACCTCGAGCCTCTCCCATTGACAGCATGTCGGTGTCATATTTAATGCTTGGCAGACACATCATACCTCTAGCCCTAATAGTTTTTATGACTCATCGGACCACGTCAGCACCGTCATGCCTCCAATCACTTCTCATTTAATGCTGAGGTGATCTCTCATCCACTCGCCGACCGACATGTGTAAAGTAGGTGCTGACGCAGTCGTTAACCCATACCTACTTACCACCATCCTGTGCTTGACCAAAGTGACGGTTCTACCCTTTCAGCATCATTACAAATAGAGGTGCTATTCTTAACAGATTATACTATACCGCTAAAGAACTCACATAGTTCTTTATTTTCCCACTCAAGTTCACCAGCTGACTTGATCGTCGGAGGTACAATGGAGGAACTAAGCCTTGTCCTCTTACGAGTTGCTATTTGTGTAGGCTGAAAGCTACTAAACTCAAGATCAAATATTTGAAGAAGTGAGTGGACCCCTAATCAATCTCACCCCCATAACATATTTGACTGTTTGATTACTTAACATCAATGCCTACATTGATAAGATGCTTTTAGACTTAGGAGCCAGTGTCAATTTACTTTCTTATTTAGTCTACCAGCAACTAGGTGTAGACGAACTGAAACCAACTAGATGCACCTTGCAGTTAGCTGATAGATATGCCAAATTCTCCATGGGTGAGATAGAGGATGCTTTTATTAAGGTTGGGGATTTTATTTTCCAGTGGATTTCGTAGTCTTGGATACACAACCCGTTTCCAATCCCAAAGGACAGATACATATCATCTTAAGAAGACCACTCTTAGCCACTTCTAATACTCTCATCGACTATAGAACTGGTCAAATAAAGCTGTCCTTTGGAAATTTAACTGCTGATCTTAACATTTTCAATCTAGGGAACCAACCAAATGATAAACCTCTAAAAATAAATTACATTTAGGAAAGACCAAAAGAATAAGAAGAGAATGAGTCAGATCTTAGTTTTGAGGAAATCTTTGATGAGAAGCTGAAGATATTAGAAAATTCAGATTAGGTATTTTAGACCGGGAAAACTGTGTTAAATACATGCTTCTTTAACCTAACTTTTGAAGAACTCTTTGTTGATGAATTTTGATTCTTGAAAAACAAACAACAACTAAATTCATACCTCAATCATGGGGTTGAGGAAATTTTTAAAGAAGAATTGGTTGTTAATGGACAAACCTTCATAAATAAATTATCTAAGTTCAATAAGAAATTCAAAATATATGACACCAGTGATACCTACCTTTAATTGCTACAAAAATTATTGACACCATTAGAGAATATAGAGTTTAAGCACATTTTTTAGATCATTATTTTAGACTTTATTAAAATCTGAGGTAGAACTTTCAGCAATAAGGTAGGATTTGATGTAGAGGATGAATTTTTTATGTTTAATCATTTATTCTACATCTTTGTGTTTTGTCTCATAATAATAAAAAGAATTTATTTTTCTCTCATTTGAGAGTTTCTCGTTCTTTTATAACAAAAAAAAGATAAAAAAGAAAAAGAAAGAAAGATAAAAAATATATATATATGAAAAAATGACATGAAAAAAGATAAGAAAATTTTTTCTAAAAATGGAAAAAAAATTCTGAAAAAAAGAAGAAGAATAAATTTTTAATTTTATCGTCCTCATACCAAAGGTAATTATAGATTTTTATCATCATTATTCTAGGTCGATCGGACAAATATAAGTGCTTCATTTCTTATCTACTTTACTTTATGCATCATAGAGTTTGCATTGAGGATAATGCAAAATTTAGGTGTGGGGGGTGGAGGCTAGTTATTTTTCCTCTTTATTTTACCTTTTTTTATTCCTTTTTTTCTTTCTATGTCATAATTTTTCTTCTTTCTTCCTTCGAAAAAATCATAAAAATATTATCACTTGCCAAATTAATAGAGTTAATTAATAATTGATATATTTAATAAATTTTAAAATTTCTAATCCCTAGTTAGTTTTATACTCAAGCTTACCTTTTATGATAACTCTAAATAAATTTCTTAAGAAATTATTCTCAAAATAGTATACTTTACTTAAATCTTAATTTAGACTTTTAATTAAAGTAATGAAATATTTGCATGCTTAACTTAGAGTAGAAAATAATTTTTTAAGATGTCTTAATCTAAGTGTGTGTGTGTGTGTGTGTGTGTGTGTGTGCATGTATGTGTATCGTGAAATATCAATTGCTTGTTGAACCCTGTGAATCATGTGAAAGTAGGATACTCCAAATTTGGGGGTCAAAGAGTTTCATAAAACGTTCTTGGTGGAAAAAAATGGGAGTGAAAGATCCCATTGAATCAAATTTGATCCATGAATCTAAGAAATAGTGAGAATTCTTAATCTCTCTCAATTCGAAGATCCAGGATTTGAATTGATGTCATTTCATTGATTCCTCCTAAAGATTTTCATTGATTCCTCCTAAAGATTTCATTTCAATTGGAATTTGGTTATTCACGATGTACGACGAGCCCTGTTAAGCATCCATGGCTGAATGGTTAAAGCGCCCAACTCATAATTGGCAAATTCGTAGGTTCAATCCCTGCTGGATGCACGCCAATGGGAACGTTCAATAAGTCTATTGGAATTGGCTCTGTATCAATGGAATCTCATCATCCATACATAACGAATTGGTATGGTATATTCATACCATAACATATGAACAGTAAGAACTAGAATTCTTATCGATACTGGAACTCATAGGGAAGAAAATGGATTTATGGATGGAATCAAATATGCAGTATTTACAGAAAAAAGTATTCGGTTATTGGGGAACAATCAATATACTTCTAATGTCGAATCAGGATCAACTAGGACAGAAATAAAGCATTGGGTCGAACTCTTCTTTGGTGTCAAGGTAATAGCTATGAATAGTCATCGACTCCCCCGAAAGGGTAGAAGAATGGGACCTATTATGGGACATACAATGCATTACAGACGTATGATCATTACGCTTCAACCGGGTTATTCTATTCCACCTCTTATAGAGAAAAGAACTTAAAGCAAAATACTTAATAACACGGCGATACATTTATACAAAACTTTGAAAGATTTTCTACAAATATTGAACGTGTGTAAAGTGAATCGAAGACGGGTACAATTTGCTCCTTCAAATATTGAACATGAACTTCCAAGTATTTAGTCCATCCAATATAGGCATCAGAAACAATTTCCTCCAAATTTAAAATAGATTATGTTTCTCAGAAAGTAATATTTCAACTTACGAACCAAATGTAAAAATAACTATTCGATATAATCCATGACATGTAAAAATAACTAAATGTAATATTTCAACTTACTCCTAAGTGACATGTTGCCTAGCTTTCCAGGTAAACATTTAGTAATCCATGACACCAATAACTATTCGATATAATAGTTTCTCCAAAAAAGTAATAAAATAAAATAAAACATAGTAAGGATCATGACATCTATAAAATCAAAATATCGATACATATATACGACTACATTTTGTCTCATTCATATTCTTTCGTGTGGACTACAATTAAGAATAATTTCTACATGACTGCTCGATGCATTAAGCAGCAATAATTTCTACCTTGATGACATGTGACAAATATTGTTCATAAAGGAAATATGAACTCCCAATGTTCTATTAGGACTGAATTTTTTTTTATAAAAAAATGATAAATGGAAAATTTCACCTCAATGTCACTCGAATGGTTTGTGGAGTAAAGTTCCCTTTGTAAGTTATAAGGTTGCCTCCTAACCGCAGTCTCCTCTGAAATCATATACCAATGACATCTCGTCCAGAAGCTCCTATCAGGTTCTTTCCATAACCTAGAGGAAGCCAAGCAGCCCAAAACATGAATAAATCATATACTTCATATTGTTAATTATTCAACTGAATCACATTTAACTTGTATATTATATTTCCATGATCACTTATTTTCATTAAAACAGCCCAAAGCATTGCACAGAGAACAAAAAGGTCCACAAAATAACAATTCACTATAACTCCAAAGCGGCTGATTACTGACATCAAATACATAACAAAGTTCAAGTTTTGATTTCCATATTGGGACAATTTTCATCGATCAATCTTTTTAAAAAAAGCATTCCTATAATTCTAACAGAACTTACACATAATTCACACATTTCTGGAAGGGAAAAAATGCAAATCTGAGAATTTCTTGCATGCCTCATGGTATCAACCTTTTTTTTTATGTAAACATTTTCTTATAAGTTATAACCTTATCCTTATGCTCTATTATTCTGTTACATGAATATGAGCCAAGATCCTTTCTTTCTGTATAAAAAACATCCCCTCAATAGAAGATGTTACTTCTATCTAAGTTCTCCACTTAGATCAAGAATCAAACATGTATCATATTCAAATATAAGGACATCAAAGATCACGAATGTATTAATGAGTCCAACATGATTTACTGATTGAAAAGTGATATACTGAACAACATAATAGCGATTCATAGAAACGATCGAGAGGCGTTTCGGTTTGCCGCCGTCTGCGGCTGGGTCGCAGAGAGAGAGGCTGTAGAAGGCGGACATTAAGCCAATCCAACAACATGCATAAAGCAATTTTAATTAGAATCGAACACAAAACATGCATACAAATTTGAAAATATGCAAAAGAGTTGTACTAATAGTAATTTAGATTTGGATTTATACAAATTTGGAAATTTAGATTTGGTGTTAAACTAACCTATAACCACGGAAAACATCACCCTGGGCATCTTTAAGTGTCTTCCCCTGTTCAGTTGTAATATTCATAGCAAGCTTATCCTGAAAAAAAAGCACGGATATCAATCTGTAATCTTTTGAGATCTGGAGCTAATACCCAAAACCCATTATTCCACACACACAAAAATAAACAAAAGCAAAAAAAATTAAAAAAAAAGGAAAAGGAAAAGGAAAATCACGAACAAAATCAAGAGCAAAATGCAAGCAATCCCGCTTATTTGGATCCAGATCCCACAATTACAAAACAAACCCAGTTGAGATCTCCATTTGAGAAATAATAAATCAAATTAAAGGGAGTAACATAAATTTTACCTCGGCCCTCTTTTGAAGGGAGTAACACAAATCGCAGTGTAGAGAAGAAAAAAGACCATTTTTTTTAACTCAAACTCTGCCCTTTCCTTGAAAAAAAGAGGGTAACCGTCAATTTAGCCAGTCAATTTAGCCAATGTTAAGGAATCCTAATTTTTGAAGTGTCGTCGGCGATGACGAACTCGGAGACGCTGAGGACGCCCTTCTCCTTGAAAGCGGAGACCGCTCGAGGGCTCGTGATCCCCTCCGCCGGGCCCTTGAACGCTTCGTACAGTTTCTGCGTGAAAACCATCGCTAGACTTAACCGTAAAAAGACCATATGTTTCCTTCAACTTAGAAAGATTTTGTGGGTGTCTTCGTCTTCGTCGCGCGACACGTCATCAGCCGTAGCAACGACGATGAGGAAGAGGAGAGCGAGGCACGGGAGAGGAGAGGGGCGAGTGGCCATGACGCGAGAGATCTCCGCTCCCCGGTACTAAAACCCAAGGAAAACGCCCTAATTTTGCCGCAAGATTGATTTTGATTTTGATTTTTGGGGAAGAAAGAAATAGAGAGAGAAAGGGGGGAATTCGATGTGGGTGAAGAATACCAAGCCTTAAAGTTATTCTAGGAAAAAACATGGGAGTATTTTAGGTGGGGGAAGTTATTATAATGGGATGTTAGAGAGGAGAGTACTGGGTGTAGTTATAAAAAAACTCTTGAATTCAAGGTGATTCTTTCTTATAAAGCCTAAGTTGACCGAGTAATTAAACCCAATGAGTATTTCCATACTTAATGATCTGAGCCCAATTGGGTTAGGATTCATTGGCCCAAAACGCGTTAAATGGTTACTTAAATAGCTTGATAAAGTAGAAAAAAATCACCAAGGAATAAAGAATAAAATAAAAAATATATATACTAACAATATTTTTATATATATAGTTATATTTGTAAATATGCTCTTGAAAAATTATTTTAATTAAGAGACTTGAAAATTGTTTAAAACAAAGATTTAACATGTTATTTTCAAAACTTTTAAATTAAAATTTTAAGTTAGACTTGGTTTTGTATTGTTATAATGAAAATATTTTCTATTTGATTTACCTTAGAGTTATATATAAAAATGTTTTTAAGTAATAACTAGCTTCAATTAGAATATCTAAATATATCAAGTAAATTAATTATTTACTAACTTCTTTAAATTGGTAAGTTGATTGAATTTTATGGGTATATTCACTGTAAACCCTCACAAAACTATAACTCATCCACTAGGGTAACCTAAAGGTTTAAAGGCTTGTTATATGCGTTAAATACAACCGCAATTCCTGTAAAAACGAGTTAAGATTTTTCTCTCTTTTTCTTTTAATTTCTCTCTTTGCTAGAGGACTAGCAAAAGTTTAGGTGTAGGGGTATTTGATAATCATATTTTTATTATATTTTATATCATCATTATCTATTTGATTTAAATAAAAATATCCCAAATAAACATGTTTTATCTTAATTATAGGTTAATGAATAAAAGCTCAAAAGAACTCAATATCTCATCTTTCAAAAAACCTACGAAGTCCAAGCCCATACACACAAGAGATGATCGGCTGAAGAACAAGATGACTGAGTATTGATACCGGTATTGATAGCGTTATCGATACTCGTATCGATAGTGATAACGATACCAAGTTTACTATTATGGATTAAAGACCGAAACTGATTAACTTAGGGATCAAGTTTAATCCAATGATTGATATTTATTATAATACTCTATAAATAGGGGTAAATAGTGAGGGGTTCAAGTGTGAAATATTTTGTAAAAATTCCTTTTGGAGAGGAGGGTTGCTCTTAATTGAGAAGACATTCCAAATTGTAACTTTTTTTTCATTTAATAAAGAATTATTTTTACCTCTTCATATATTTTTTTCTTCTCTTTGTTTGATTATGAAGATGAATGTGAGATAAAAATGAAGATCAAGATGAATGTTTGCTATCACCTTGAGGCTAGAATCCTCCTGGAATGTAAATTTTCTTTTTGTTAATAAATTTACCTTTTGCTTTTCTTTTCTTGTTTAAATAGCCAAGAGGCTAGAACCCCATTGCCTTAGATTTATTTTCATGCTTGTAGAGTAGGTTTACTTTCATGTCTTTACTTCCTTACTTTAAATTCTTGTATTTATTTTGTAGTTTATATTTTTACACTTTATTTTATAGTTTAGATTTTATTTTCTTGCACTATTCGCCTTGAGGTTAGAACCCTCTTGGGGTTAGTTTTTATTTTTGTTTATTTTTCTTTTCTTTGATTCGCGTTAAGGCTAGAACTCTCTAGAGAATTGCCTTTTTTTTCTAATGATGTGGAACTAATACTCGTGGAAACTCTAGAAATTGCATGAAACTAGCTTGTGGATTTAATTCTAGATTCCTTATATCTCTAATTGAATCCTTAATCTTTTAATTTCTTTATTTTCCTCTTTATTCTTGATTTTTCTCTCATTTGTTTCTTGATTTTATTTCCTTCATATTTCTTTCTTCCCTTTTGTTAGTTTTGTTTACATTTACACTTAATCACATCCACTCTTTATCTCTCCACTCTCAATCTCGTAATGTTTTTATTTACATACAATCACTCTCACTCTTCCTATCTCTCAACAATCACATCCATCACTTCTAATTGTCATACACACAACATAAGAACCGATTTAGATTTTCTCCTATAAACACCTTCCTTGTGGGATCAATAACTTTTTATAGTATAACTTGATGGTTGTGCACTTGCAACATTAGAGGTATACTTTTATGTCCTGTCAGCAGTCAATAAATAAACAATGTATGTAATTTGTTTATCATCGCATTATATATGCTTTGGCTGCAAGAAACATAATCCTATTGACCGATTAATTGAAAATCACAACATCAATCTTTAAACATCGTCTTCTCTATCTTAAAACATTAATATATGCAATGACTTTAGAGTTTTGGTATAGTTATTCCATGGTATTTGCTCAAACTGATCCATAATAGTGGAAGTGGACATTAAAACTATATTAGAGCAACCTAAATTCAAATCCGTGCATCCAAGTTTTAGTACCCCTAGGGTTAGACTATAAATTACAACCATCGTAATAATAACTTTGGGGGAAATTTTAGAGTTTTGTTACATTAGAAAAGACCTTTTGAGAGTTGATAGCTAGTTAGAGAAATTAACTGTATATTAAAATTCATGATTCATCATAGGGTTAGACTATAAATTACAACCATCGTAATAATAACTTTGGGGGAAATTTTAGAGTTTTGTTACATTAGAAAAGACCTTTTGAGAGTTGATAGCTAGTTAGAGAAATTAACTGTATATTAAAATTCATGATTCATCATTCCAAGTTTTAGTACCCCTAGGGTTAGACTATAAATTACAACCATCGTAATAATAACTTTGGGGGAAATTTTAGAGTTTTGTTACATTAGAAAAGACCTTTTGAGAGTTGATAGCTAGTTAGAGAAATTAACTGTATATTAAAATTCATGATTCATCAT
>NC_033801.1:40207348-40257499 GCF_001876935.1 Asparagus officinalis | reverse complement strand
GGGCTGGGCCTTCGGCCCGAATTGACACCCCTACTGTAGGTTGTCTAAAAATCACAACAGATAGCTGATCCCCCATCAAACACCAATGATGGAAGTTACAATCTGATAACTTTCAAAAGGCTATAATTTAAAGACTTTCACGTAGATCGATGAAGGTTATAATCTGACGATCTTCATAGCAACCGATGAAAGCTCTAGTTTAACAGCCTTCACAATCAATATCGGGAGTTACAATCTGACGATTCTCATATTTTCAAGGAGCCAAGATTAAGATTACAAGATGACGGTCTTTACAACGCTCCAGCAAAAGAGACCATAAATTGATGGTCACTTCACATCAAAACGCAAAGGTCATCCATGCGTTTCACCATCAAAACGCAGAGGTCATCCCTGTGTTATAACATTAAAACGCAGAGGTCATACCCACGTTCCATAGTCAAAACGCAGATGTCATACCCAGTATTCTAGTTGAAAACGCAAAGGCCATCCCCAGCATTCAAGTCCAGACGCAGAGTTTGTGGACTCAAAATGCAGAGTTCATGCAGAGCCCAACTTTGTGTCCCAGGTCCAAAACGCAGAGTTCATCTCTGCGTCCCAACTCTGTGTTTCAGATTTACAACGCAGAGCGACCTGTGCGTTCAGCCACCAAAATAGGCCTAACTCTGTATTTTAAGTCTAAAACGCAGAGTTCGGGCCCTGAACGCTATTTTTCAACGTTTGACTCTTTCAAAGCACGAACTGAACGGTTTCAAAACCTTTTCCCCACGATTTGGGGAGCAGTTTAAGGAGGCGGTTACACCCCATTCAGCCCCACTTAGGAGCGAATTAAGGGGACGGTTATACCCCTTAATCCCCTATAAATAGGAGTAAACTCAACTGGGTTCGAATCTTTGGATCTTGGAGTATCTTGGAGATCTAGAGATCGGCTTTTTCGGATCATCTTCGAGCTTCCCGTAGCAAATCATCTTCGAGCTTCCTGCAGCAACAAAGTTCTTTGAGCATTCCCTTGGCTTACAAACCGATCTCGGCTAAATCAACTCTTTCATAGAGTTTCAAACTCGTTCAAAGTTACCAACTCGTTCAGAGTTTCAAACTTGATTTGCAAGTTCTCTACAGCGTCAAATCGTGAGGAGAAGATATCGTTCCAGTGAATCAAGACGTTTGGATCGTCAACAGAGAGCAAACTCGACGCGAGCATTCGAGTGAGGCACTCCATCGCCACCGTGAAGAACCCAGAATTAAACAAAGAGGAGAATTCAGATCAATTCTCTTTTCTTTTGTAATCGAAAATCCAAATTGTAATTGAGATTGAGAGAATACAAATCAAATATATTTCTTTTAATTTTTCTTTTTACTGCAAATTTTCTACCAAACACCTACTACGTACTATTACACATGTATAACTGAATCGAGCACACTATGTAGACTTTTTTCAACACAATGTATTCCCTTCCATTGCAAGTTACCTCTTTGGCTTCAAAAACTAGATTAGGATTGAACCTGGCCCAGTTTTGAAATAAATTAATTTTTTTAACCAAAGGAGGGGTGGTTTAAATAAAAGAACTAGTTGTGTCCTTTTTTTTACTCTGATAAAACTGGGAAAAAATCGGCCCAGGTTTCTCCGATAAAAAATGAAGCTAAAATTGGGTCAATTCTAAACCTAGCCTAGTTTCAAGAGTTTGCCAAACACTCCCTAAAGAATTTAATGAATTTTAAAAAAACTATATTTATGTTAAATATGTCAACTGAGTATAAACGTGTTAGTATGTGTAATCTCTTGATCACTTATGGAAATAAATATTTATGACATATCAGACAACTTATATTGGTCCATATTATTCTTGAACTCATTAACATATGACATATTAAGTAAGCTGTATTACTTAAAAATGAATGAAAATATACACTTCACATTGATAGAGAGCATTAGAAGTGGCTAGCAATCTAATTAGTATTTATAATATGATTGGTCATCCGATCAACTAAAAGATAGGTATGAACATCCAATTAAGAGATAAATACAACGGCAAATTAATGATCCAATTAACCTGATGTACTTAGAATGAATCAATATGGTATCAACTTTAATAAATTGTTGTGCTTACAAAAGTAGTTTCTGATAAAATAGAACTTTGGGGAGAAAAGGGATAACATATATTTCATTGCATTAAGATGTTTGCACACAAGGGGTGAGAGGAGCGGTTTCTAGTATTCCAAACGAAGTGGGACTAAAAGATAAAGAAGTCTAATTAACTACAATATTTAATGCCCCTCTCAAATTATATTTGGATCTACAAAGGGCAGTTCGCCAAGACAAAAGAGCGGACATGATGATTTGCGTGCTTGTTGTAGTTGGTGAGGTTGTGATGCTATCCACCAAGAGATTGGACGGAGGCGACAAGGTCATGGTTGTCATCTGAGGGCATATATGGACGGAGGCGACGAGGTCGTGATTGTCTGGTGATAGTGTGGACAGAGGAGACGGGGTCGTTGCTATCTGGTTGTATAGTGTGGATAGCACAGCGAAGTTGTAGCCATCCGATGAGGGCTTGGATAGGACGGTGACATCATAGTTGTCCGGTGAGAGCTTGGACATATACATGCAACGAGGTTGTAGCAGTCGGGTGATAGTGTGGATAGAGGCGATAGTGTGGTAGTACGTAGCTGTCTGATGATAGCGTGGACGGCGAGCGTGGCTGTGGTGGGGCTGGTGTGGTTGAGTTCTGCAGCGATCACTGGGTATATCAATGGAGATGTTCGTTAATAGAAGCAGGGGACGATGGTACTGTGGAGGCTTTGGTCGTGGAGGTGGACCAAGCAAAGAGTCGTTCCTTTTCAGCCATTTCATCAAAACCGATTGCGAGCCTTGCTAGCCTTGCCAACGCCATTAAGAGAAAGTGCATCAAGCTCCCAGTTAGGAGTCCTAGTCAGCAAGCTCTCAAGAGCTCTCAAGCATTTTAGAATAAAAAATTAAAAAATTAAGCCTTGGGAGGCACTCATTCTTTTATGGAGCTCCAACAAGCTCCTAGTTAGGAGCTCCAACAATATCAAAAAAACCCCTCTTCTATTTTAATATTTTACCCATTACTTTCAATTATATTTAAACCTCTTGTATTTTATTTCTAATCGTTGGATACGGCCTTCGAGGGAGCGCACACGGTCTTCGAGGTAACCCACAGCCTTCGAGAGAGCGCACACGGTCTTCGAGGTAACCCGCGGCTTTCGAGGGAACGCACACGGTCTTCGAGGTAACCTGCGGTCTTCGAGGTAACCCGCGGTCTTCGAGGTTGGGCCCGAAGTTCGAGGTATCGCAAACTTTGACCGTCAACCGACTGATTCCTATAAAATTCAATCGCTTCTCTCCTCAACTCATCATCTCCCAGAATAAAATATCTAGCTCATCTAGCTCTAGTGATGATGAAATGATGAAGACATTCTTTCTTATGGGAGTTGCTGTCGTTGAGGAAGAAGAACAAAAAAAATGTTCAACTTCAGTTCAACACAAACGACGTATCGTGCTTCATCGAAATCGACTGGAAGGCCACAATCGGTTGTTCCAAGATTATTTTGGCTGACGCACCAACCTATCCTCTTTATTATTTTCGTCAAAGATTCAGAATGACGCGTTGGTTATTCCTTCGAATCCACGATGCAGTCGTCAAACATGACAAGTACTTCGTCCAAAAGAGGAATGGTGCTGGTGTTGGATGTAACGGCTTCTCGGATCATGTTTTAAAAAAAAAACCAACGTGATCCGACCGAGAACAAAAATAGCTACTTGTTTAGATCATATACCTTCTGTTTCGTTAGTTGAAACAGCACACCAATAGCCCGGATGAAGAAACAACTCTAATGGAAGAAGAAGAGGATCCGTCAAAATAAAAGGATCGACCGTCGCTTGCCGCCGCGATATCTTCACTCTGATGGGAATGATCTTCTCTCCACGTCGGTTGTGGGACCAAGATCCTTCTTGACTGCTCTAGCAATACCCTTGACTGCACCTCTTCTCTCCACGTCGGTTGTGGGACCAAGATCCTTCTTGACTGCTCTAGCAATACCCTTGACTGCACCGTCAAGAGATCTCCCCTAAATCACAAATGTACTGGCCAATCTCATTGATTCTTACCTCTTAATCTTGTGATCATTAAAACATAGCCTTAGGGGTATTTATAGGAAACCTTGAACTAAAAAAAATCCAGCCATATCCCAACAGATTGGGCCACTAGCTACTGATCTTTTTTTTATTTTTTTATTTATCGTGGATCTCTTTGGTAGTTGGGTTTTGATGTATTTGGTCATGAACACACTGTAGGTGCATTCTAACCACACCGTAACCATTTAATAACTGATATGATTCTAACTATATATCAAATATACTATTGAATAAGCTTGGTTATTTAAATCAAATCAAATCTGATTTGAATACCATATTCGTGGATAGATCATATGCCCTAGAAGTGGGACACCATGGGTCTTCTATTTCCAGCTTCGACTACAGGTAGAGAGCATCTACGTCAGGCCCTACGAACTCACTAACTGAGTCAACAAACGCTGACTCCACTATAGAGCATTTGCTGCACTCTGGAAATTAGACGAACGCTTATGCAAGCCCAAGTCCTGTAGTGATCTAACGAATGTACCCTTCCACCAAAATATCCGTAAGTGTACTGGAGATGAATCTGTCAACCAGTTCACTTACCTCTAATCCTTGATCCATGACTAGACTTTAACTTCTGGTTTGCTTCTAGTCTTACGAGTAGCTGATCAGGTTCCCGCAACCAGACTGCTAGTCAACTCAAGGGGATAAACTCTAAAGCGAGGGTGGATTCCATTTTGATATAGGAGTTCCCAACACCCGAAACTCGACCACCCAACATACCGAGGTGTTGACTTGTCAAAGTCTCACTCATTGGTACATCAAAGTGATCCAAGCCAAAAGCTTGGGTTCGCCTCATATCTCAGGATTCTGAGTTATTTCGTTCACAACAGGGAATACGATTACAGTGCTAGATAGTGACAGAGTTTTAATCAAGCACAATCATACGTCCATCATTGCACAAATAACACTAATCTGATGCAACTGTATGTTAGCTATGACAACCCTAGTCAAATGGTTGAGATAGGCCATCCACTGATCTGGAGCTAACCATACAACAGTCATATCCTAATAGTTTGCCCAAACCTATCAGTGACTGCGATAACTCTAGAATGACTGCTATCCTATGATATACATCTCCCATGAGGATCCCATCCCCAAGTATGTCACAGACAATCATCCAGGGGCAACCAGCTTTAGAACATCCAATCACCACAAAGGATAACTCTAATAAGCAATATATTTATTTCAGCTAAGTAGACGTTACAATGAGAAGTGGTTTGAGGGCATACAAGATCCCAACAAACTCCCACTTGCACTCATAACCAATCTCTCACACGTCTAACACCTAGCCTATCCATATGTACATCAAAGACCTTTGCTGGCAAGGCTTTAGTGAATGGGTCCGCTAAGTTCTCTGAAGACGCAATCTTGGTCACTACAATGTCTCCTCTCGTCTCTATCTCCCGGACCAGGTGGTACTTCCTCTCTACATGTCTGAGGCCTTTTGTGTATCTGGGCTCCTTGGAGTTAGCGACAGCACCACTGTTATCACAGAAGAGAACAATGGGCTTAGCCGCATCAAGTACTACTCCAAGCTCCATAAGGAATTTCCTTAGCCAAGCTGCTTCTTTCGAAGCCTCTGAAGCCGCCACATATTCCACCTCTGTAGTGGAATCCGCAATACATTTCTGCTTAACGCTCATCCAGCTAACCGCACCACCACCAAGGGTGAATACATAACCAGATGTCGATTTTCTTGAATCTTGATCTGACATAAAGTCAGAATCTGTATAACCAATGGTCACCAAATCCTCACCGCCGAAAACTAGCATATGATCCCTAGTCCTTTTCAGGTACTTGATTATATGCTTGACGGCTGTCCAATGGGCTGGACCTGGATCTGACTGATATCTGCTGACCATGCCAACTGCAAAGCAGATATCGGGTCGCGTGCACAGCATAGCATACATGAGACTTCCTATCGCTGACGAATAAGGAATCCCACTCATGCTATCTCTTTCCTCTTGTGTCTTAGGACACTGAGACTTGGAAAGAGCAACTCCGTGTCTGAAAGGTAGGAAACCCTTCTTAGAGTTTACCATGCTGAAACGCTCTAGTATCTTATCAATGTAAGATGCCTGAGATAAACCTAACATTCTATTACGTCGATCACGATGTAATTTGATGCCTAAAATGTAGCTGGCTTCTCCCAAATCTTTCATATCAAAGTTACTAGCCAACCATACTTTAACCGTAGATAAGGCACCTATGTCATTACCCATGAGTAACATGTCATCTACATAAAGTATTAAGAACACAATAGATTTTCCTTCACCTCTCTTATACACACAGGTCTCCTCTGGGTTTTGAACAAATCCAAATGATTTAACTGCCTGATCAAACATGTGGTTCCAGCTCCGTGAGGCTTGCTTCAACCCATAAATGGATCTCCGCAACTTGCAGACCTTGCTATCCTGGCCCTTTGCTACGAAACCCTCTGGCTGATCCATATAGATGTCCTCCTCAAGATAGCCATTCAACCCTCTGGCTGATCCATATAGATGTCCTCCTCAAGATAGCCATTCAAGAATGCTGTCTTGACGTCCATCTGCCAAATCTCCCAATCGAGATAGGCTGCTAGAATGCTGTCTTGACGTCCATCTGCCAAATCTCCCAATCGAGATAGGCTGCTATGGATAAGAGAATCCGAAAAGACTTGATCATGGCAACCGGGGAGAATGTCTCCTCGTAGTCAATACCCTCTCTTTGAGAATATCCCTTAGCCACCAGTCTTGCCTTATAGGCTTCGACCTGTCCATCTGAACCTCTTTTCCGCTTGTAGATCCACTTGCACCCAATGGTGCGAACATTGGGAGGCAAGTCAACAAGCTGCCAAACTTGATTGGAATACATAGATCCTATCTCAGCATTCATAGCCTTTTTCCATAAGCTAGAGTCTACATCTGTCACTGTCTCCTGGTAAGTGGTGGGATCCTCAGACTGAGTCTCTGAGATAGCCTCAAAGACTTCACCCAGATGCAAGTATCTGTTTGGTGTTCTGACTAATCTCCCACTACGCCTAGGCATCTGACTAGAGACTGGTGTAGGTAAAACTGTTGTTTCTTGTTCTGGTTGACTCTCTTGTAGAACTGGAATAACTGGAACATCTGAGGACACTTCCTCAAATTTGAGATCTCTACACTTTTTAGTTATCATATAATCCTCCTCCAAGAACACAGCATGCGTGCTTACAATAATTGTGTGTTCTTGAGGATTATAAAACTGATATCCCCTTGTACCCTTTGGATAACCAACGAAATATAATAACTTAGATCTAGCTTCTAACTTGTCCGGGTTCCCTTTAAGCACATGTGCTGGACAACCCCAGATCCTGAGTTTGGATAAACTGGGTTTTCGCCCTATCCATAACTCACATGGAGTTTTGGGAACAGACTTAGAAGGCACTAAGTTAATTAAATATGTTGCTGTTATCAAAGCGTAACCCCAAAGGAAAATTGGTAGATCTGAGTAACTCGTCATCGATCTGACCATGCCCAAAAGAGTTCTATTTCTCCTTTCTGATACTCCGTTCTGTTGTGGTGTACCTGGTGCAGTAAGCTGGGATGTGATCCCATGCTGCGCTAGGTACTCAATGAACTCACTAGAGAGGTACTCACCTCCTCGATCGGATCGAAGAGATTTTATACTTCTATCTAGTTGCTTTTCTGCTTCAGCCTTAAATTCTTTAAACTTGCTAAAGACTTCAGACTTATGCCACAACAAATAAGTATAACCATATCTCGAGCAATCGTCAATAAAAGTGACGAAGTAAAGATAACCCTCTCTAGCCTTGACGTTCATAGGACCACAAACATCACTATGTATCAAGTCTAGTAAACCATTGGCCCTATTTCCCTTTGCAGGGAAGGATCTCTTGGTCATTTTACCTTCTAAACATGATTCACAGATTGAGATGGGTTCCACTACCAAATCAGGCAGTACACCATCTGTAACAAGTCTGTTAATCCTACTTAGACTAATATGACCAAGTCTAAGGTGCTATAGTTTAGTAGGACAACTAGGAGAAAACTTTCTTTTCTTAGACAACATAGAATTAACAACCTCAGATGCATTTAACTCAATAACAGTGGGATAAACGAAATATAATCCATTAGACAATTTTCCAGAGCAAATTAAAGTTCCATTGATTTTGATAACTACATTCTGTCCAAAATTACAAGTGTAACCTTGTGCTGCTAATGCAGGTACAGAAATTAAGTTTCTCCTTATAGTGGGGACATACAAGGCATTCAAAATCAATACTTTATTATTCTGAAATGAAAGTCTAACTACTCCCACTGCCTCCGCTGATACTCTAGCATGTGATCCAAGACTAAGACTGATTTCCCCAGCTTCAAGCTGTCTGCTCACCTGAAACCCCTGCAATGAATTGCAGATATGGTGAGTTGCAGCTGAATCAATGCACCAATCATTAGAAGTATCTGCAATAAAGCTAACTTCAATTACTTGTAATTCAGTCTTACCTGTCTTGTTTCTGGCATTAGAAGTATCTGCAATAAAGCTAACTTCAATTACTTGTAATTCAGTCTTACCTGTCTTGTTTCTGGCTAGAAACTTTGGGCAGTTCTTCTTCCAGTGCCCGGTTTCCCCGCACAAGAAGCACTTGCCTTTGGGTTTCTCCCCGCCATTGCCAGACTTGCCTTTACCCTTACCCACACCACCAGTAGCAGGTCCTGTTTTTCCCTTCGGATGTTTAGGCTTCTTTTTCTTAAATTGTTTCTGCCTTTTGGGGCCAGCCTTAAAAGAAGTCTTCTCAGTATTTTGAATAGAAGGAGTGGGCTTGATAATCCCCTCCGTTACCTGTAGTGCGCTCATGATCTCACTAAGGGAGTAGTCCTTATGATTCAGAACATAGTTCAACTTGAACTGATCATAGGACTCCAGCAATGATTCCAGGATCATATCAACCTGAGATTCTCCGTCAATCTCAGCCCCAAGGACCTCCAGTGTATTTAGATGATCAAACATCTTCAGGAGATGATCCTGCACTGAAGTTCCTTCACTCATCTTCGTACTCAAAAACTCTCGCATGGCCTTCTGCCTTGCAAGGCGACCTTGCGAGCCAAACATCTCGTTCAGGTTGAACATGATGTCACTAGCAATAGTGTAGTACTGATGCTGGTGCTGTAAGATGTCACTAGCAATAGTGTAGTACTGATGCTGGTGCTGTAAAACGTTTGTCATGCTGGCCAAGATATAACACTTTGCCATGTCATTCGCTTTGACCCACTTTTCATAGTTATCCTTCACTTCTTGAGTTGCCTCAGAATCAGGTTCTTGTGGTTTGGGTGTGGTAAGGACATATTTGTATCCTTCAGCGGTTAGCACTATGTCTATGTTACTCTTCCAGTCTACGTAGTTTTGACCGTTGAGTTTATTTTGATTCAATATAGCAGACAATGGATTGAATGAAGACGAAGACATGCTGAAAATTAAATATAAAACAAATCAGACTTAAAAGCATATAGAATCGTATTCAATATAGCAGACAATGGATTGAATGAAGACGAAGACATGCTGAAATTAAATATAAAACAAATCAAACTTAAAAGCATATATAATCGTCTAATCATAAAAAATCCAATAAAATGATATGATTCTAATGCATCAGTATATAATAATAATGTAACATCCCTTCTTTAGGAAGGACAAATATTACTTTACTATTATAGGTTGGTAACCGTTGTATAATTACAACTACTGATATACTTCGGCCTCTAGATGCTTATCAATGCTCTGTAGGAGACATTCAAACAAACATCCAGTCAAGTATTATTCCATCATCTAGTATGAATGATAACCATTTCAAGTAGGGAGCTACTGTAGGTGGTCTCACCTCTCTAATATGTCTCATCCATCCTATCTTTAGATAATCTTCCTGAAAACAATGAGAATAAAATACATTCCTTTAGGGACTGTCGTCTAAAGCGACCGGCATAGATGCATTTTATCCTCATCTAACAGAGGATCGATGATGGAAGACCGCAGGGCTAACTAGTCCCTTCTCCTACTTGATATTTTAAATTTATTTAGGATTTTATCTTTTAATGCATATCTAGATGAAAATCAATACATAAAACCAAGAAAGAAAAAACATAAGCAATCACAAAAACAAGGAACACACTGGCCCTTTTTCTCCCATGGTTGCTAGTCAATCTTCTTGCTTCTTTTCTCCTTGAACCTGTTCTTCCACCATGTGTTGATCGATTTGCTCTTTGTATGGAACTCCATGGATAGCCACCATAAGGTACATCTATGAATCTAATATTCATCAAAATGATGCCTCTCTATATCCTAGGAGGCATATAAAAGATCTATGAATAAAAATTGGGAAACCACTTCATGCCCATTGCCGGGAAACCATGTAGTGCCCTATAACTACAACACATTCGTCACAGGAAGATATATACATACAATTTTCTGAGCAACAACACACACAGCAAAGAACCATAGGAGAAAAGGGCTATGTGCTGCAAAAACAAGGGTTAGCACAGTACATATAGTTCTAAATTACAGCGCATTAAATTATTTCAACTCTGTAAATAATCTAAAACATCATATCTATTCAAAACAATATTAATCTAATACCAAAACGTGAATCCAGTGCTCACGTTATCTTTGATATAGAATATTAAATTGAATTAATGACGTAAACCGATTATCTACTTGAAATAATTGACTAAAAAAAAATAACAAGGTAGCTAGTATTGGACCTTTGCTCTGATACCAATGTTGTTAAACACGAATTCCTGAACTTCATCTATCTCTGTTATATTTATTTTTTGATATAGTTAATGAAGCTCCATGTTCGGCCATGGCTACCCCAAGGATATGTTCCAGTGAAAAACTATTATTTAATATAGTTAAAGGAAGCAACATATTCGGCCATGGCTACCCCAAGGATAAGGTCTAGTGAAAAAATATTATTTTATAGTAGCTACCTACTTGTTATCCATAACAATTGTCCTTCTCCTGTCCTTAGTCTACGCAAAAGAACTATAAACTATTTAAGATAAAAACTTAAAAAAATAGTTTAGATCATATACCTTGTTTCCCACTCTTATTTGGGAAACTAATCTTCAAACTCTCTGATGAAGATGAATTTGTAAGAAGAAGAAAAAAGCCGAAAAAAAAAATTGCTTGCCGCCCAATGCCTTCACTTCTATGATCACGATCTCCTTCACAATGAGTTGTGGGACTCCTAGTTTAATTGATGAACACACCTTGAACTACAGGGATTTTTCTCACGCTTTGTAGTTGGGTACCCAAGGCTTTTATACCAATTTTTAATTGCCTCATCTGGTATTATTTAGTCTTATCCTACCAAGGATTTTTCAGATTAGAACTTCATTTCAAAGTTCGATCCAAAACAGAAAGGCTCCAAATATAATGTTGGTTAAGATTCCTAGTTTGAAACAAACCATATCCTAAACAACCTCCCTTATCACTAATTGAATAATATTAAATATTATTTAATATCTAAGTGATAAGGTGCCTTATCCATTCATGTAGACCATTATTGGGTCCAACCCAATAAATCAACACGGATGTATCCAAGACTTAAAAGAGAAAAGACCCCAGTTTATATTTCCTATTGGATCCAATCCAAATAATACAAACCTTATATATTTGTTCATCAAATAAACTAATGTGAATAAATCATTTGTGACCTAGAGGTGGGACACCTAGGGTCTTCTATTTCCAGCTCCAACTACAGTCAGTGAGCATCTACGTCGAGACCGACGAACTTACTAACTGAGTTAACAAACGCTGACTCCACTATAGAGCATTTGCTGCACTCTAGAAATTAGATAAACGCTTATGCAAGCCCTAGTCCTGAAGTGATCTGACGAATATACCCCTCCACCGAAATATCCGTAAGTATACTGGAGATTGATCTGTTAACCAGTTCACCTACCTCTAATCCTTGATCCATGACCAGACTTTAACTTCTGGTTTGCTTCTACTCTCACGAGTAGCTGATCAGGTTCCCGCAACCAGACTGCTAGTCAACTCAAGGGGATATACTCTATAAAGAGGGTGGATTCCATATTGATATAGAAGTTCCCAACGCCTGAAACTCGACCACCCAACATACCGAGGTGTTGACTTGTCAAAGTCTCACTCATTGGTACATCAAAGTGATCCAAGCCCAAAGCTTGGGTTCTTCTCATATCTCAGGATTAAGAGTTATTTCGTACACAACAGGGAATACGATTTTAGTGTTCGATAGAGACAGAGTTTTAAACAAACACAATCGTACGTCCATCATTGCACAGATAAACCTAATCTGATGCAATAGTATGTTAGCTTATGACAACCCTAGTCAAATGGCTGAGATAGACCATCCACTAATCTGGAGCTAACCATACAACAGTCCAGACCTGATAGTTTGCCCAATCCTATCAGTGACTGCGATAACTCTAGAATGATTGTTACCCTGTGATATACATCTCCCATGAGGATCCCATCCTTAAGTATGTCACAAACAATCATTCAAGGACAACCAGCTAAATAAAACATCCAA
The DNA here is from genome assembly GCF_001876935.1 of Asparagus officinalis. Taxonomy (NCBI): domain Eukaryota; kingdom Viridiplantae; phylum Streptophyta; class Magnoliopsida; order Asparagales; family Asparagaceae; genus Asparagus; species Asparagus officinalis. The sequence goes on along the minus strand of NC_033801.1, from coordinate 40,244,792 downwards.
TCACCACAAAAGGATAACTCCAATAAGCAATACATTTATTTCATCAAAGTAGTCGTTATAATGAGAAGTGGTTTTGAGGGCATACAAAAACCCAACAAACTCCCACTTGCACTCACAACCAATTACTCATACGTCTAACACCTAGTCTATCCAAATGCACATCAAAAACCTTTACTGGCAAGGCCTTAGTGAATGGATCCGCTAAGTTGTCTGCAGACGCAATCTTGGTCACTACTATGTCTCCTCTCGTCTCTATCTCCCGAACAAGGTGATATTTCCTCTCTACATGTCTGAGGCCTTTAGTGTATCTGGGCTCCTTGGAGTTAGCGACAGCCCCACTGTTATCGCAGTAGAGAACAATGGGCTTAGCCGCATCAGGTACCACTCCAAGCTCCGTAAGGAACTTCCTTAGCCAAGCTGCTTCTTTCGAAGCCTCTGAAGCCGCCACATATTCCGCCTCTGTAGTGGAATCCGCAATACATTTCTGTTTAATACTCATCCAGCTAACCGCACCACCGCCAAGGGTGAATACATAACCAGATGTCGATTTTCTTGAATCCTGATCTGACATAAAGTCAGAATCTGTATAGCCAATGGTCACCAAATCCTCTCCGCCGAAAACCAACATATGTTCCTTAGTCCTTTTCAGGTACTTAATTATATGCTTGACGGCTGTCCAGTGGGCTGGACCTGGATCTGACTGATATCTACTGACCATGCCAACTGCAAAGCATATATCAGGACGCGTGCACAGCATGGCATACATGAGACTTCCTATTGCAGATGCATAAGGAATCCTACTCATGATATCTCTTTCCTCTTGTGTCTTGGGACACTGAGACTTGGAGAGAGCAACTCCATGTCTGAAAGGTAAGAAACCCTTCTTGGAGTTAACCATGCTGAAACGCTCTAGTATCTTATCAATGTAAGATGCCTGGGATAAGCCTAACATTTTATTACGTCGATCTCGATATAATTTGATGCCTAAAATGTAGCTGGCTTCTCCCAGATCTTTCATATCAAAGTTACTAGCCAACCATACTTTAACCGTAGATAAGGCATTAATGTCACTACCCATGAGTAACATGTCATCTACATAAAGTATTAAAATCACAACTGATTTCCCTTTACCTCTCTTATACACACAGGGCTCCTCCGGGTTTTGATCAAATCCAAAGGATTTAACTGCCTGATCAAACCGGTGGTTCCAGCTCCGTGAGGCTTGCTTCAACCCATAAATGGATCTCCGCAATTTGCAGACCTTGCCATCCTGGCCCTTTGCTACGAAACCCTCTGGCTGATCCATATAGATGTCCTCTTCAAGATAGCCATTCAAGAATGCTGTCTTGACGTCCATCTGCCAAATCTCCCAATCGAGATAGGCTGCTATGGATAAGAGAATCCGGAAGGACTTGATCATGGCAACCGGAGAGAATGTCTCCTCGTAGTCAATACCCTCTCTTTGAGAATATCCCTTAGCCACCAGTCTTGCCTTATAGGCTTCGACCTGTCCATCTGAACCTCTTTTCCGCTTGTAGATCCACTTGCACCCAATGGAGCGAACATTTGGAGGCAAGTCAACAAGCTCCCAGACCTGATTGGAATACATAGATCCCATCTCAGCGTTCATAGCCTTTTTCCATAAGCTAGAGTCTACATCTGTCACTGCCTCTTGGTAAGTGGTGGGATCCTCAGACTGAGTCTCTGAGATAGCCTCAAAAACTTCACCTAGATGCAAGTATCTGTTTGGTGTTCTGACTAATCTCCCACTACGCCTAGGCATCTGACTAGAGACTGGTGTAGGTAAAACTGTTGTTTCTTGTTCTGGTTGACTCTCTTGTAGAACTGGAATAACTGGAACATCTGAGGACACTTCCTCAAATTTGAGATCTCTACACTTTTCAGTTATCATATAATCCTCCTCCAAGAACACAGCATGCGTGCTTACAATAATTATGTGTTCTTGAGGATTATAAAACTGATATCCCCTTGTACCCTTTGGATAACCAACGAAATACAATAACTTAGATCTAGCTTCTAACTTGTCCGGGTTCCCTTTAAGCACATGTGCTGGACAACCCCAGATCCTGAGTTTGGATAAATTGGGCTTTCGCCCTATCCATAACTCACATGGAGTTTTGGGAACAGATTTAGAAGGCACTAAGTTAATTAAATATGTTGCTGTTATCAAAGCGTAACCCCAAAGGAAAGTTGGTAGATCTGAGTAACTCATCATCGATCTGACCATGCCCAAAAGAGTTCTATTTCTCCTTTCTGATACTCCGTTCTGTTGTGGCGTACCTGGTGCAGTGAGCTGAGATGTAATCCCATGCTGCGCTAGGTACTCAATGAACTCACTAGAGAGGTACTCACCTCCTCGATCGGATCGAAGAGATTTTATACTTCTATCTAGTTGCTTTTCTGCTTCAGCCTTGAATTCTTTGAACTTGCTAAAGACTTCAGACTTATGCCGCAACAAATAAGTATAACCATATCTCGAGCAATCGTCAATAAAAGTGACGAAGTAAAGATAACCCTCTCTAGCCTTGACGTTCATAGGACCACAAACATCACTATGTATCAAGTCTAGTAAACCATTGGCCCTATTTCCCTTTGCAGGGAAGGATCTCTTGGTCATTTTACCTTCTAAACATGATTCACAGATTGAGATAGGTTCCACTACCAAATCAGGCAGTACACCATCTGTAACAAGTCTGTTAATCCTACTTAGACTAATATGACCAAGTCTAAGGTGCCATAGTTTAGTAGGACAACTAGAAGAAAACTTTCTTTTCTTAGACAACACAGAATCAACAACCTCAGATGCATTTAACTCAATAACAGTGGGATAAACGAAATATAAGCCATTAAACAATTTTCCAGAGCAAATTAAAGTTCCATTGATTTTGATAACTACATTCTGTCCAAAATTACAAGTGTAACCTTGTGCTGCTAATGCAGGTACAGAAATTAAGTTTCTCCTTATAGTGGGGACATACAAGGCATTCAAAATCAATACTTTATTATTCTGAAATGAAAGTCTAACTACTCCCACTGCCTCCGCTGATACTCTGGCATGTGATCCAAGACTAAGACTAATTTCCCCAGCTTCAAGCTGTCTGCTCACCTGAAACCCCTGCAATGAATTGCAGATATGGTGAGTTGCAGCTGAATCAATGCACCAAGTATTAGAAGTATCTGCAATAAAGCTAACTTCAATTACTTGTAATTCAGTCTTACCTGTCTTGTTTCTGGCTAGAAACTTTGGGCAGTTCTTCTTCCAGTGCCCGGTTTCCCCGCACAAGAAGCACTTGCCTTTGGGTTTCTCCCCGCCATTGCCAGACTTGCCTTTACCCTTACCCACACCACCAGTAGCAGGTCCTGTTTTTCCCTTCGGATGTTTAGGCTTCTTTTTCTTAAACTGTTTCTGCCTTTTAGGGCCAGCCTTAAAAGAAGTCTTCTCAGTATTTTGAATAGAAGGAGTGGGCTTGATAATCCCCTCCGTTGCCTGCAGTGCGCTCATGAGCTCACTAAGGGAGTAGTCCTTATGATTCAGAACATAGTTCAACTTGAACTGATCATAGGACTCCGGCAACGATTCCAGGATCATATCAACCTGAGATTCTCCATCAATCTCAGCCCCAAGGACCTCCAGTGTATTTAGATGATCAAACATCTTCAGGAGATGATCCTGCACTGAAGTTCCTTCACTCATCTTCGTACTCAAAAACTCTCGCATGGCCTTCTGCCTTGCAAGGCGACCTTGCGAGCCAAACATCTCGTTCAGGTTGAACATGATGTCACTAGCAATAGTGTAGTACTGATGCTGGTGCTGTAAAACGTTTGTCATGCTGGCCAAGATATAACACTTTGCCATGTCATTCGCTTTGACCCACTTTTCATAGTTATCCTTTACTTCCTGAGTTGCCTCAGAATCAGGTTCTTGTGGTTTGGGTGTGGTAAGGACATATTTGTATCCTTCAGCGGTTAGCACTATGTCTATGTTCCTCTTCCAGTCTACGTAGTTTTGACCGTTGAGTTTATTTTGATTCAATATAGCAGACAATGGATTGAATGAAGACGAAGACATGCTGAAAATTAAATATAAAACAAATCAGACTTAAAAGCATATAGAATCGTCTAATCATAAAAAATCCAGTAAAATGATATGATTCTAATGCATCAGTATATAATAATAATGTAACATCCCTTCTTTAGGAAGGACAAATACTACTTTACTATTATAGGTTGGTAACCGTTGTATAATTACAACTACTGATCTACTTCGGTCTCTAAAAGTTTATCAATGCTCTGTAGGAGACATTCAAACAAACATTTAGTCAAGTATTATTCCATCATCTAGTATGAATGATAACCATTTCAAGTAGGGAGCTACTGTAGGTGGTCTCACCTCTCTAATATGTCTCATCCATCCTATCTTTAGATAATCTTCCTGAAAACAATGAGAATAAAATACATTCCTTTAGGGACTGTCGTCTAAAGCGACCGGCATAGATGCATTTTATCCTCATCTAACAGAGGATCGATGATGGAAGACCGCAGGGCTAACTAGTCCCTTCTCCTACTTGATATTTTAAATTTATTTAGGATTTTATCTTTTAATGCATATCTAGATGAAAATCAATACATAAAACCAAGAAAGAAAAAACATAAGCAATCACAAAAACAAGGAACACACTGGCCCTTTTTCTCCCATGGTTGCTAGTCAATCTTCTTGCTTCTTTTCTCCTTGAACCTGTTCTTCCACCATGTGTTGATCGATTTGCTCTTTGTATGGAACTCCATGGATAGCCACCATAAGGTACATCTATGAATCTAATATTCATCAAAATGATGCCTCTCTATATCCTAGGAGGCATATAAAAGATCTATGAAAAAAATAGTGAATTTTTCTCCTGCGGCGGTCGTGGACGTAGTTTCTCACATTGAGAAGCGAACCACGTAAATCTTGTGTGTTTGAGATTGTTTGATTTTCTCTCTTCTCTCCTAAATCTCTATTTCCAAATCGCATCAGGGGGGTTGTGCATCCCCAACAAGTGGTATCAGAGCGACCAGGTTCGGCGCGAGCGATTTGAGGTCAGAGACAATGGGATCTGAGAAGGAAACATCCAAGATTGAGAAGTTTGATGGAACAAACTTCGGGTTCTGAAAGATGCAGATGGAAGACTATCTCTATCAGAAGGATTTATACCTACCATTGGGAGAGAAGCCGACGGATATGAAAGATGCGGATTGGAAGCTATTGGATCGAAAGGCCCTTGGAGCGATCAGGTTGACCTTGTCTAAATCAGTAGCGTTCAACATCAAGAATCAGAATACGACGGCGGATCTCATGGCGGCGTTGTCCAGTATGTATGAGCAGCCCTCTGCGGCGAATAAGGTACATCTCATTAAAAAGTTGTTTAATTTGAGGATGTCCGAGAGCCAGAAATTCAAGGAACACCTGAACGAGTTTAACGAGATCACGGATCAACTAAACTCGGTCAATATTCAGTTTGACGATGAAATCCAAGCCCTCTTGATACTTGGTCAATTGCCCGACAGTTGGAAGGGTACCGTTATCTCGATTAGCGGATCATGTGGCAAATCAAAACTGAAGTTTTCAGAGGTGGTGGACATGATTATGACTGAGGAAATAAGAAGACAAGAGGAAGGGATTTCTAATTCAGGGTCGGCGTTGAACCTTGAGGGCAGAGGAAGAAACAGAAACAGAAATAGAGGGAGTAGCCGAGGAAGATCTAACTCGAGGAACGGAAGGCCAAAGTCCAGGAACCGCAAGGGCAAGAAGGAAATAGACTGCTGGAATTGTGGCAAGTTTGGCCACTATGAAAATCAGTGCCGAGAACCCAAGAAGGACAAGGAGAACAAGACTGAAGTGAACGTGGCCTCAGGAGAATCAGATGATGCCCTAATCTGTTCGTTGGAGAGCAAAACTGAATCGTGGGTGCTGGATTCAGGAGCTTCGTTTCATGCTACCTCAAATAGAGATTTATTTGAGAACTACGTAAACCTAGGAAAGGTCTATCTTGGTGATGATCAGCCGTGTGATATTGTTGGCAAAGGAGTCGTGCAAATCAAGCTCAATGGGTCTACATGGAAGCTGAGTGATGTGAGACATGTTCCTAGCTTGAGAAAAAATCTGATTTCCATAGGGCAATTGGCAAAAGAGGGATACGTATCAACCTTTGCATGTTATACATGGAAGGTTACAAAGGGATCCATGGTTATTGCCCGTGGTACGAAGACGGGATCTCTCTATATGACGATAGATGCACGAGGTTCCATTGCAGTGGCTGAAGGCAGTGAAGACCCAAATTTGTGGCACCAGAGGCTAGGTCACATGAGTAACAAAGGCCTAAAGGTTATGCAATCGAACGGGAAGTTACCAGGTTTGAGATCAGCTGACATTGACCTATGTGAAAGCTGCATTCTAGGGAAACAAAAGAGAATAAGCTTCAAAAGGGTTGGCAGAACCCCTAAGGAAGAGAAGCTTGAGTTAGTTCACACAGATGTGTGGGGTCCAGCATCAGTTCCATCCACCGGCGGAAGGTTATATTTTGTGACCTTCATAGATGATCACTCGAGGAAGACTTGGGTCTATTTCATGAAACACAAATCAGAAGTGTTTGAAGTCTTCAAGCGATGGAAGGCTATGGTTGAGAACGAGACCGGTTTGAAGATCAAGAAGCTTCGTTCTGACAACGGAGGCGAGTATGAAGACTCAGAGTTCAAGAGGTTCTGTTATGACAGCGGCATTAGATTAGAGAGGACAGTGCCAGGTACACCCCAGCAGAATGGCGTAGCAGAACGCATGAACAGAACATTGACTGAGAGAGCCAGAAGTATGCGGTTACAAGCAGGTTTTCCAAAGCAATTCTGGGCAGAAGCAGTCAACACAGCTGCCTACTTGATCAACCGGGGACCATCAGTGCCTTTGGAGCACAAAATACCTGAAGAAGTATGGAGTGGAAAGCAGGTAAATCTCTCTCACCTGAGAGTATTTGGATGTGTTTCATATGTACATCTGAGTGATCATGCTAGAAGCAAACTCGATCCTAAGTCCTTAAAATGTTTCTTTGTTGGCTATGGCGGCGATGAGTTTGGCTACAAGTTCTAGGATGAGCAGAACAAGAAAATCATCAGAAGCAGGGATGTGGTCTTTAACAAATCAGTCCTCTACAAAGACCGTGATGCAGTTTAGCCCACTAGCTCGATGCAGAGTGATCCTACATATTTCGAGTCAGATGATGCCTCAAGTGGAGCCAATCCCGAAGCTAGTTCTGATGAAGAAGAAGAGATGATGGATGAGACCACTTCAGAGGGGGCAGATGAAGATGGAGAGACTGTTTCGCCCGTTAGAGAGTTGAGGCGGTCAGCTAGAGTCCCCAAGCCTAATCCTAAGTATCCATCACTACAGCCAAGAGCTCATCTCAATTACCTACTTTTGAGTGACGGTGGAGAGCCAGACCATGGAAAGTCATCGTGTAGCCTTCACTAGCCAGCTGGCTTACTGAGATTAAGTTCCTCTTCAGGTCGGGAATATACCTGACATCCTTCAGCTCCCATACTGACCCATTCAGCTTAATCTTCACTACACCTTTGCCAATAATGGCACATGCTTGATCGTCACCAAGATATACATTTCCAAGGTTTCCGGGGATATACTTCTCGAGGAATTCTTTCTGAGAAGTAGCATGGAATGATGCTCCCGAGTCCAACACCCAAGACTCCTCCTTGCTCTCCAAAGAGCATATCAGCGCATCATCTCCTCCTGAGGTGGAGGCAACATTCACATCTGCATTTGCCTCCCACTCCTCCCGTGCACTCCTGCACTGATTCTTGTAGTGCCCGGTTTTCCCGCACTTCCAACACTCGATAGCCTTCGAACTGTTGGGATTTCTGGATTTGGATCTCCTATCATCTGATCCATTTCCTCTGGTTGAACTTTTACCTCTTGACTCTGTATGCAATACTGAAGAGGTTGTAGCTTCACCAGTCTCTCGCCGTCGGATCTCCTCACTGAGAACCAAATCACGAACGTCGTCGAACTTCAACTTACTGTTTCCCGACGAGCTACTCACAGCTGTGACTGTAGCGTTCCAACTCTCTGGTAGGGAAGACAAAAGGATCAACGCTCGAACTTCCTCATCAAACTCAATATCAACTGAACTCAATTGGGTCGTGACTGTATTGAGTTCATTGAGATGATGTGCTACCGATGCACCTTCCGCCATTCGCAGATTAAACAACCGCCTCATCAAATGGACTTTATTTGAGGCTGATGGCTTCTCATACATATTTGAGAGTGCTGCCATAAGATCTGCCGTGGTCTTCTCCTTTGCAATGTTAAAAGCAACATTGCGGGTTAACGTCAAACGAATAACCCCGAGGGCTTTTCTGTCCAGAAGATTCCAATCTTCTTCCTTCATACCCTCCAGCTTCTTCCCGGAGAGAGGTTGATACAGATTTTTCTGATACAGATAATCCTCTATCTGCATTTTCCAGAATCCGAAATCTGATCCATCAAACTTCTCTATTCTCACTTTTTCCTCATCTGCGGCCATGGCTCCCACTTGAATCTGACTTCCTCTAGATCGTTTCATGCTCTGATACTAGTTGTTGAGAATTTAACGCCTAAACCCCTAATGCAACAGAAACGCAGTATAGAGAAAAGTACACCAAGATTTAACGAGGTTCGGCAACTGCCTACGTTCTCGGGAGCCACACAGATAATTTCTTATTAATCAAACAAGAAATTACAATTATAAGAGCAGATCAAAAATAAGATCTTTCAATTAAACACTGTAGCTACAGTGTTAATAATTAAAGGGTATGAACCCTTTCAATTCTCACTTGAGAAACAGTGTTAATAATTAAAGGGTATGAACCCTTTCAATTCTCACTTGAGAATAAATGAATACCCCACTATAAATACACCCTCTTTAATGATCTCTCTCTCCTTTCAATTCTCACTTGAGAATAAATGAATACCCCACTATAAATACACCCTCTTTAATGATCTCTCTCTCTCCTCTCAAATCCCCTCACACCGGAGATTTATCACAAATCTGTTAGGATATGTGAAGCCTAACTATCAGACATGCCCTATGCTTCAGAAGAGAGGAGGAACAAAGTTGGAACAGGAGGAACATGATCGACGACGACGAAGTTCAAGCAAAATGACGAAGAAGAGATTTTACAGCTTTGCGGTCGACCGACCATGGCGCGGCGATTGACCGCTTATGTGCACAGCTGGGTGCACAGGCCAGGAGCTCATCGCGGTCGACCGCATGTGGCGCTGCGGTCGACCGCTCAAAGTCCAGAGAGCAGGCCAGAGTTCTGTCTTCGTCGAGGTCGACCGAGCATGTCGCTGCGGTCGACCGACAAAAGTCCAGAGAGCAAGTCCAGATTGCAGACAGCATCGCGGTCGACCGCACATGGCGCTGCGGTCGACCGCCCAAAGTCCAGAGAGCTCGATCAGGAATAGGATTCGTCGCGGTCGACCGCACGTGGTGCTGCGGTCGACCGGAGTCGGGTTTTGGCCCAGTTTCGAATTTTAACCTGTTTTGTTCTGTTTCCTTTTTTACTGGTTAAACCCTTAAGTCTATAAAAGGGTTGGCTAGGGCATGATGTATTAAGACGAAAATTAGTGAATTTTTCTCCTGCGGCGGCCGTGGACGTAGTTTCTCACATTGAGAAGCGAACCACGTAAATCTTGTGTGTTTGAGATTGTTTGTTTTTCTCTCTTCTAAATCTCTATTTTCAAATCGCATCAGGGGGTTGTGCATCCCAACAAGTGGTAATCAGAGGACCAGTGTCGTGCGCGAGCGTTTGAGGTCAGAGACAATGGGGATCTGAGAAGGAAACATCCAAGATTGAGAAGTTTGATGGAACAAACTTCGGGTTCTGGAAGATGCAGATGGAAGACTACCTCTATCAGAATGATTTATACCTACCATGGGGAGAGAAGCCGACGGATATGAAAGATACGGATTGGAAGCTATTGGATCGAAAGGCCCTTGGAGCGATCAGGTTGACCTTGTCTAAATCAGTAGCGTTCAACATCAAGAATCAGAATACGACGGCGGATCTCATGGCGGCGTTGTCCAGTATGTATGAGCAGCCCTCTGCGGCGAATAAGGTACATCTCATTAAAAAGTTGTTTAATTTGAGGATGTCCGAGAGCCAGAAATTCAAGGAACACCTGAACGAGTTTAACGAGATCACGGATCAACTAAACTCGGTCAATATTCAGTTTGACGATGAAATCCAAGCCCTCTTGATACTTGGTCAATTGCCCGACAGTTGGAAGGGTACCGTTATCTCGATCAGCGGATCATGTGGCAAATCAAAGCTGAAGTTTTCAGAGGTGGTGGACATGATTATGACTGAGGAAATAAGAAGACAAGAGGAAGGGATTTCTAATTCAGGGTCGGCGTTGAACCTTGAGGGCAGAGGAAGAAACAGAAACAGAAATAGAGGGAGTAGCCGAGGAAGATCTAACTCGAGGAACGGAAGGCCAAAGTCCAGGAACCGCAAGGGCAAGAAGGAAATTGACTGCTGGAATTGTGGCAAGTTTGGCCACTATGAGAATCAGTGCCGAGAACCCAAGAAGGACAAGGAGAACAAGACTGAAGCGAACGTGGCCTCAGGAGAATCAGATGATGCCCTAATCTGTTCGTTGGAGAGCAAAACTGAATCGTGGGTGCTGGATTCAGGAGCTTCGTTTCATGCTACCTCAAATAGAGATTTATTTGAGAACTACGTTTCAGGAAACCTAGGAAAAATCTATCTTGGTGATGATCAGCCCTGTGATATCGTTGGCAAAGGAGTCGTGCAGATCAAGCTCAATGGGTCTATATGGAAGCTGAGCGATGTGAGACATGTTCCTAGCTTGAGGAAAAATCTGATTTCCATAGGACAATTGGCGAAAGAGGGATACGTATCAACCTTTGCATGTGATACATGGAAGGTTACAAAGGGATCCATGGTTGTTGCCCGTGGTACGAAGACGGGATCTCTCTACATGACGATAGATGCACGAGGTTCCATTGCAGTGGCTGAAGGCAGTGAAGACCCAAATTTGTGGCACCAGAGGCTAGGTCACATGAGTAGCAAAGGCCTAAAGGTTATGCAATCGAACGGGAAGTTACCAGGTTTGAGATCGGCTGATATTGACCTATGTGAAAGCTGCATTCTAGGGAAACAAAAGAGAATAAGCTTCAAAAGGGTTGGCAGAACCCCTAAAGAAGAGAAGCTTGAGTTAGTTCACACAGATGTGTGGGGCCCAGCATCAGTTCCATCCACCGGCGGAAGGTTATATTTTGTGACCTTCATAGATGATCACTCGAGGAAGACTTGGGTCTATTTCATGAAACACAAATCAGAAGTGTTTGAAGTCTTCAAGCGATGGAAGGCTATGGTTGAGAACGAGACCGGTTTGAAGATCAAGAAGCTTCGTTCTGACAACGGCGGCGAGTATGAAGACTCAGAGTTCAAGAAGTTCTGTTATGACAGCGACATTAGATTAGAGAGGACAGTGCCAGGTACACCCCAGCAGAATGGCGTAGCAGAACGCATGAACAGAACATTGACTGAGAGAGCCAGAAGTATGCGGTTACAAGCAGGTTTTCCAAAGCAATTCTGGGCAGAAGCAGTCAACACAGCTGCCTACTTGATCAACCGGGGACCATCAGTGCCTTTGGAGCACAAAATACCTGAAGAAGTATGGAGTGGAAAGCAGGTAAACATTTCTCACCTGAGAGTATTTGGATGTGTTTCATATGTACATCTGAGTGATCATGCTAGAAGCAAACTCGATCCTAAGTCCTTAAAATGTTTCTTTGTTGGCTATGGCGGCGATGAGTTTGGCTACAAGTTCTGGGATGAGCAGAACAAGAAAATCATCAGAAGCAGGGATGTGGTCTTTAACGAATCAGTCCTCTACAAAGACCGTGATGCAGTTCAGCCCACTAGCTCGATGCAGAGTGATCCTACATATTTCGAGTCAGATGATGCCTCAGATGGAGGCAATCCCGAAGCTAGTTCTGATGAAGAAGAAGAGATGATGGATGAGACCACTTCAGAGGGGGCAGATGAAGATGAAGAGCCTGTTTCGCCCGTTAGAGAGTTGAGGCGGTCAGCTAGAGTAGGATACGTATTCACTTTGGGCTCTACAGCTATTAGTTAGATTTCTCAGTTGCAGAAGATCGTTGCTTTATCAACAACAGAGGCTGAATATGTTGCGGTGACAGAGGCAAGCAAGGAGATGATATGGTTGCAGGGTTTCTTGGAGGAGCTGGGACAGAAAAGTGAGAAGAGTGTCCTACATTGTGATAGCCAGAGCGCAATTCATTTGGCAAAGAATCCCGCTTTTCATGCAAGGACCAAACACATACAGGTCCGCTACCACTTCATAAGATCAGCGTTGGACGAGGACATGTTGGAACTTGTGAAGATTCAAGGAAGCAAGAACCCAGCTGATATGCTTACCAAGGTTGTCACTACAGAGAAACTGAAGTTGTGTTCAACTTCAGTTGGCCTCAGCACTTGATGATATGGAGGCCGTCGCCGCAGAGAGAGCTGAAAGAGATTGATAGTTAGTCTCCAAGTGGGAGATTGTTAGGATATGTGAAGCCTAACTATCAGACATGTCCTATGCTTCAGAAGAGAGGAGGAACAAAGTTGGAACAGGAGGAACATGATCGACGACGACGAAGTTCAAGCAAAACGACGAAGAAGAGATTTTACAGCTTTGATGAAGAGGAACAAAGTTGGAACAGGATGAACATGATCGACAATGGCGAAGTTCAAGAAAAACGACGAAGGAGGCACTTTTCTGCATCGCGGTCGACCGAGCAGGACGTGACGGTCGACCGCTTATGTGCACAGCTGGGTGCACAGGCCAGGAGCTCATCGCAGTCGACCGCATGTGGCGCTGCGGTCGACCGCTCAAAGTCCAGAGAGCAGGCCAGAGTTCTGTCTTCGTCGCGGTCGACCGAGCATGTCGCTGCGGTCGACCGCCCAAAGTCCAGAGAGCTCGATCAGGAATAGGATTCGTCGCGGTCGACCGGATGTTGGTGCGGCGGTCGACCGGAGTCGGGTTTTGACCCAGATTCGAATTATGACCTGTTTTTTGTTCTGTTTCCTTTTTTATTGGTTAAACCCTTAAGTCTATAAAAGGGTTGGCTAGGGCATGATGTATTAAGACGAAAATTAGTGAATTTTTCTCCTGCGGCGGCCGTGGATGTAGTTTCTCACATTGAGAAGCGAACCACGTAAATCTTGTGTGTTTGTGATTGTTTGTTTTTCTCTCTCTCTCTCCTAAATCTCTATTTCCAAATCACATCAGGGGGGTTGTGCATCCCCAACAAAATCGCTGCTGCGATTTTGGGCAGTTCGCCGCCGCCGCCAGAGAGAAGAAATCGGAGTCGCCATCGCCAAACGCAGAGCTTGCCATCGCCAAACGCAGAGCTCGCCATCGCCTGCGACCATCGAATCTCACCTGGGCTACGCCTGCGTCGACATCGAGCTCGTCGGAGCTCGTCGGAGCTCCTCGTCGCCGGCGGGGGTTTGTTTCCACCCCCAATTCTAACAATAAATAGTTTATGTTTTCAGATATCTATTTACAATTCTTTTCTGAATCTTTTCTATCAAAAACTTCTGCAATATTACAAACTTGTTTCACAACGAATTAAGGAAAATTCCAGATTTGCTTACTGGAATTTTCATTTTCTGTTGTATCCTGGGAAGAAAATTTGCATTAACCCGAAGCAACTTTGAATATCAAGTGGGGCAAATATTTCTTTAAGGAAAGTGTTTCACGCCTCAGAATTTCTGTCTTCTTCAATTTTAAAACTAACAATAGATGCAGCATATCATTGAGATTTAGAGATAGTTTACTGATATTCATTGAGATTTACTCATATTCATTGAGATGTTATATGAATTTAGAGATAATTTACTCATATTCATTTAGATTTAGAAAATCGTCTTGCAGCAGAATATCAAATTGCAGAAGCAGAAAAGCTGCGTAAATAATTGCACAATACTATATTGGTACTACACTGTCTGTATCACAATAGAGCTAAAACTAATACCATGTCACTTAACCATTTAATTTGACTTTTTTGCAGAGTTCGACCTGCTTTATCAGACAGTGATTCTAGCAGCTCAGATGGTGTAGTTGTTTAGTATCCCTTGTCCACTGAACTTCGTGGGCGTGGTATTGAATTGATGCACAATGGTAATACAACTTTCTTGCTATTTCTTGATTGGATTCTTCAATGAAAAACAACTTTAATGTGGAATAATTGGGCATTAGATGATTGTTATTTTTTTCTATTAACAGCAAAAACTATTCCCTTTGCTTTTGATAAACTCTTCAATTATGAAGCTTATTAAGAAGATGTTTTTGTTGAAATCTCACAGTTAGTTCAGAGCGTACTTGACGGTTATAAGGTATTTTGCAGTCTTGTTCTTTTGACCATAATTGCAGGAGTATATCGAACTTTCTATTTGTTGGCAGTTCATTTCTCTGTTTTATTCATACATCATTTTTCCTTGTCATTTCTTTGCTTTCCTTCATCTCGAATTTTTTCTTAATGCTTGTTCTAAATATATGACACTCGCTAGAAAAACTCAGCGTTTGTGCATACAAAAACATTTTTGGCAAGGTTTAAGTTTTTCTGAGTTTTTCGCCAGCTATATATTCATCTTTGCCACAACAATCTTACTGTTTTCTTTCTAATATTTCGTGGATTGGCTTAGATACGTTTTGTTGAATCTTAAAAGAAGTTTGTTGACCCTTTAGCCATTATTAGATGTGCAATTAGACTTTTGAACATGTTTATTACCTATGATTCATGTAGTCCAATGATGATGTCGAAAGACACACATGCACAAATCTTGAAGCAACCAGATTGGCAAATAGTTTTGAATTTTCTTCCAAATAGTAAACGTAGATATGTTCTCTAGCTTATTTGTTATTATGCTAATCACTAATTGAACGGAGTTTTGCTACTCTTTATGGCAGGTCTGTATCTTTGCTTATGGCCAAACAGGTTCAGGTAAAACATACACTATATGGGTATGACCTACTCTCCTAAACAAAAGGGTCTAATACCAAGGTCCTTGGAACTAATTTTTCAAACAAGCCAATCTAAATTGTCACAGGGTTAGAAATATAAAATGCAAGTGGCTTTTCTGTCCTTAAAGATGAACAGTATTGAAGCAGTGATAATCACAATTTAACTTTTTAATGTAATTATTGCGCATCTTTTTGCAGGCATCAATGCTGGAAATTATAATAAAACAATACGTGATTTGTTATCATCTAATCGCTCAGGAGGTCTTGATGTCAAGCATGATACAAATGGGAACACGTGTGCCTGGCCTTACTGTTATTGATGTCTACAGCGCATTAATGAAGTTTCCTCTCTCTTACAACGGGCTGCACAAAGCAGGTTAATTTTCTTGATCATTCGGCATAATTTCTGTGTGATGCAATTCTTATTAGTTAGCTTATCTGAAAGTAATATCGTTTAATATGAATTATGATATTGTGATCTATTTAAGTAATATTTGCCCCAAAGATTTGTAATTGTGAATATATATTTTAAAGGTCACACTGTTTTGTGCTTTTTCCATCAATAATCATGTTCTTTTCAAATATTTGAAATTCACGGATAGTTTATCTTGAAAGCTATTGATAGGGAAGATAGACTATGAATTTATTTTATTTATTTGTTTATTTCTTCTTTGGTATGACATATTGTCCTATCTGTAACCTACGAGCGAGAGTTTCCAGTAGAATTCGAGTTAATTTGTCAGGAATGGCATGTAAGAGATACTTTGAGTTCATGTTATGGTTCACAAACCAGAGAAGGAATATTTCAAATAGTAATCTTCACTGCAAATATGGGCACATATTTGCTGTATGAGATCCCTTTTGCCAGCAACACTCGGCAATTTGGCAATGCTACGCTAACTCGGCAATATGGCATCTTCAGAATGAGCTCATATTATTTGCTTTGTATTTGGACAGTGTTCTGGCATTTATTGTCTATTTTTGTTATAAATAAAGACAGTGAAGGATTGGTTCAGATAGCATTGACGGAGCGAATAATAAAGACAAACTGTATGCTTCAGTACTTTACAAAGTGATTTTGAGTCACATTATCTACTATCATCATGGAATATTTGTACTTACATAAATCATTTTTATTGTCTAGTTACGTCTACATCAGCACCAATATGTGTTCTAAACTACTCTTTTAATCTTCGTCCCAATCGTGCTCTGAGATGTCTGAGATGTGAGGAGCGTCTGAGATGTGCGGAGCGACATGACGATGGAGGTAATAATTTATATATATATCATTTTAAATTATATTATTTATTATTTTTATCTCATCTTGCTCTAATTCCTCAGCCCATTGCCGATATACCACATTCAACTGCTCTTTCTTCGACTACTAACACTTATACTTCTAGTGCTTAAGGTTTGTCACAGGAGAATCTTGCTAGGATATTTACAGACTTGAGGCGTTCGTTGTCCCAAGAGGGTATTCTTTGAGGAATTTCTTCTGTTCCTTGATTGGATGGATCAGGCCGCTCCTATCTTATGTTTTGATGTATGAGACATTTTGGATATTAGAGACAAATATATAATATTGGATGCTTTTCATTGTGAGATATTGAGTAATCATTGTGCATTTATCTCTAATATTACATTTTGAGTAATTAATGTATATTTAAATATAATATTGAATATTTAGCACCGCTTGAGATATTTTTGTGTATGTATATGTTTTTTATTTCATTGTGAGATATTGAGTAATCATTGTGTAAAATGTGTATATTAAATGTAAGAAGGTAAATAAATAAAATAGCTAAAATGAAAAAAATATTAAAATTAATATGTCAAACGGTTGTAATCGTTTGGCCATGTACTTGTCCATACAGGTTAAACCGTTTGGGACCACAATATATGCCAAACGGTTTTCACCGTTTGGCCAAAAACTTGTCCAAACGGTTGGAACCGTTTGGCCTATAGCTAGGCCAAACGGTTTAACCCGTTTGGGATAACGTCCAAATGGGTATAAACGTTTGGGCAACGGCCCAAACGGTTACAACCGTTTGGGCAACCGTTGGGGAAAACTTATCCCCAATGGCTTTAGCCCAAACGGGTTTTTTTCCTTGCCCAAACGGTTGTAACCGTTTGGGAGGGGGTTTTCCCAAACGGTTCCAACCGTTTGGACTGCACAATTTTGTACTAGTGATTC
The DNA here is from genome assembly GCF_001876935.1 of Asparagus officinalis. Taxonomy (NCBI): domain Eukaryota; kingdom Viridiplantae; phylum Streptophyta; class Magnoliopsida; order Asparagales; family Asparagaceae; genus Asparagus; species Asparagus officinalis. The sequence continues at coordinate 40,227,489 of NC_033801.1, read as the reverse complement.
CTAGGGTTTTTTGGGGTTTACTTCCTTCGTATGAGAACATATTGTATTATTTGGTTACGCTTTCGCTATATCATAAAAGTCACTTGTTATTGACATGTCATGTATCTCGTGTCACTATTCTATTCCCTCTTAGCAGTGTTGACACATCGGCGAAAACAAAGAATCCTTACCATGAGGACTTCTTCCACAAACTCAAGAAAACACACCAAAACTTTCTTTAAGAGAAATTTTATTTAATTCCAAGATATCTTCTTTGGGTTATATGACTCTTCTTAAATAGAAAAACAAACAAGACTCCTACTAAGACTAGAATTACAAAGAAAAAAAAGTATCAAATCCTACCCTAAAAAGACTTCCTATAATAGAGGAAACTAATCATGAATCAAAATTAAATCTGTTTTCTAATCTAAGAAAATATCAAATCTTACCCTAAAAAAACTCCCTATAAAGAAAACAAATCATGAATCAAAATTGAATCCGTTTCCTAATCTAATTTGACTCTAGCATTGAATTTATTTTCTAATCTAAATAGACTCCAACTTTATTGCTAAAAATAAACAAAAAACTGATTATTTTTGAATTTTAGCCAAAAATGGGTACTATTGATGATATTTTAAAAATATTACAATATAGTTGGCCCCGTCTCGTCGAGATAGGCGATTTACATATATAATATGTCAGAATCCGTCTTCTGGATTGGAAGATATGATTGTTTCTTTGCGAAAGTCAATAATACGTATGAGTCGGCATTTAGCTCGTGATCGTCCCTCTCCTCCATGAAATTGCCCGTTAAGCATCCTACATCAAGTGTTCTGATGCCTTAATTACTTAACAAAGTCTTAATCAACCACATTCTAATCAACTTGTTAGACTTTTCGACCAAATGAGTCTCACAATGCCCAATATATGTGACACGTATAAACACCGCCTTCATCACTATTTTTAATTATATATTGGTAGGAGATCTGAAATTGTTCCTATATCAATATTATCATAAAACGTACAGGAACGATCTTTATTGTTTGATTAATCATGAGAAAAATGATCTTTATTTCTTCGGAGGTTTTGAAGGCAGGGCTGATCGGAGGCGCTGAATTCTTTATGATATTTTGTCGAACACCTCACAAAATAGCGTCAGCGTTTGTTTCCTAGGTGTAGACGAGCTAAGGTTTGGACTGCAGCGGTGGTTTGCATGCTAAGGACGGGTTTTGGATAGGCGGTGCTGGTGGTGCGAGGGCTGCCGGCATTGCAACGGTGGAGGAGAAGAGTTGCTAGAGGACGCATTGCTGCAAGATGACGGCAACGCTGCTCGAGTTTTGTTGGCGGCGTAGTTGTTGGGCGCAGAGTCACGCCTACCGCCGCGGAAGCGATATCACCTGAGAGAAAGCTCTAGTTTTTATTGTCACAAAAGCACAAGTCAACCTCTATATTCTTGTTTCTCGAAGGAAATGAGAATAGATAATGAAATTCTTATTTCTCAAAGGAAACAAGAATCGAAAGTGAGAAGTCTATAAGCCATTGGAATGGGCGGTCTGATAGCGTAAGTTAGTGGGCGATTTTCGTCATGCTATCTTGCGCTCCCGCCGGGTAATTTGGAGAAAATTTTGAGTTTCTGATGGCTAGGAAGAAGAAAAGTAGTGGGAAAAAGATATTAGAGATTGGATTGAGAGCCTCAACTCTGATTTCTGAGACATCTGATGATCATTCTGATGTCCGAAGTGATGATGATGATGAAGTTTTCATTGAGATGGGATCTACTGGTCCAAAAGGGGCAAAGAAATCTAGATCAATGGCTGACGTGCTGAATTCAAGCAATTTGTAGTGTGTTCGTGTTGATAGAGTACCAGTGAATCAATCTGGAGTTCTTGATCTCTCTGCTGGCTCTAGTAAATCTTCTGGACCTAAAGGTGTTCTTGATTGAGTACCTGTGGATGTTCAACTAGGATTTCTTGATCTCAATGCTGGTTCTAGTAAGTTCCAATCTCCTAGATCTAAAGGTGTTCTTGATCTTAGTAAGCTTAAATCTCCTGGATCTAATGGCGATCTCAGCAAGCGTCAATTTTCTGGTTTTCTTGATTCTAATGGAGGTGTTCTTAAATCTCCTGGATCAAATGGCGATCTCAGCAAGCGTCAATTTCCTGGTTTTCTTGATTCTAATGGAGTTCTTGACCGAAATAAGCAATCTACTGGTTCTAGTAGTTCGGTTAGAGTCTCCTGGGCAGATGAAGTGGATCTAAGAAAGGATAAGGAGGATTTCCAGTTGAATTCTCCTTTTTCTTTGAATACAGATCAAGCTGTAGAGGAAGCTTCTACTATATTGAATTCTGGTAAAAGAGATGTAGAAACGAGAGCCTCACCTAATGGAAAAGCTGATGGAGTCTTGATTTCAAATGAAACAAAGGATAAAATTGGAAAAAGCTGGATTAGTCTGTTCTCAGATAATAGGAAACTGGGTAGTGGGATGAATCTAAACTATATTCCATCTGAAAACAAAGATACGGTTTCTTTTGATGATAAAGAGTGGAATGAGGATATTTTAATTTGGCAATCTTCTCTAATTGGTCAAGTAATGGGACTGAATGTCAAATTTAAAGCAATGAAAAGTTATGTGCAGAAAACTTAGAAAAATTTGTTGCCAGAAGTCTGTCTTCTCAAACCTGGACTGTTTCTGTTCAAATTCAAGAATGTTGATGAGATGAATGAGATTCTATGTAAAGGGCCATGGTTTTTTGGTTCAAGACCTTTGTTATTGAAGCAATGGTCCAATGGTGAGGAGATTGACAAAATTAAGGATTGTGTTTATCCTATGTGGATTCAACTCCCATCTTTAAGGCTTAACCTTTGGAATGCTAAGAGCATTTCTAAAATTGTTAGTACTATAGGTTGTCCTATTGCAACTGATAGACTTACTGCTAATAGACAGCGTTTGGCTTATGCGAGGGTGTTAGTTGAGGTTAAATTACCATCTCCCCTACCTGATCAGATCATCATTCAAGACCCAAAAGGGAAAAAATATTCTCAGAAGGTGATTTATGAGCTAAAACCTAAGTGGTGTGATACTTGCAAGCAGGTTGGGCATGACAAAAAAACTTGTAGGAAACTTGTGAAAACACAGAGATGGATACCTAAGCAAAGTCAAAATCACAAACCTGGAAATATTGAGAAGGATGTGAATGCTACTCATGAACAGGGGAGTGTTTCTCAGAAGGGGAATTCTAGTCTGATTGGAGTTGCTGTGCATGATAGCAGTGTACAGGCTGAGCATGTGCACTTTGCTAATACTGGTGAACAAATATTTGGACATGTTAATAATTCACATCTGCTTTCCAAGGAGATGATTGCTGAGGATGGGATAAGGACTGCAATTCAAGCCTCCAGTTCTGGATAGCAGGCTGTGCACAGGTCTGTGCATGTGGTGCATGTCAAGGAGAAAAGTCCAGAAGAAAATCTGAGTCCTGGTTACTCTACAAAAGGGAATACTCCATGGATTCAAGTTCAAAATGGTAAAAAGAATAAGGATATTATACATGGTAACTCCTTCTCTTATCTAAATACTTTGAATATTGATCCTTCTACATTAGATAGAGGGGGAGGGGGTGATCAATGATGAATCTATCATTTTGGAATATTAGAGGATTAAACAAATCCTCTAAACAACACATGGTAAAGCAATTCTTATCTCAGTACCATCTTTCTTATATAGCCTTGCTTGAAACAAAAATTAAAAGTGATAGGATTCAGAGTGCAGTGCAGAGAATTGCTAGAAACTGGAATTGGATATCCAATGCCAGCAATCAAAGTAAAGCCAGAATTCTGATTATGTGGGATTCAAATGTGTTTGGAGTTCAAATCATCAATATATCTGATCAGAGTGTCACATGCAAAGTCAATTCCTTAGATGGCAGAATGGAATGTATTATTACATCAATCTATGCTTTTAACCAAATGGAGGCTAGGAAGGTGTTATGGGATGAATTGAAGTCTGCTCAACAGTCAATAAGGAATGAACCATGGCTACTATGTGGGGATTTCAACACTGTCATCAACAGTGAGGAGAAGATTGGAGGATCAATAGTCTCTGAATCTGATACTAAGGATTTCAGAGATTTCATTGATGATTGCCATCTAAATCAACTTAAAACTACAGGATGCTTTTATACTTGGAATAATAAGCAGGATCATGATTCTAGAGTGTGGTGTAAACTGGATAGGGCTTTGGTGAATGATACATGGCTTCTTAAGTACAATGCTAGTCAGGTTGAGTTCTTGCTCCCTAATTGCTCTGATCACTCACCTGCATTAGTAACAATTTTTGAGGATTGCTCAAAAGGAAAGAAACCTTTCAGGTATTTCAAAATGTGGTCTAAACATGACTCCTTTATTCCTGCTGTGTCTGCTATTTGGCAGACAAAAGTAGAGGGGTTTAAAATGTATACAGTATGTAAGAGGCTTCAGCTGCTGAGAGGAGCTCTTAAGGAATTAAACAAGAGGCATTATGCTAATATCAGTGAGCAGGTTCTGAGAGCTAGAAGGGCTCTTGAAGAAGCTCAGGGCAGGCTGCAAAATTCCCCTCTCAACCCAGAGTTAATTAAAAACGAAAGGGAATGCATTGCAAATTACAATAAACTTTTGGATTGTGAACTATCTTTTCTGCAGCAAAAAGCTAGAATTAATTGGAGTATTCAAGGAGATAGGTGCACTAATTTCTTTCATTCCAGAATCAAAGCTAATTGTCATCAGAATAAGGTGCTGACTCTATTCAATGCCTTAGGTCAGAGAATTTCTGATCAAGAGGAAATAGCTAAGGAAATGGTGTTATACTACAAGGACCTATTGGGGTCAGATACAGAAACTATCACTCCAGACACTCATGTCATTCAGACAGGGAGGAAAAAAGGGAAAAAGGAAAAAATATTGAGGTTTGATCCAATCGTATTCAAAGCGTATCCTTAAATTTGCAGTAGTGGTTTCTTAATTTCTTTCCTTGTGCCATTTTTTTTTGTAATAGCAAGGTTTTTTAGAGACTCGCACCAAAAAGGCTTCCATAATAACTCAATTCCCAGCAATTATTTATCACATCTCTATTTTAGTATTAATTTTTGAGTTATATTCTTTTACCTTCTTTTTAAAGGTTTTTCTAACGAATGCACATAGGCAATCATTAGGAGATGAGAAAGATATATAGAGAAGAGAGTTAAAGAAGAAGAATTAGTGCAAATCAAGGGACTCGCTTGTTATTCACGTCTTTATATCTTTCTCATCCTCTAAAAAGTGTCCATGAGCAACCGTCGGAAAAATTATTTTTTTACAATTTTCATTTATCATGTGTGCATACATGTATATATGATCGCGTGAAAGGAAGTGAAACATAATGATTATATTGTAATAATCAAGTATATTTTTAACATATTTGTTGCTTGGGAGGCGGAACCCCGTGCTATTATACTTATATAATAACTTTATCAAAATGAGAATAAACATTAAGTTCTCTCGGTGCTCTAAGCAAACTATTCACTTGGCCCCGTTTGGCAAAGGGTTAATGAAGAGGGGTTAAAGAGAAGGATTAATGTACTTAGCCCATTTGATAATCCGAAGGACTAAATTATTAACCCGTTAAATAAGTTTTATTTTAGCCCTTATGATCAGTTTTAGTGTTTGGGAATAACAATGATTTTGACTATTTTCTTTACAATTAGAAGGGTTAACTCTTATTCCATCTAAATAGGAGTATTAGTAAACCACTCATTTTGAGGGGTTAACTCATTTTAACCCCTCTAGAGGGGTTAACTTAACCCTTCTATTGCAGGAAGGCTTCAAGTGATCAAAAGTGAGATATTAGGTGTTCAAAATTACTGGACAACCAATTTTGTTCTTCCTGTCAAAGTCACTCAGAAGATAGATGAGCTGTGCAGGAAATTCTTATGGGGGAAGTCTGATACTACTTTCAGAATCCCATTGGTCTCATGGGATAAAGTTTATTATCGGAAAAAACAGGGTGGGTTGGGAGTTTTCTCTGCTTCTATTTGGAATCTGTCTTCAGCATTAAGGAGCCTATGGTATATACATGTTAACAAGGAAAGTTTATGGGTGAAATGGATCCATGAGAATTATTTAAAACATTGGGATATATGGCACGTAAAGGCTAAAAAAGAGAATTCTTGGATGTTGAAGCAGCTGATTAAGTGTAGGGACAGAGCTGTGGCTGCTACTGGAGGGATTGACAACTTGAAGAAGACTCTCAGTGCTTGCTATAAAGATTCTAAATTGCAGTTATCTGCAGTTTACTCTGTTTTCTCCCCTGGTTCACATATGGTTCCTTGGTACAACACAGTATGGGGAAAGCTGAATTATCCGAAGCACACATTTGTTCTGTGGCTTGCTGTGCAGAACTGATTACTCACACAGGATAGGTTGATGAGAAGAGGAACCATTAATTCAAATATATGCCTACTATGTGCAGGAACTGCCTCTGAAACAAGAAACCATTTGTTCTTTGATTGTCCATTTTCAAGAGAGGTGTGGTTAGCCATCATGGACTGGCTTAGAATGACTTGGCAATCTTGTGAATGGGAATTGCTCATGAATTGGTTCTACACCAGACAAAGGGGGAATGGATTCAAAACAAATGTTAGGAGGTTGGCTCTTGCGGCTACTGTGTACAGATTGTGGATAGAAAGGAATAACAGATTTTTTTTTAAAAAGGAGTTTGTTTGCGGTGAAAGTTGATGTTTTCATTGTTATCGAATCTATTACAACTTTAGTCGTTACAATAAACTCGAATGAAATAAAAAGTTGATCATTTTATAAGATCTCCTTACACAATGAAAATAAAAAAAGTTTACAACTTTATCAAACAAACGCAGAGATCGTTCATCGGCCTTCTGCTTGCGTGGGATCTTTGCCTGTGCTGGGGTTTATCCGTGGACCACCGTCGATCAGATCTGATTGTTGAAAAATTGGGCAGAGCTTCGTCTATCCGCGAAGGGATCGAAAAAACTGTAGCTCTTATCTCGGCGAAGCGAGATAATCACTCTTCTTAAGATTACCACAAGGGGATAATCTTAAGGAACGGATCCGGGAAACTGTAGATCTGACGAATCTCTCTCTCTTACGTTGAAGAACTGGATCCGATCTCTCCTCCTCCTCCTCTCTGAAAGCCGTGCACCTTCAGTCTTCAATCCGGCAGGGCTTCGCCTAATCTCCAAAATTCCAGATCTGAAAAAATGAGGCCTAATGCTTGTATTATAGGCTTGAGAGGATAACGGAGCAGTTAAAAACGCTTAAAAGCCCAAATCTGCCTTGGAGACACCCCAGGGTGTCTCCATTTGATTGGAGACACCCTAGGGTGTGTCTCCCATTGATCCGAGACACCCTAGGGTGTCTCGGTTTGGGCCGAGACACCCAAGGGTGTCTCGTCTCGTTGGTCCGAGACACTCCTTTTGGTGTTTTCATCTGTTTCTGCTGTAATTCCTTCGTCCGGATTCGGATTTGAGTGATTCGAAGTGCGTTGGAAAGCCGACAAGGAGTTCTATCAGCTCCGATGGTTGGATCATCTGTTGAATGAATGAGACATGAAGGGCGTTGTTTCTTTTGTAAACATCGCGGGACTCTCGATTAGCCCGTACCTTCGTTAGTTCACGTAGTTCGTCGATTTACTTCAAGCGTTCATCGACATCAATCGAACTCCTGTGAACCGGATAGTGACGTTCGTCGTCATTCCTTAACATTGAGCTGTTCGTGGAGACCCATAGGCAATTTTCGATGCCTACAGATACCTCCTCCAAAGCGTTCCAGACTCGTTTCTTTTATAGAAGAGGCTGGAATACTTTGGACGTGATTAGTCCAGCCTTCAGTCGTCGTAAAGGACCTGTAGTTAGCTTCAACTCTTGGCTCCTTCGATTTTTGGTCTATTCAATGCTTTGACGAATAGCCGAAGTCTTTCCGGCGCTGCGTTTATCGCCTGGCCGTCGTCGGAGTCTCGAGTCTACCACCAGTGAGTTGAGTTTGGCTCGTGTTATTGAGTTGACTTTGAACTGACTATCTCTGTCACATTGCGCTGACTTAGGGTTTCAGATCATCGTATGTTGACTTTTTTGTCGCAACGCGTTGAGTGGCGTTGACCTAGGGTTACGCTTTGACCAGCGTTGACCCTAGGGTTTTGAACGTCGAATGTTGACTTCTTTGTCGCAACGCGTTGACCGACGTTGATCTAGGGTTACGCGTTGACCAGCGTTGACTCTAGGGTTTTGAACGTCGAACTTTGACTTTTTGTCATAACGCGTTGACTGGCGTTGACCTAGGGTTACGTGTTGACCGGCGTTGATCCTAGGGTTTCGAACATCGAATGTTGACTTTTTGGTCGCAACGCGTTGACTGGCGTTGACCTAGGGTTACGCGTTGATCGGTGTTGACCTTAGGGTTTCAAACATCGAACGTTGACTTTTTAGTCGCAACGCGTTGACTGGCATTGACCTAGGGTTACGCGTTGACCAGCGTTGACCCTAGGGTTTTGAACGTCGAATGTTGACTTTTTAGTCGCAACGCGTTGACTGGCGTTGAGCTAGGGTTACGCGTTGACCGACGTTGACCCTAGGGTTTCGAACATCGAACGTTGACACAGTTTATACTCGTACGTTTACTGGAGTATACACAGTTTAAGCTCTTAAGGTATTGGAGCACGGCGGTCCCAAGTGTCGGGGTTGCAGGACCAACTGTTAAAGCTGATTCATCTGGATCTTATCCTGAAGTTTGTTGGATGCTCAAGTCATGAGACCAACTAATGAAGCTGATACGTCAATGACTCGCACTTATAGAATTTTTGGCAAATTCTCAGCCATCAACGGGTTTGATGAGCCTTTACCGACTACCGTTTGAGTCGGGCTAGTATGCGGATTGTTTAAGTCCGTTCCACATGTGACGTTAAGCTAAAAGAGTTAACCCTTTTAGTGCTACGATATTGAATACGTAGACTTCGTCTTTCTCACGGGAATAGACTACCCGGCAACGCGTGTTAGGCGCTGACTTATCCTTACTTAGGATTCAGGATAAAAATCCCCAGACTCGGATTCTGGTGTCTTCTTCAATCGGTAAAAAACTAAACCGGCAACGCGTGTCAGGCGTTGACTTATCCCTGCTTAGGCTTCGGGATAAAATTCCCCATGCGTGTAAGGCACGGATTATGGTTGCCACAATGTTGAATATGTGGTCTTTTGTCCTTTTTACGGTCAAAGACTAACCGGCAATGCGTGTCAGAAATAGACTTTGGGATTTTTGGCAAACCCCCAGCCATCAACGGGTTTGACGTGCCTTTACCGATTACCGTTTGAATCGGGCTAGCATGTGAATTATTAAAACCCGTTTCACATGTAACGTTGTGCTAAGAGAATTGCTTCTCTTAGACTTAATGCTATGATTTTGAATACATAGACTTCGCCCTTGTTACGGGAATAGGCTACCCGGCAACACGTGTTAGGTGTTGACTCATCCCTACTTAGGATTCGGGATGAAAGTCCCCAGAATTGTACTCTGGTGTCTTTTTCAATCGGTGAAAGACTAAACCGACAACGCGTATTAGGCGTTGACTCATCCCTACTTAGGATTCGAGATGAAAGTCCCCAGAATTATACTTTGGTATCTTTTTCAATCGGTGAAAGACTAAACCGGCAACGCGTGTTAGGCGTTGGCTTATCCCTGCTTAGGCTTCGGGATAAAATTCCCCAGACTGGATTCTGGTGTCTTTTTCAATCGGTGAAAGACTAAACCAGCAACGCGTGTTAGGCGTAGGCTTATCTCTATTTAGGAGTTGAGATAAAATTCCCTGTACACAAAGTGCACGGATTGGAAGTTGGGAATTGTTCTTTTCTCAGGGTAAAGACGGACTGGAAAATGGAAGAGGAAGAATTTTATATTCTATCTCCCGGCACTGAAGAGGAAGAATTTTATATTCTATCTCCAGTTGGAAAGGAAACTCAAGGTAGGATCTCCACCCTCAGAATCCGAAATGATAAAACTAAGAGTGGGATCTCCACCCTGAGAATCGAAAAGATTCAAACGACCCTAACTTTTATAGGATTGGTCATTCGATCCAAAAAGAGTCCCTCATTTATTGAGGAGAAAGCCCAATTTCGACCCTAACTTTTATAGGTTTGGTGGAAAAAGGAAAAGATGGAAGTCTTTCGTTTATCGAAAAGGATAACTCAATCTTAGTCCTAACTATCTGCAGGTTTGACTAAGTAAAGTTGGAGACAATCCTAACTTTTATAGGTTTGATTGCTCAATTGAAAGTGGACCTCTCGTTCATGAAAGGAATCGAGAGGAGAATCTGGTTGTGGCCCTAACTTTTATAGGTTTGACCAAGGAAGCAGTGGAAGTGGGAGTTTTGAGACGATCTTACCTTTTATAGGCTTGATCGTTCAATTTGAAAGTGGACCTCTCGTTCATGGAAGGAATCGAGAGGGGACTTTGGTTGTGGTCCTAACTATAGGAATGTTTGACCAGGTAGATAGTGAGAGTGGGAGTACAAATCATAGTGGGGGTTTAGTGTTTATCACTTTGTTCGTAATTATCGGGTTATCCCTAAGAAAATTACATATAACGTTCTTCTGGGAACTTCCCATTACATGAATCATCCACCCCCAGCTTCTTTCTTGGAATTGGGTCTGACTTTGTACTCCGTTACATGTCCGTGTTATCCTTAAGAATATTAGCGTAACATTCTCCAGGAACTTCCCATCAACGGTAGGAAACAGTTTAGACTCATATACCTATTGGAGTATCAGGGAGCAGTTTAACCTCATATACCGATTGGAGGATTAAGAAGCAGTTTATACTCTTATACTTGTCGGAGTGTTGAGAAGCAGTTTATACTCGTATACTCTTCGGAGTGTTGAGAAGCAGTTTATACTCGTATACTCTTCGGAGTATTGAGAAGCAGTTTATACTCGTATACTCTTCGGAGTATTGCCGTTCTTATTTGGCTTATCCTAGCGTTATGACGCCGGCTTCAACCAAGGTTTGGATGCTATTCTTTAAAGTAAAGCAAGCCTTGGTGGGATGAAGGATCCTCCTGTGGTACGCGTAGTACTTCGGATCCGCAGTATTGTCCGCTTCCTCCTGATTTATGATGGGCAGCAGCTTGATCTTGTTGTTTTCAAGAAGGGTCTCGAAGATGGCTGGAACGTCTTCGTCCTTGAATGAGTACTCTTTTTGGAGCCTCAGATCTGAACTATTCTGCTGTCTTCGGGACTGCTGTTGTGATGTCTGATTAACGTCAACAACTGTTGTAGGTGTCTTCCCTTCATTATGGGAAACGAGACCCGGATTCAGAGGGTTAGTCATCGGTTGGCATCTTTCAACCTTCCTCCTTCTGAGGAAGCGTTCGGCCTGCTCGCCGCGCACCTTCAACTCTTTCCAGGTACTGAGTGGCTCTACTCCCATAACATCCAAGATATTAATGGACAAGTTGTTATGACAGGTTTGCAAGACGAATTCCTCCGTGACGGGATCCTTGCAGTTCATTGCTTGATTGCGAAAGCGTTTGATGAAGGTATCCACCGACTATCCGTCTTTTTGTTTCTCATCGAAGAGTGTCCTGATCGACACTTCGGCGTCATCATCGATGAAATGAGCGAGGAACATGCTTTCCAGGTCCTCCCAGCTGTTGATGCTTCCGGGCTTGAGGCGGCGGTACCAATCGAAGGCAGGCCCACGAAGGGTGCCAACAAATGACCGAACCATCAGAGGCTCTTTCGGGTAAGGACACGGAATGCCGGTCTTCTTCACCTCTCGAGCAGACATCAGGGCGTCGATTTTTCTTTCGAGATCCTTCATCTTTTCGGCCTCATCTATATCCTGTTTTGGACAATTTTCGAGAGAAATAATGTGGCCACCCCCAGTGTTATCATCATTGGTGGGTCCACCCCCCAGCGTCGTTATTTTTAGTGGGGCCACCCCCAGTATTTTTGGGCGGTGCGTCGGCCATGATGATTTCGTCCACTTCCGGATCGCTGTCAACTGCGGCGTTCTGGGTGCGACGGCTGGATTCACCTAGCTGATTCGACAAAGCTCGGAGGTGTTGGTCGTGCATTTGTCTCATCTCCTGCATAGCCATTTCCATTTCGATTTTGAATGCTTTTTTCTGCTTGGCTAGAGCATCCTCAATGATTTTGGCTATTTGCTCGGTGTTGACCATAAACACTTCCCGAGCTTGTCCTATGCTAGATGTTGTATCGTCAGAGGCGATTGCGGAATAAGAATCTGAGAGTTCGTCATCGGAATGTATTCCTTCATGGACACCCTGGTAATCATTATGTCCAATGGTTTCTAGCTGAAGCTGAGATATTTGTTGGGTTATTCCCGAACAGACTCTTCTTCCTGGAGAGAAATTAGGGTTGGAACCACCTGAAACAATCGAAGATTTTTCCTTATTGACCATGTTGATGGTAACTTCTGGGAATTCATCATCTCGAGCAACCGATCCTCTTTGGTGAAAACGCCTTGATTTGGGCTTCGTCGTTCCATCGGAGATTCTCTCGAATATCGAGACCCTCTGCGGAGCGGTCTTGGGACAGCTACACGCTGATAATACTGCCCTGATAATTTTGATACACGGACAGTGAGAATCCGCTTCCCGGGTACTTCTCTTTCGAGATTTATTCGTACCCCCAGCCTGATAGTACAACTCATCGACGTTACGGTCGGAGTAACCTATCGGCTGCTCACATGGATTCTCAGGTATAACGCGTTCGTCTGTCGGACGTGTTTTCCTCTGAGTAAACATTGCCTTGTTGGCGTCTGCAAGAGTCTCACGTTTGGAATCACACCTTTGTGAGGGTGAAACCTTAACGGGCTCCTGATTTTCTGCACGCACCGCCAAGCGGGCCGTTGCAGAAATCAATTTGTTAGGAGGTCGCGTACGACCCCCAGTCCAGATGTTGGCTCGAAGCTCCTTCAACGATCTCCAGCTTTCCTTAACAAGCGCTTTTCCTCGATTCCCTCTTCCTTTTGCATTTCCTGTGCTTTTCGCACAAGGGCCCGGGCATGCGCGAGCAAGGCGCGGCGCTTCTGGATTCGCTCCTCGAGATTAGAGCGGGTTCTTTTGACATGAACCCATTCGTTAATTGGAGATCGAGAGGAGGATTCCGATGCTGGTCGTGGCGACAGATTAGCCACTTGGCACTTTCTGAGCTCCAGATCTGCTTGGTAATGGAGACCATCCATCTGATCCAAAGCCTTGGCGAATTAGCGTGTGAGGCGTTGTCGTTTCCTTTGACGTGCTCTCTTTGATAGAGTTGGCGCGCCTTCAGCAGTCGACTCCTTAATCGTGAAGGAGTTCAGATCTGCAAATTTGGCTTCATTGAACGCTAGTGGATCATTGCAAGGTGCAACAACAACAGCGGCGGAGAGATCGTCTTCTTAGATCTTCAGATCTGAAGACCAGCAGATCTTTCTGGAGGAGGAGGCACTCTTGCACTTGCCAGGAGAGGCGGATCTGGAGGAGGAGGCACTCCTGCGCTTGCCAGGAGAGGCGGATCTGGAGGAGGAGGAGGATGAGACGTACTCCTTGAACTTTTGCTGGTCGAATTCATATTCGACCTCTTCGAGCACCGGGATCTTGATCGTCGGCTGCGGCACCGAAGCTGTTGGCTCCCACTGTGGTCGCCAGTTTGTTTGCGGTGAAAGTTGATGTTTTCATTGTTATCGAATCTATTACAACTTTAGTCGTTACAATAAACTCGAATGAAATAAAAAGTTGACCTTTTTATAAGATCTCCTTACACAATGAAAATAAAAAAAGTTTACAACTTTATCAAACAAACACAGAGATCGTTCATCGGCCTTCTGCTTACGTGGGATCTTTGCCTGTGCCGGGGTTTATCCGTGGACCACCGTCAATCAGATCTGATTGTTGAAAAATTGGGCAGAGCTTCGTCTATCCGCGAAGGGATCGAGAAAACTGTAGCTCTTATCTCGGCGAAGCGAGATAATCACTCTTCTTAAGATTACCACAACGGGATAATCTTAAGGAACGGATCCGGGAAACTGTAGATCTGACGAATTTCTCTCTCTTACGTTGAAGAACTGGATCCGATCTCTTCTCCTCCTCCTCTCTGAAAGCCGTGCACCTTCAGTCTTCAATCCGGCAGGGCTTCGCCTAATCTCCAAAATTTCAGATCTGAAAAAATGAGGCCTAAGGCTTGTATTTATAGGCTTGAGAGGATAACGGAGCGGTTAAAAACGCTTAAAAGCCCAAATCTGCCTTGGAGACACCCCAGAGTGTCTCCATTTGATTGGAGACACCCTAGGGTGTCTCGGTTTGGGCCGAGACACCGAAGGGTGTCTCGTTGGTCCGAGACACTCCTTTTGGTGTTTTCATCTGTTTCTGCTGTAATTCCTTCGTCCGGATTCGGATTTGAGTGATTCGAAGTGCGTTGGAAAGCCGACAAGGAGTTCTATCAGCTCCGATTGTTGGATCATCTATTGAATGAATGAGACACGAAGGGCGTTGTTCCTTTTGTAAACATCGCGGGACTCTCGATTAGCCCGTACCTTCGTTAGTTCACGTAGTTCGTCGATTTACTTCAAGCGTTCATCGACATCAATCGAACTCCTGTGAACTGGATAGTGACGTTCGTCGTCATTCCTTAACATTGAGCTGTTCGTGGAGACCCATAGGCAATTTTTGATGCCTACAGAGTTACATGTGCTGCTCATTTGGTAAAGAATATCAAATTTGATATCTTAACTATTTGCCTAAATAGTTCTATCTTAGATGAATATAGGGATTGGATAATATCCTTGTAAGTAGATAGCTTTCTGTTAGAAACTCTGTTTTCTCAATTGGAGACTGTGATGTACATAAATTCCATATATTTGGTAAATGAATAAAGCATTTTTTCATTGACCAAAAAAAAGAATCGAAAGTGATATATTTCATCAAAGTAAAATATACACTCTTCCTCTCATCAGCTCTAAGACCGAATATTGAGGGAACCTACAAGCAATAGTCAACACCCAGAAAATAGTAAATACACGAGATTTACGTGGTTCGGCAAAATTGCCTACGTCCACGGGAGGGGTGAGGGGAGATTCCACTATAAGGAGAACACCGACGACTTGTACAATCCACAAGCTTGTCTTAAAGAAAAAAGATCTGATTTTTACCCAAAAGAAATTAACCTCTCTTTTGTAGAATCTCTCTTTATCTCTCCTCAAGAAACTCTCAGCTTTTCTCTCAAAAACAACCGCAAACAACTCTACGATTTATTTCCCCGCAGTCTTTTCCCCCTTGACTGCAGCCGGCTAAAAAACCTCACACGTTTATCCCCCGCACGAAACCCTAGGAAGAGATCGAATATTTAAAGGGAGATTAGTGGGCCGGTGAAGAAAGAAAACCCGCAGCTTGGAGTTAGGTGGGCGCACGTGGGTGGACCCCACCAAGTTACTGATGCCGCTTGCCTCCGCGAAAGCCTCCGCGTTCGTGGATGTGTCTTCGTGATGTGGCCCCCACGCTAATCCCTCTGTTCACAATTCTCCACCTCGTACATCATTTGATAAATCTCAAATTATGGACGAATACCAGAAGAACACCGTGAACATCACCAGAGATATCTCCATCAGCCAAACTAGGCCAAACCAGCTACGCCACTTTACCGCGGCTGCCTACGTACCCTCTACCAGGATCAAGCTAACCGTAGTTCTAATATTGTTTTCCATCATAGTCTCCACCTCACCTCATCACCGCCCCGAAGGGCCATGCCCTTTTGGGCAAATCAACAAGGGCTGATATGAAGCAAGTCCAAGCAATGCTTAAACTTGCTACCTGTGACCACCTTGGTCAACATGTCTGCTGGATTCTCATTCGTGTGCACCTTCATGAGAGAAATATCACCTTCCTCTATGACATCCTGCACAAAATGATACCTGACATCGATATGCTTGGTACGAGCATGATGAACTTGATTCTTCGCCAAGTGAATCGCACTTTGACTGTCGCACCACAAGTTCACGTTCTCCTGCTCAATTCCCAAATCGTCTAGAAGACCCCACAACCACAATGCTTCCTTCACTCCCTCCGCCATGACCATGTACTCGGCCTCTGTAGTAGAAAGTACCACTGTAGCTTGCAATATCGATCGCCAACTAATTGGAGCTCCATGTATCCTGAATACATAACCAGTAGTAGATCGTCGTCTATCTAGATCACCCGCATAATCAGAGTCAACAAACCCATCAATCTAACATGTATCTCCACCAAAACACAGACCCGTATCCGCGGTACCTTTCAAGTACCTCAGGACCCATTTCACCACTTCCCAGTGCGCCTTTCTCGGATTCGCCATGAATCTGCTGACCACACTAACCGCCTGTGAAATATCTAGACGTGTACACACCATGGCGTACATCAAACTGCCAACTGCACTAGCATAAGGAACACGCTCCATGTGTGCCTTATCTTCCGCTGTAGTGGGAGATTATTTACCTGAAAGCCTGAAGTGTGAAACCAATGGAGTCGTCACCGACTTAGCACTTGGCATCCCGAACCTCACGATCACCCGCTCTATATAGCCCTTCTGACTCAAGAACAATCGCCGATTCGCCCGCTCTCTTCTAATCTCCATACCCAGTATTTTTCTAGCAGCGCCCATGTCCTTCATCTCGAACTCTTTACCAAGTTGAGATTTTAGCCTATCTATCTCCACCTTGCTCTTTGAAGCAATAAGAATGTCATCCACATACAAAAGGAGATAAATATAATCACCTCCACGAAGCTTCCGAATGTAAACACAGCAATCGTAATCGCTTCGGGAAAACCCATGCTTCAGCATGAAGGAGTCAAATCGTTTGTACCACTGCCGAGGAGATTGCTTTAGTCCATAGATCTCTTCATCCAAGTCTCCGTGCAAGAAGGCCGTTTTAACATCGAGTTGTTCCAGCTCAAGATTACCATAAGCAACAATACTCAATAGCACCCGAATAGAAGTGTGTTCACCACCGGAGAAAAGATCTTATTATAATCCACACCCTCTCTTTGTGCAAACCCTTTAGCCACTAGCCTCGCCTTGTACCTTATACCACCGAGCTCTGAAGGATCTTCCTTTCTCTTATACACCCACTTACAACCAATAGCTTTTCTTCCTACAGGCAATGGGACTGTAGGCTGTTTAAAATTCACAATAGATAGCTGATCCCCATCAAATACCGATGATGGAAGTTACAATCTGACGACTTCCAGAAGGCTATAATTTGAAGACTTTCACGTAGATCGCTGAAGGTTACAATCTGACGACCTTTACGACAACTGATGGAAGCTCTAATCAAACAGCCTTCATAATCAACATCGGGAGTTACAATCTGACGACTCTCATATATCAGAGAGCTAAAGCAAATATTACAAAATGACGATCTTTGCAACGTTTCGACAGAAAGAGACTACAAATCGACGGTCTCTTCAAATCAAACTGTGGAAGTCCTCCCCGCACACCAGCATCAAGACGCATCACGTTCATAGCCACGAACACAGCTCAACGCAGCTCTATACCGCTGCCCAACGCAGCTCCAAGCGCTGCCCAACGCAGCTCTATACCGCTGCCCAACACAGCTTTATACCGCTGCCCAACGCAGCTTTATACTGCTGCCCAACGCAGCTCTATACCGTTGCTCAACGCAGCTCCAACCGCTGCCTAACGCAGCTTCACTCGTTGCCAGACGCAACTCTATACCGCTACCAAACGCAGCTTCACTCGCTGCCAGACGCAACTCTAACCGGCGCCAGACGCAGCTCGCAAACACTGCGTTCAAATGCAGATTTTATTCCAGAATACAGGGCCTGCGTTTGACTCGTTCAAACACGAGCTGAACGGTTCCAAAACCGTTTCCCACGATCTGAGGGGATCACAACTCCACTCAGGAGTGATTTAAGGGGCGGTTACATCCCATTAGCCCTACTTAGGAGCAAATTAAGGAGGTGGTTACACCCCTTAATCCCCTATAAATAACTAAAAATCAATTCAGTTCAGGGACGGTCTGTTGGAACTTCTTGGCAGCGAAAAGAGGATCCTTCATCCTTCGGTTGGAGCTTTGGAGATCGGCAACAAGATCTTCTTCATCTTTGGCTTATAACCGACTTTCGGTTAAATCAACTCTTTCATAGAGTTTCAAACTCGTTCAGAGTTCTCCACAACGTCAAATCGTGAGGAGAAGACCACGTTCCAGTGAAGCAAGTCGTCGGATCGTCAACGGAGAGCAAACTCGACGCGAGCATTCGAGGGAGGCGCTCCATCGCCACCGTGAAGAACCCAGAATTAAACAAAGGGGAGAATCCAGATCATTCTCTTCTCTTTTGTAATCAGGAAATCCAATTGTAACTGAGATTAAAGGAATACAAATCAATTTTCCTTCATTGTCTTTTTACTACAAATTTTTCCACAAACAAAAGATGGCGACTCTGCTGGGGACAAGCTTCTGTGACGAAGAAGTGGTGGCGTAATTCGATGTTCATCTCACTGGAACAACCGTCGAAACTCTCGTGGTAGAGTTTGATCAAGCCAAGTTTGAGGAGGCTATCTCCTCCGGATCCCTTAGCCCCAAGGCTATGCGCAAGATCCACAAAGTCTCCAAAGAGACTAAAGCTCCAACTGCTCCTCCTATGCCGAAGGAAGACCTCTCCTTTGGGCCAGATTGCTTGGACAGCCCCTCCTCCGATGGAGTGGGCTCAGCTTCAGCCAAACCCGCGCCAAGACGCTGACCGGGCAGCGAGACCCCCGAATACTCTGTGTAGCATGATTAAATCGAGGGGCGGATATAAGAAGTTCATGGATTCAAGGCATCTCAACCAGATCCATGTTCACCAAGAGCCAGTCCTGTCCAATTATGGACTGGGGGTTCCAATTCAAACCTCACGATCTGTGAGTAGTTCTCCTCGAATCTTCACAACAGATTTGAGAGAGTTCATATCGAGAGAAAGACCGATGCAACAAGTCATTCGTTCATTCCAATGTGAACAGCTGATTCCTACGGTTCTCTCGGGATGTCAATGTTGTTCATATGCGACCAAACAATTGGTGTTCGACCAATTTACAAACGTTGGTTGTTCATATGCGACCAAACAATTGGTGTTCGACCAATTTACAAACGTTGCCTTGCCCAACCAACAACGACGTTCTCACAGGAAGAAGTCTCCAGAGACCGAATATCCTGAGGTCACTATCAATATGATCGGCAGAGGGAAAGTCTCAGGTCCTAGTTCCGACGACTCTGAGTTAAGTCATTCATTGACCGTCAGAGAAATCGCTAACGAGTTTGAAGGAGTCTACCAACGCACTCGGACGCAAACATGAGCCATTCCCCCTGTCAACTATCGGAGGTTAGCCAAAGGAACCAATTCTGATGATGAACACTCAGCCATTGCGGAGTCTCAATCATCAAGCTCTTTCATTGGGCATGAGAGCTTCACCCACATGGCAGAACATTCGGAAGATCTTTCAAAGAGGGTTGCTGAGCAAGACGTCATGCTCAAATTACAGCAGAAGACCCTCAATGAACTCATGGCCCTGTTGACTCAAATCGTCGCAGACAAGGCCAAATCTCAGAAGACAGATTCGCCACCTAGGCAAGAACTTTCCTAGAGAGGAAAAGCGTCTTCATCCCGACCTCACACAAGCAAAGGGAAGGGAAAAGTGGTTGATGATGCGGCTTCTGACCAAGAAGCCCACAACCTGGAATCTTCCTCTGATGAAGGAAGAGAGATGGAGAACGAGCAAAATCTCCAGTCTGCCAAAATGGAAGAATTGGAAGCCCGCCTCAAAGCCATTGCTAACAGAAGCGAGCTCCAAGATGAGAGAGTTATCAGGCCCTATCCTGCCGAATGGGATGCAGCCCCTTATCCTCCAAAATTTGAAGTTCCAACACTACAAACTTTTGACGGCACGAGATCACCGAACCAACATATTTATCATTTCAAGTCACAGACTGGAAATATAATATCGAACGATGCCATACTGGCTCGATTGTTCATTGGCACCCTCAAGGGAGTTGCCTTTGAATGGTTCAGAAAACTGCCTACGGGATGTATCCAAAAGTGGGCAGATCTAGAGAGACTCTTCCTGTCGAGATTCTTTGAAGAGGATACGGAAGTCTCCATC
>NC_033801.1:40197355-40206348 GCF_001876935.1 Asparagus officinalis | reverse complement strand
TTTACCTTTAAGACAAGACTTGTAAGTCTCATAATACTCAAAGTCAAATGGATCTAAATATCCATGCTTTTGAAGCTCGCCAAGTCTTTCTTTATTAATGTGATCAAGTCTGCAATGCCATAAGAAAGCGTCATTCATAACTGAGTGCTTTCTTTTATTAGTGTGATGAGTGTTCAGAATTGTGTTTTGATTAAGAATATAGATGCCATTGCATAATGTTCCATAAGCAATCAACTTTTGATTAAATATGATATTCATAACATTGTTCTCCAACTTAAATACATATCCATCTTTATCTAATAAAGATATGGATATTATATTACACATCATAGTTGGTACAAAATAGCAGCTATTTAAAATCAAAACGTTTCCATTTGGTAAAGCTAGATGAAAATCCCCTACTGCAAGTGCTGCAACTATTGCACCATTACCAACTTGCATAGTCATCTCTCCAGCTCCAAGTTTTCTATAACTTTTAAGTCCCTGTAACAAATTACAGATGTGAGATCCTGATCCGGTATCTAATACCCAGGATGTATGATTTATAGAAAAACAATTCTGAGTAACAAACACACCTGTAGATGAAGCAACAACTTTCTTATTCTTGATGAGTGAGACTAGGTATTCTGGGCAGTTCCTTTTCCAATGTCCTGACTTATGACAATGGAAGCATTCTGCTGTCATCATTTTTGCCTTTCCTTTATCCTTCTTGACAGTCTTCTTAACACCTTTTCTTGGTTTAATAGTTTTCTTCATTCCTTTTTTCTTAGCAACCAATTTGCCAGAAGAGGAAGAAGATTTCCCTATAGCCAAGGCTGGTGTTTGTCCCTTTTTCAAAGAACTTTTTTCCCGTCTTAACAAATTAAGCAAGGCAGGAAGAGTGGGTTCCAGATCCATCATCAAAAACTGTGATATGAATCGGGAGTATGCTGGTGTCAAGGACTGCAGAATGATATCTGTATATCTATCTGCATCTAGGCCTACATTCAAAAGTTCAAGCTCATTGACATAGGCGATCATTTTGAGGACATGATCCCCAACAGAAGATCCCACAATAGGCGATCATTTTGAGGACATGATCCCCAACAGAAGATCCCACAGTCATTTTCGTTTGGAACAGATTTCTAGACACCGCGTACTTCATTTGTCGCGGTTGCTCGCCATACAGTTCTTCTGTATTACAAAATATGGATCTGATATCCATATTCTCATGTTGCCTCTGATGGACCAAATCCATAGAGGCAATTGTGAGGCATTGAGCAAGTGAACAATCTTTATCTCATGTATTGCGGATTTCAGTTTCCGCTATAGTGGGTTCTAGGCCTAGAATAGGTTCGGGCGCAGTGAGGACATATGCTACTTTGTTATAAGTTAGGGCAATTTTAACATTCCTCAACCAGTCTTTGTAATTAGGACCGGTTAACTTGTTTTGTTCTAATATGAGTTTTAAACCAGACATAATGGCCTAAAAGAGAGAGAAAATGTATTTTAGCAGATGTTCAATACATAAAATAGATTTGGTTTATTTTTATCTAAGTTATGCTTCCCACTATTTTTCGAGTCCCTCAAAACCTTATAAGAGGTGATCGGAAAACAACTCATTGTTTTCAAGTGGGATCAAGATCCAATTATCATTGAATGCATCAATCTTGACGTATGTCAACAAATTGACACATTCAATAATTGGTAGATAATTTTTGTCTTTTACATTCTTGTAATTCTTGATATGATTTTACCCCTAGTCCTTTATGACCTTAACGTATGCCAACAAATCATAAAATGCTAGTCAAGTTTGTACCCATCATTTCTTGACTGGCTTAAATTTAACTCTTGACGTATGCCAACAAAGTTGCATAACCAACTTAAGCTATCTTATATCTTATATACAGATGAATACTATTTAGCCATAGAATAGATATGCCTTGACGTATGCCAACAAACATAGTATTTATAAGCTTAATAGTATTTAACTAAAATAATGGAGGGCTACGGACGATTTCTCAAATCTTTTATCGTAATCAAACTTGATATAGTTTAAAGATGCTCTATATTTATACTTGCAACAATTAAACTAGCCAGGAAAGCGCAAGATTGGTGGGAGGGTTCCGAGCTATTCCTCGGGAATATTTATCGGACCTTAATTAAGTAACCACTTCTCTTTAATAGGGGTGTGCAACGGTCGGTTCGGTTCGGTTTTTACCAAAATTTGAACAACCGAACCGAACCACCAATAATTCAAAACCGAACCGAACTGTTGCAAGTCGGTTCGGTTCGGTTTGTTCGGTTCTAACTTCATCAAAGTTCTTATCAAACAACAAACTGTATTGAAAAAAAAAGATATCAACAAAGTAGGAGATTATGAAGCATTAAACATGATATAATGATATTATTTTTAACCCATAATGATTCAGAAAATGAGTTTAGAGTTTGAGTCTTTGACTCTTTGGGGACGGGTCGGGTAGGGTTTGAGATCAGAATGGGTAGCATTGCACTATATTCGGTCGGTTTGGGTTAAAAAGTTTTCAAACCGACCCGAACCGTCCTACTCATAAAACCGAATTTTTAGGATCGGTTTGGTCGGTTTTTTCGGTTTGGACCGAACCATGCTCAGCCCTACTCTTTAAGATTATAGCGCGAAAGATTGGGCATCACCCCTAATCTTAAGTTGGGTATCACCCCATTAGCTATACCTCATAATCACTTTTCTTAGACACTAGCTAAAAGTTGGTTCTAAATATATCTCGTTTAACTTTTTGAGATTTATTTATTTTTCACACTAACACGATGTTAATGTCGATCTCACCACTCTATTGTCAATAAACTCTTATTGTCATGTCTCACAAAGTTTTAAAAACAAGTTTTTATAATAAAAACTATTCTCTAGTGAGATAAAGATATAAACTTTGCAAAAAAAAATAGCACCCAATTGTATTGATATCTATAATTTGGGGCACAACCAACATATCAATATATGTAATGTAAAACTTATATAGAATGGTAGTGGACAACTAAAGAAAATAAAATACAACTACACTAATTACATTTTAGCAAGCCATATGCAACTCCTTGCGGTGCTTGCTTCCTTGCAAACTCTGTATTATTACAATCATATAAACATAGGACGTGCAAGCCCCATTTATAATGGAAAAACCATCTCGTAGGATGGGTAATAATATTGCATTAAATGTAAAGCAAAAGCTATAAATGAAATAACTAAACTAAGCAACCATATCCCCCCACACCTGAACAAGGGCCTATACCCGTAGGCGTAGCCCATGATAGGTGAGCAAGTGCCTAAACCCGTAGGCGTAGCCCATGCACGGGGAGGGAAGAGGTCGTAAATAATTATTACATTTCTAACTTTATTACATCAATACAAAACATGCAAGAGAATAGTTGTCCACTATCATCCATAAACATAACATCCATACAAGATGATAAATCATATAACTTAATCAACATTAAGAAATATGCATCTATCTAGTTATGCAACATATTGGAAACTAGATAGCATAAGGATTATCCAAACTCAAAAAAGACTAACAAGCTTCTAACATACAACTACACTAGTTGTAATTAATTATTTTATAAAATAACTTGAATTAATTAACTAGTTTCATGTAAACTAGAAATTAGAAGCAAGAACAAGGTCCTCCATGAGTTAGATGTACATGTTAAGATTCAATTAGATAGAACCATAGCTCTGATACCATGAAGGAAATCGTGCTATGTCTACATGCATAATACACAGCGGAAGACATGTATGTACAAAAATACTAAGCATGTAGAGAGCATGAAATATTCATATGGATCGTCTAATTAAATCTAACATGATCCTTATTATTAAGTGAGCATACAAGAGTTAGAAAGTCATACTTTTGTAGCGTGATTCGATGGAAGATCGAATAACCCCTAGCTTTTACTCCTTGTAGTAGAAAATCTCCTCGTAGTGGATCTCTAAGTCTTCAAGTGGGCTTGATAAAATGGGAGTCTTCTTAAGACACAAGGCAAGATATCCACCCCGGGTTCTTAAAATCCTACTACTTTCTCTTGCTCAAAGATTGCTAAAGTTTAGTAAGAGGAGAGCTCTTTTTTATTCTCTTATGGAAAAAACACTTAGCCAATTTTTTATTAACCTCTTTCCATAAGAAAAAGAGCTCATATTTATAGAGTGAAATGTGTTCATGATATGAATGACTCATCCTATGAGTCATGCAATGAATCATCAAAAATTAATGATTAATCAAGTGAGTCATGCAATGAATCATCTTATGAATCATTACATTTCAAAACCATGTGCGAATAAACCATGTGCTCAAACCATACCACTAAGTGACTCATCTCATGACTCATTATACATGGTATGTGTATTTCATAAATAAGAATACCAAATTATTATCACTAATACAGTATTTCATAAATACGGTATATAGTATTATTCCAATCTTTAACTAATTAGTCACTATATGACCAAATAAATCAAGAGTACCAAAAAGTCAACTAGTTGACCAAAAAGTCAACTAGTTGACTAAAAGTTAACTTTATGGGGAAAATACTGGAATTCATTTCCTAAGCACATAGCATTCCGATTTTACCGATATATATAATTGTTTATGTGTATCCGGAAGAAATCATATATGCGTATCAATCATACGCATCACTCCATAAATTGTGTTTCATAGGATTCAAGTACGCGCTTGGTGTGACTCTAGGGCCCAACTTAAAAAACTCGGTAGTGGATCATATCCATAAGTACAACAGAGGTGCTAGCTACACATGAAGACCACCCGGGTATAAGTTGTGATAAAGGTCTGCAAGATGCTTATCCAATTTTATCAGGACCACTCAATGATAATACCGTACAGTCCGGTCTCTTCGTCAAACCATGTCAAACTATTGAGCCTAGGGTATGGCAAACTGTCAAACCCTAATAGCTTGATTAGTGTTTATTGATATTAAACTCATAACCTATAAGATCAAACTGACACTCAGTTTATCTTATTCACCTTGGCCAAGGATTTTCAGGCTATAGTTATATCAAACAATCTTATGACATCAACCTCTATACTGGGAGAGACGAATCCCTTCTTGGCATCTCAATATCTACTTATGTCTCGGGATGTACCCAACAAGAACCGTTATGCACAATTCAATAAGAACTGTGGTTAGGTAAAAGTCTAAATACATCTTTACTGACATATAAGATATTGCACTCATGCCTCAGGTCAAGAGACTACTATGTACTATATCACTTGAGAACTTCTATTTGACAGTTAAGTATATTACCAACTAGATGTTCTCGGCGAGTCGTTCAGTCAACTCATTCACTAATGAGTCACCTGTATACTGTATCTTGATGTCTCACATCAATGATCTAAGAGATTGATCATCTCCTTTAAAAGGAGAAATAAAGCATACACTAGTCTAAACCAAAGTGATGATGTCCTATCTCAACACTTCATCAACTAGGAACATTTTAGAATATACGTTACCGACTAATCAGATCTCTTCATTACGATCACTATCCGAAATGTCTGATAGTCTAGTATTTATTCTAAGGACATTATCTGTATTTTTAGAACATCAGATAAATCTGACCAAAATAGCATACTATCATTTTGAACAAGGATGTTATATACATATAGGTCCTGTTACAATATACAATAATTGCCTGTAGGGCACCTATATCTAACAAGTTTGACATGTAAAAACATGTTAAAACTTTATGAAATGTTTTTATAGGTGTTATGAAACATGAATGTAATGTAAACAAGATTAATAAACCAATATTGCATTGTTTTCTCAAATAAACTCAAGATTAATAAACCAATATTGCATTGTTTTCTCAAATAAACTCATTTTGTAATAAAAATCAAAATTGTGTATGTATATATATATATTGAGCTTTTGTTTTCTCAAATAAACTCATTTTGTAATAAAAATCAAAATTGTGTATGTATATATATATATTGAGCTTAAAATATATTCACACAATATACGTTACAAAACTACTAATATATCTAAGAGATTGCGCACATAGCTTGATCTTGAATCTTTAGCTCTGATATGAATGACTTTTCATCCTATATAGATATCCTGTAAAAATAAACAAACGACAACTACTAGGAAACAAATTAGCTATAAATTGTTTGGCAAATCATCATCAAAACAAAAGTGGCCAACACATATATCTTTTATTACTACTTTAATGATAGAACTTGGAAGGGTATTTGGGGGCTTATCTTTAATAAGCTTTTACGTTATCTCAGCTTTTGGTGGTTTTTTTTTTGGTTTTTTATGATAAATTTTTTATAAAATTTTTATGGTAGATAAGTTATTGATTGGTCAAGCCTAGCTTGTTTAGGAGAGCTTACAAGCTAGATTTTTAAAACTTGGGGAATCATAACTTTTTTAAATAAAGTTTAAGTCTAGCTTATTTGGAGTGTTACCAAACGCGTGGATATGAAAAAGCCAAATTAGAAACTACCAAAAAAGGAGTTACCCAAACACTATGTTGAACTATAAAAGTAGTGGTGAAATTAGAATAATGTAGCTTTACATATTGTTAAGAAAAATTGATATTTTATTATGGAAGGGTTTCAGAACTTGGGTTGGGATCTTTGTTTTTTATGTTTTCAATTTTTCTCCTTATGTGGCTAGGATTTTATTTGAGGAGTGGATCAGCGGTGGATATTAGTTTGTGGAAGCAGATCCGAAGTTGTACAAAAAAAAAGGTAAATTTTTGAATAGGTCAATATCACAAACATTATGTTCATTTCAACCCTTACCCAAGTTCAAAACTATGATTTTAAAGGGTTGTTTGGGTGGCTACTTAAAAACGAGTCATTTCCAACTTATAGTAATCAACATAATAAAAGAAACTTAAATTTGTGATGAAAATTTTAATTTTAATAGCACAATGAATTGAAAACCAATAATGATCTCATGTAAATTATTAATTTCAATACATACACATACACACACACACACACACCACACACACACACACGACACACCACACACACACAAATAATATATATATATATATATATATATTATATATATATATATATATATATATACATATACATATAGATGTACATAGATAATATATACATATACATATAGATGTATATAGATATGTATATGTATATATATATATAGAGATTATTGGTATCCTTGTCATAGGAGGGGATTTCCGTCATTGACGCCTCTAAAATCACATGATTGAGCGACATTATGGATGTCCCGCTCCGTTGAACTTGATCTACTATTCTAAAACCCCAACACACAAGTTTGGTGGGTGAATTCGTCGTCGTTTGACCCATCCATCGAGCCAAGCTGTGAAAAGTTCTATTCATTCAAAACCGTTAAAATTGATACGAGTGGATGAAGGGTCAAACGAGACACGGGTTCACCCCAAACTTGGTGTGTTTGGGTTTTTAGAATATGTAGATCAAGTTCAACGGGAGCGGATCATCCACAATTGTCGCTCAATCATGTGATTTTAGCAGGCCGTCATGGAGGAAATCCCCTCCTATGACAAGATACTCATTAATCTCATATATATTATATATATTATATATATATAATATATATATATATATATAATATCCGTGTTCCCTTACCTTACATTTTAGAAATTTGCGTGTGTCCCGTACCCACAAGGATATATATATATTATATATATATATATATATATATATATATATTATATATATATATATATATATATATATATATATATATATATATATATATATATATATATATATATATATATATATATATATATATATATATATATATATATATATATATATATATATCCGTGTTCCCTTACTTACATTTTTAGAAATTTGCTGGTCCCGTACCACACCAAGATAGATTATATATATATATATATATATATATATATATATTTATATCCGTGTTCCCTTACCTTTTACATTTTAGAAATTTGCTGTGTCCCGTACCCACAAGGCCACACCCTTACCGGGACCCGTACCCGTTTCTATACAACTTAGCTTGACACAAATAATATCATATTTCTTTTTCCTTAATCTAAAACAGTCAAAATACCCTGGAATTGCTAGTATTTTATAAGCATCAATCTCTATGTGAATAGTTATATGCAGGTTCTTTTAACTAAATTTTACACTCAAAATTGTCAGGAATTTGTTGAAATTTTCTATTACTTAAAAAAAAAAAATTCTCCAAGACCCACATCAGAGACTTAGAAGAGCATATCTTATAGAAAATCATATTCTTTCTAAAGGTGCGAGTTTGAATAAAACTTTTAGTTGCAATCTATGTTACCCGGGTACTTCTATAATGAAGCCGTACCCGTACCGGACACGTACCCGACACTTTGCTGTACTCAAACTTCATGGACACTTCTTGAATATATGCATGCATTTATTAAACATGTACTCAATTACAATATATAAGTGTTAATTTAAAACACTTGTTAAAGGCTTCCTGGACGTAGAGCTTACACTTCACATCCGTCTTTTTTTTAAACTAATGAGATACGGGTCGGATTCGTTTCAGTCCATACCCAAGTTTAAAACTATATAGTTAATGGTCGTTTAGATGTCTAGTAAAAAAATGAGTAGTTTACAATTCACGATAATCAATATGATAAAAGAAACTCAAAAATATGATCGGAATTCTAATTCTAATGACACATGAAGGGAAAAAAAATTATCTTATGTACAATATTAATTCAATATATATATATATATATATATATATATATATATATATATAGTCATGTCCCCGTACCCTACATTTTACAGTTTTGCCGTGTCCCGCACCCGCACCAGTACCAGTACCCGTGCCTGTTTCCATGCAACTTAGGTTGCAATATTACGCCCATATCTTCTTCAATATTGCATTCAATATTATAGAAAATATGTATAAAAAAATAGTCGAGTCATAAAAAATATATTTGGAAGGGATTTATGAGATTTTTGGGTGGGGGACATTAT
>NC_033801.1:40187881-40197345 GCF_001876935.1 Asparagus officinalis | reverse complement strand
GCCAAGTGATTGTAGTCGCAGAGAACATACCAATGACAAAATGATCAGATTCCTCTTAAAGTATTGGTGAACTCTCAAGCCCATTAAAATACCATTAAAGTAACCTATAGCCAAATATTTAATAGATTAAGGATGTGATAGTGTTTTTTTTCCCATTTATTTTATTTTATATAATTCAAAAAATAATTTTTCAATTCCGAGAACGGTTTAAAGGGTAAAACGTTTAGGGGAAAGTGGTTATGAAAATGCAAAAAACGCTGTCATAACATCGATATGATAAATATTTGATTGTAGGCTCATGAAATGACCACATTGAAACTATAAACATAGTATGAATGATAAAATAGATAAATTGATGCTTTAGGAGGAAAACTTGAGAGCTCATTAATACTTTAAGGATGAGTTAGTTCCCGTCCCACACTAAAATTTGCAGGGTAATATGTACCACAGCAAAATTGTGGTAGGTACAAAGCCTGTTGGATTCATTTAACGCTAAGCCATTTAGTCAAAATTTGATTCAGGTAATGTTTCAAATGGAATTTGGCATAGAGAGAAGAGCATAGGACAAGTTAAATTGCGTCATTTAGCTTCTACTCCTGTGTTCTTGCCTTTTTTTTTTAAATTTTTTTATTACTAATCTTATCTTACATCTAGCTGGTTAGATAAGAGGAGCATAAATTGGTGCAGTTGAAACGGGGACCAAGTCCCCCGAATAGCTGCAAGATGTAGTCCAGCGCTCTCATCATCATTGCTCCTGCCAAATGCGGCCCCCATGGAAAAAAGAGACCAAGCCAGCTGAGATATAAGATGGATACAGTTCCTATCAAGCTTGAATGTTTCGAAGGATATCAAACAAGTACACTGGTATCTCAGGGCCATAGCTTAGCACATACTAGTTTAAATCTTTGTGTTGATCGCGTATGCATCCCCTGTACAACAATAAGTTAGCTGCTTACACCTCCAAAGTTCTCCTCATGGCACTCTGGCGTCTCTTCGTTACCTGTGCTCGTCATGAGAATGCCTTGTGCTGTCAATATGGTACTCTGTTGGATATACTTATCACGAGATTTTCCCATGCCGTCACTATGTTACTGTGAGAGATGGTCTATTCTTTTGTAGATGTTGAGCGC
Source organism: Asparagus officinalis (assembly GCF_001876935.1). Lineage (NCBI taxonomy): Eukaryota > Viridiplantae > Streptophyta > Magnoliopsida > Asparagales > Asparagaceae > Asparagus > Asparagus officinalis. The sequence goes on along the minus strand of NC_033801.1, from coordinate 40,196,215 downwards.
GTACCCCCTGCAGCAAGGAAAACAGTTGATAGATGGTTTCGTTTGGACATCGACGAGTTTAAAATCCTCTATGGCATGGACAGTGTATCTACAATTGACCATAATGTTTTTTACATCCAAAACTAGAGCTCGGTTCGATCCGTTTTTTTTTGTTGACGAATTCTGTGTGTATTAAAAACATTGCAGCGTCATTTTCTTTTGTGCTTGCTTTAGCTATGTTGTTGATTGACATAGGAAGATATTCCATTTTATTAGGAACTGAACTATCCATTCGTGGGTATCTCTAGGTCTCTATTATCTTAACATACATTTTTTAAAATGAATTATTTAAACACGCATTACGAAGAATATAATTTGTTTGTATAAATTGACTTGTTACAAAAAAATATTCGAGATCGGTTACGTATATTCTTTCTTGTAAATTTCTATATTCATTTTCACCTTGTCTTCTCTTTCTTTCTTGTTCGATAACAACAATATCACTGGTACGTTAAAAACCAGGAAAATAATGTACAACACAATCGCATGACAAGGACGCCATTTGTAGACCTCCCATATGCTATTGAAGTCGGAGAGAATTTGCGAATTGACAGTGTTACTCGCTTTGCTTAGTATAGTAATATATATATATAATTGAAAAAAGAAAAGCACTTTAAATTAAATTATATAAACAAACTAGAGAAGCCCTCCGTTTTGTTGTAGTACTTCAATACAATTGCAATTCTTCTGATGGTATTAGGGGCTAGCTAACAAGAGAGCCAGCCCCTTAACAGACTACAATCAAACAAAGAGAAGCCCCAAATAATCCTAGGGGACTTTTTCTGTGAAGTTTAATAAATAAACTGGAACTAATAAATGAAGGGAACTGCCAACTAGAAAAATCATCACGCGTCAACACTACTTTTATTTTGCTCATAAATGCCGCCCAAAGTTGCTGATGATCCTTCATTGCATGTACAGGCATAGGCCCAGCGTACAGAACTTTCTATAAATTCACTCTCCCTTCATCTCATTCTCCCCTCCCCTGTAACTCCATCAATTTGCTTCAATTTGCAATCTAAGTTCCTCTACATAATCTGTAACTGCGACTGTGTTCATATAACACAGGAATGCAGGAAGAGGGAGTGTATACCGTGAAGGTGGAGGAGGCGAGGCCCGGGAGCGAGGCTAAGCCTTCAGCCGGTCCTGTTTACCGCTGCATTTACGCGAGGAACGGCCTCCTGGATGTGCCTGTTGGAGTTGAGTGCCCATGGGATTTTTTCAGGTACCTCAACGCACTGAAATAAGTAAAACATTTTAAAAAGGCCTTGTACGTGTGTGCTTTGTAATTTGGTTTCGTGCGTTGTATTTCAGCGGATCTGTTAAGAGATACCCTCAAAATGCAATGCTTGGTCATCGTGAGACCATCGATGGAAAGGTATGCGACTAAGTTATGTTGGACATTATTCGTCGTCTGTGGATTAATCTAACTTTGGTTAGATCGATAACTATGAACCTTGACATAAATAAGTTAGGTGCTAGTAATAAATTTTTGTTACTCTTTTTAAACCCCTTTTTCGCCCCCTCAATATGAAACTATCACATGAATCTCCTGCACTGACGTCAACGCTACCCTCAATTTAGCCATGTTTACTGTACAAAGGTGTTGATTAGTTACATAATTTAGTCTAATGTAGATGTTGTAACCCAAATACTGTAAATATTGTAGCATATGTATTCTTCTGTGTTCTTCTTCCTTAAGTTCCAAATAATGTAGCTAAATCAGTTAATTTCAATATCGAACTGCTTCTGTATGGCTGATGATGCTTACTAATTTGGTTGTGTTTGTAGGTGAGTTCGTATAAATGGACTACGTATGAGGAGGCCTATGATAAAGCTATCAAAGTTGGCTCTGCTATTCGAGAAAGTGGTGCCAACCCGGTGAGGCAGTCTTTAATATTAACCATTATATGATATTTTATTATTATTATTATATGTTTTCGACTTTTCGAGAGAAATTTATTTCATAGGCCTTTCTTATGGATTTACCTTAATTACCCAATTAAGGTATTACTCACAAAATGATGTTCTGCTCTTTTAGGGAGATCGCTGTGGTATTTATGGATCGAATTCTCCTGAATGGGTGGTAACCATGGAGGTACTTATATACATAGATAGATACATATGTAAATAAATTCATTCATTCATATGCGCATATATAAGTACGTCTACACTATTGTTTGTATGTGTCCATGTATGCATGTATAAAATAGGAAAAAGAGATGTCGAGTGCTTTTGAATTCAGACTTGAGTTAATTTGCATTATATCATGTTTATATGGATTAATGTTAGACTTATAAAGGGTTTAATTGAGTACAAATTGCCAATTGGTTCTCCTAAGTAAGATTCAGTCCTAAAGTTCTGTGTTTTTTTTTCCATTTCTTTTTCCAGGCTTGTAACAGTCAAGGAATCTGTTATGTCCCTTTGTATGACACCCTCGGTAGGTAACTTGCTTTCTCTTTGCTGTTAGATAATAACAGGTGTCAAATTATAAGATGCCATAAAACAATTTATTCCATTTTAAGAATTAGGGATATGTTCAATATCAGAATATAGTGATGGTTTCTTTACCTGTTCTCATCCAATAATTTTGTCCGTATAATGCATTCCCTGGGACCTGGGTTATACCATTTGGTCTACTTTTATATTAATGAATAACTGATCAATGCCAAAAAATAGTTTCTTCTTTACTAGTTCTCATCCATTAATTTTCGTTCTTGTCACTCATTCCACTATTAAAAGCATCTATGTGATGAGTGATTTATATGTTATAAATTGTTTCTTTCAGAACATGTATTGCTAGTTTAGCCAAGCTTATTCATCTTCTGCAATTTTGCATTTCGTTCAGGTCCTAATGCAGTAGAGTTCATCATCAAACATGCAGAAATCTCGATAGCTTTTGTTCAAGAGAACAAGATGACATCTGTGAGCTGAATTTATCCTTTTTCCCTCAAAACTAAGTATCGTTTTCCTATTAATTCAACCAGCATTCACATTTTTTATCCGGGTAATATAGAAGGATCATACATTCTTCAATTATGTTTACAATCCATGTATATTTCTTTGTTGGCGTACTGTTAGCTGGAAGAACTCTTAGTTGTAAGTTCTTGCTGCAAATCATTATCTTATATAGCAGAAAACTGCTGCCTTTTACATGCTTGGGTCTTTGTGATTCTTGAAGTGTGAGCTTGATTGGGCAGGAAAATGCCCTTTTTTTTGCTGAATATTATGTTTATAATATATTCGAGATGATCTTACTCTTTGTATTTATTGTTGTTCAGCTGTTAACATGCCTTGAGAGTTGTGCTACTTATCTGAAGAGTATGTTCTTTCATTTTTCATCAATTCACTACTCATATTGTGCTGCCCTAATGACATATTATTCATTCCCTACATGATCCAGCAATTGTCAGCTTTGGAAATGTTGCCGATGAGCACAAGCAAAAAGCTCAACAAGTTGAAGTTTCTTGCTTCTCCTGGGAGGAATTTGTTTCTATGGTGAGCTCTTATATACCCTATAGTCTATAGATGATCAAACACTTATTTCATGATTAAATAGTATGTTACACCTGAATTCCCTTCTAGCTTGAAACCCAAATTTAGCACTCGTTGCTAGAAGTATTTTGCATCCATCCAGTTCAATGTGTGGGTTTGACATAGCAAGACATGTGAGGGGATTTAGTCCCATATACTGGAAGAACAATTAGGTGGATGTATTATTAAATAAGCTAGGATTCAAGATGCGATTAAAGGGTAACCTTTTCAGTACCCTTGGTCTGAGTAGACTAGCCTAGTCCATCTTCATTCACAGGCATTTGAACAACATAAATATAATGTGTGCATGATTATGCAATGGAGTATCACTCATACTTATTGTGGAACTTGCATATTGACACATTTAACGCAATTTCATGTGTTTCTCATTTAATTCTCATCTTTTCAGGCAAGTGCAAATCCCAAGCTTCCACAAAAACACAGGGACGATATATGCACAATAATGTATACGAGTGGGACGACGGGAGACCCCAAAGGAGTCATTCTCACTAACAAAGCAGTTGTGGCAGAGGTTGCTACTACAGATCATCTCCTTGTAGAGACTGACAAAGTGGTAAAGTCTTTTTTTTCTTTTCTTTTTTTCTTTTTTTTTTGTAAAAATGGATGCTTTCATCCAAGGGAAACTTTCGAATTCTCCACGTTATTCCCTGGAAGATGCTAATTTTCCTTGGTATAGTTATGGATGATTATGTAAGCTTAACTCTATTGAGCTATCAGTTGCAATTCTAGACTGAATTTCCCAACAGTTACTCGAAGTATCCCAAGTTCTGTTGCACATAATGTCAGTACATGCACTTTGAATTTATGACTTCTAGAAGTGGGCATGATATTCTATGCGTCACACATCAATTCTCCAAGATTTAGACAAGAGAAGTGGATATACACATGCTATATACATATGTTTGTTGTAATTTGTACAAGAAAGAAACCTAATATGTAAGGAAATAATGAACATATAATTCATGAATTAAACAAGCAGGAATATCTCAACTCTTAAGCTAGGTTTAACACATTCAGGCCACTGAACTCTACTTAGTTGTGACATGTGCTTTCTTTCTATTGAGAGTAGAGTAAGTAGTACGTAAGGTGGATGCACAACCCCAAAGCAAAACTAGTGACTAAAATTTCTTAAATCTTTTTTGTTATATTTACCGTAAAGCAGGTGGTCGAGGCCATAATTCATATATAAATATTTTCCATGAGAGGTCTAATGCATTTCATGTGTACTCGAATACATACATTTTCAGTCTGTGTTTGTACAAGGAGAAAGCTTAAAATGTAAAATAATAAGAGTTGAGTTGGGCTATACTATTAATAGTATCCAACATGCGGATACTATCAACCCAAAATTAAGATTGAAAATTGAAAAATAAAAATCCAATCTAGTAGATTTGATCTACTACACATGAACTACTTAGAATTGAAATTTTAAAGAATTAGGATATGTTCTCAATCATGGGTCAACAGTTGAAAAATTAAGCATCTTTTTGAATTTCTAAAAGGTTGATTTTGATGACATATGACGTATGGGTTAATGATGTTCAATACCTTTGAAATTTAATATCTAGATAGTTCATGGGTAATAGATCATATCTACCAGTTTGGATTTTCATTTTCCCTCTTTAAATTTTAAAATTGAGTTGATAGTATCCACATATTGGATACTATTAATAATAGTCTAGGTCAGTAGTAGAATCTAACACATACTTATCATCAACAACCCAACATGAACCTAGAAGCTGCTAAATCTTAACACTTTGCTACCATCATAGCCACACACACTAATTGATTATATTCTTTTCTAATAGATAAAGCAATAATTTAATGACCAGTGAGCCAATAGATTTTCCAATTTATTTCTAATGTTTTCCATAAGATCATTTATCATATATAGTCTTCTTACAGATTACTGAACAAGATTCCTACTTCTCATTCCTTCCGTTAGCCCACATATTTGATCAAATCATCGAGAACTATTGCATATCGAAGGGAGCATCCATAGGATTCTGGAGAGGGGTATGTCCTTTCTGCTCTATATACATCTCTCTTTCTTAGGAGCTCCCTTTTATCCTGTATTTAAACATTCGTTATTTACCCCTGACTGCAGGACGTCCGATATTTAATGGAGGACGTCCAGGAACTTAAACCAACACTCTTTGCTGCTGTACCTCGAGTATATGACCGAATATACACAGGTTCCGCCTTCACATAAAACTGTTACTCTTGATTGAGTTTTATGTTTCTGACGCTACTAAATTTCTTATTATAATTGGCTTTATTCTGGTTTTAAGGTATCAAGCAGAAACTCTCTTCTGGAGGAGTAGTAGCAAAGAAGCTATTTGAGTTTGCTTATGACCAGTATGCTCTATGTTCCTCTTTCGAATTCTTTGTTTCACCATCATCATTTATATTCCATTGAATTGGATGATATTGGTTTGTTCGATCAGCAAGTTAAGGTATTTGAAGAATGGAATCAAACAAGATAAAGCATCACCGTTGTTTGACACCTTAGTGTTCAATAAAGTTAGTACAACTGGTTTTCCCTCTTTCTATTTCACATTTCCATATAGTCCACATTCCAACTTTTCTGGTTTATAGATCAAACAAGGACTCGGGGGCCGTGTAAGGATAATGTTATCGGGAGCTGCGCCTTTACCTAAGCATATTGAGGAGTTCTTGAGAGTCACAAGCTGCAGTGTTGTAGTACAAGGATACGGTAACCTCCTAAAGTAATTCAATTATCATAAAGGGGATTTTATCTATATAATCCCTGAATCTACCTTAATCCCCCTCAAATCTAACTGTTTACTAATTTGCCCTGGCGTTCCTTGACATTGAATTAAAACACTCCCAGATTAACAGAAAATAGGGGTAAATGAGAAAATAGTCAGATTTGGAGGGCAAATATGCAAATAGGATAGATTTGGTGGTACATAGGTAAGAAAAACCTACCACAAAATAGTGTGTGCTTATGACCGTAAATTGATATGCAGGTCTTACAGAGAGTTGTGCCGGGTGTTTTACATCAATAGCCAACATATTCCCGATGATAGGAACTGTGGGGATCCCCGTTACAATGATAGAGGCAAGATTAGAGTCAGTACCTGAAATGGGTTATGATGCGCTCTCTTCTGTACCTCGCGGAGAGATTTGTTTGAGGGGTGAAACCTTGTTCTCTGGTTACTACAAGAGGCAAGACCTCACTGATGAAGTTCTTGTAGACGGATGGTTTCACACAGGTACATATATCACACTTGATGTTCAATAAGTGAGTTTGGTAGCTCAAGATATCCTTGTTGCTATTTAATATTCGCAACATCAAAGAATTCAATCAACAAGAATTGAGACTGAAGGACACTTTATTCGAAAACTTGGTTATTGGCTGAAAACACTAGCAATGTGTAACATTATGTAGAATCCGGTTCATGCAGGTGACATTGGAGAATGGCTACCAAATGGTTCGATGAAGATTATTGACAGAAAAAAGAATATTTTTAAATTGTCTCAAGGGGAATATGTTGCCGTCGAGAGCATTGAGAATGCATATAATCAATGCCCTCTGGTTACATTGGTATGTGACAAAAATATAGAAAGAATAAAAACTTTTTTTAACTGATGTATGAGATACATGATTCTCATCTTTATTCTCTTTTCACTATTATATAGGTTTGGGTCTATGGGAACAGCTTTGAGTCATTTCTAGTAGGAGTAGCAATTCCTGAAAGAAAACCACTGGAGAACTGGGCGGCACAAAACAATGTAACTGGAAGCTTTGAGGAGCTGTGCAAGCATCCGGAAGCAAGAAAATACATCCTTGATTTGCTCAATAACACGGGTCGAACACAACAAGTAAGTTAGCGTTCCGTTTAGTTTTGCAGAAGAATGTAACAGTGATGAATGTGTTTTGAGTGAAATTAGAGCTTCTTGATACAGTTGAGAGGCTTTGAGATGTTGAAAGCAATTCATCTTGAACCGGTGCCGTTTGATATGGAGAGGGATCTGGTTACTCCAACATTCAAGTTGAAGAGGCCACAGTTGCTCAAATATTACCAGGTAACAAGACATGGCATTAAGGTAACAAGACGTGGCATTATTTTATCTAGGGGTAAATTCCACGAAACCCGCTGACTTTTGGGGGGTTTTGCACAAAAACTTACCCTAAACTTTGTAAATTGAGCAGAACCGCCTAAACTTCGGCGAGTTTTATGAAAACCCCATGAATTTTGGGAAATTATCATAAATGGAGTCAAAGAGTAAGGCTTAAACAATTTTCATGGTTAAATAACCACAAATCCATTCTTAAGCAGCAAAGCTTACAAAGTTTTCCGTAGCATTGTCAGGGTTGCAATCAAATATTTCATCCAGCCCCTTAACTGCATTAATGATAATTTCCCAAAGTTCAGTTGGTCACAACAACGCCACAAAAGAGTTCAGGTGAGTTTTGTTATCTACTTACTAACGAAAGCACGAACTAATGCAGGAAACTGTTGACGAACTGTACCGAGAAGCCAAGGCAACGAAAGCATGATAGATGAACTCATTTAATATGTATTTTCCTATTGTAATTCATTTTATAACCTTTGTTCTGGGGCTGATTAGATTTATGGAGAAGAGAGGAGGAAAATTCATTCTCCTAATATTAGAACAGCTACGATCATCTGCACCGTAATTTTAATGAAAAATAAAGCATATGTACTTATTTGGTTCTGTTTAACTCCGCTTCCGTATTTTACAGCAACA
>NC_033801.1:40149930-40186774 GCF_001876935.1 Asparagus officinalis | reverse complement strand
AGGAGAGTTTGTCTGGCCTGATTCAGTGCGTAAATTCTAGTTGCAACTAGCATCATTGGTATCACATATATCTATTGCTGTTTGGGAAGAGAAAGTACCCACTGTGAATTAGGCAACACAAAAAGAAGAGACAAAACAAACACCTCGACGCAGAAGCTGAAGAAATTTTATGTTAGACGACAAAAAGAAATTTCAGACAATATAACAGAGAATTGGTCACCATATATATGATATGGAGCTAACATCTTTATTACAAAATAATGATGTCAATTGCTTGTTTAGCACAAAATAATAATAATAATAATAATAATAATAATAAGAAATTCAAAAATTTTCAACAGCCTACACAAAATGCACCACCAGATGCCAGATGGGGTAAACAAGGAGAAGAATGATACCGAGTGTGTTTGAGATACCGTGAATCTTCGTGAAAGAGCTTCTGAAGCCACCAGAAGCTCTGATGTGCTCTTGAAGTAGGTAACAGCCTATAGCCAAGCATATCACGATGCCGGCAGGGCCATCCCGCATGCTGTGGGCGAACAAATGGGGGGAGACAACCACGAGAAGAATCAATGATCCAGGCATCTCTAAGCAATCTGAAATGTAAGGGACACAGAATATTAGCATTACCCTGATAAACATGTCGATGTACCCCTGCATTTCAGGGGATTGGTCAGTTACTGTCCATCCTTAAAACTTTTTATTAGCATGTTGTATTAGAGGTTGTTCAACATGTATAAGATAATTGGGAATCACACAACAAAATATCAGGGATTTTTGTCCAACACAGTTAAAAGTTCCCTGCCGTTAAACCAAACTCAAGTTTAATATGAGGGTTGAGCGTTATAATTTTATATTAACGTGGCCCAGCGGGTTGCCTTTTCATGCAATAGTTTGTTCAAAATTTTAAATTTTTTTGCCTATGGGATTTGAATATAGATTTCTCATATTCCATATTAAAAAGATCCATTCAACTCTACCAAAACTCAACTTGCGATGAAAAGATTGAGGTTGAAAATTTTTTATTCTAACAAATACGTTGATGCAACATGACATTGACATTATGAGTACAAATAACATAGAGATAATTTCACTGGGATAATTTCACTGGGACGTCACGGGTCCAATCGCTAATAAAAACTTGAAGGATAATAAATTAGCTAACCTCGTATAGGAGGTGTATCTACAATTAAACCATCTGTTTATGCATGCTTTAAATTTTTTTGAGGGAATTATGTATTGCTTTAAGGATAAGTTATGATTAGTGCCAGTCTTCAGGTAACATTTTACCTTCTTTGAATTTTTAGTATCTTCCCTTGGATTTCTACCTGAAATAAACTCGCGAACAGCTACAAGCAAAAGTGCAGAGAGAGCTCTTCAAGGATACAATATCTCAAGAAGATTTACACCATGCAAGAACAACTAGATTGTTTTGGAGACAAATTTGGGGAGTGAGAACATCTATTCTTCACAAATATGGTCTAAAATTCAAATAATTACAAAAGTTGTTTTTCTTGGTGTTATATCATGAGAATTACAAAGTCTAATGAACACTCGAGAGTCGGCCACATGTCATAATTAACTGGCCGAGCCCTACTAATTCGAGAGCCCGACTCAGGTGCAAGCACCGCCGACCCCTCTAGCAACCCAAGTTCTAAGGTGTCTTCAAGTTGAGATACGCTAGAAGAAGTCAAGCCTGAGACGAAAGACATCTTCAACTCAGCCCCCCACTAGAGAATGTCTCGAATGACTAGACGACCTATCAACTTTAATAGTCGTACTTCACTGCTCAACCATCGTCGCATTTAATGTTGAGTCAGAGTAATTATAACTCTTCAAACAGAAGTAATGACTCATCGGGTCACACCAGCATGTCAGCTATTCTGTCACTATCGCATGAAACGTGAAGGTGACTCATTCAACCGACTGCCAACACATATAAAATGCGACATGATCAGCTGACTGCACCGATTCGATCAAATTACCAATGTGCCCCCACCAATTCTCTATAAATAGCAGGCAATCTCCACCATTCGTAGGTACATAAAAACTACTAAATAACTTTTAGAAACTAGACTATGCAAACTTGCTTAATCTATTACAGACTTAAACGTCAGAGGCCACGTCGGAGCAATGAGTATTTCCTGTGCAGGAATCTACTTCCTTTTGACTAATTAGCTATCGAGGAAGGTCAAGGGAGTTTAAACTCCTCTAAATATCCACATACCCAGGCAATTAACTTTCTGACTTAAACAATTTGGTGCCCACTATGAGACCTCTTTTTCTCCATTTCGGAAATTGCTTGATCATAACCATTCTATGGTTTCAAATTTAAACACCCTTGGAGAATCTTCTAGCTCTAGCTATGTAACTCAGGCCCAGTTGGGTGAATCTACTGAAAGGATAACTCACTCTCTCAAACAACAGTTCACTTCATCTTCTAACGAACTTCTCAGATGTTCTTCCCTCTCAGCCTCCTCCATTGCCTACCACCCCTCTCCATGAATGGCAGCACCAGCGACAAAAGCAAGAGCAGCGGGTTAGGGAAAACACACCCAAACAGCCTTGGCAGCAAACCTACTTTACCGTTGATCCATGACAACCTCCGCCTCATCTAGAGATGATAGGAGAAAGCTCAAGCTACGCCCCAACTCTGGCTGCGTGGGTGATGTCACGTGATGTAAGACACACCTACACTACCCAAACCCTAGCAACCTGAGCTTATCCCTCTATGGCCTATCTAGCTTCTGGCTATGATCAAATATACAACATTGTGGCTGACATCATTAGAGGAAATGCTCCTCTCTCGGAGGATATCATGAATGCCTCATGCCCTAATTTTAAGATGCACCACATCGAGAAATGCAAAGGTAAAGACGACCTGGCTGAACATGCATAGCGTTTCTTTGACATGATGAGCATGAAGCATGTGACTGACCTTATCATTTGCAAAGCCTTTCCTGTCACCCTTAATGTCAATGCAAAGATGTGGTAGAATTCTCTAGAGAAGAGATCCATCCATAGCTTTGAACAACTTAGCCAAAAATTCATGCACCACTTTCTGATGGACACAAAACAGAAGGTACAATCAGCTTTCCTACTACAAATCAAGATTAAGACTAGAGAAACCTTAAGAGAATACTTCAAAAGATTCCAATCCAAGCGCTTGGAATTGGAAGACCCTAGCAACATGGTTTTCATAGCGACAATCATCGCGGGTCTGGGGGATGAGATATTGTCTAATTTTCTCATTATGCGCCATGTGACCAACTTTAACTAGCTCATGGCTAGAGCCTGGTCACACATGGACACGAAGGACTATAAGGTGACGTGACAGGGAGCTACAGAAGCCAAGTCTTCCAAAGGCAAGAAGACTAAAGAGGACCGGCCTAAATCTAAGCTTAGATCTAGCCAAGTTGACAAAAAATAAAAGAAAGGAGATGATGAGGAAACCTGTGCTCGCCCCTTTCAATGATCTCCTTTAACAAGTGTTATATTTGATCTAGAATGAGGGACATCTTACTAAGGTCCCACCTCCTACAAGCTCAAACCCTCAGCATAGGGGTGTCCGGCAATACTTTCAATAACACAGTGACCATAGCCATAACACTGATGATTGCCGAATGTTGCGAAGAAACTTTGAGGACCTCATCCAAAGAGGTCTATTGAAGAAGTTCCTTGCCAACCATGACAAGGAAAAGTCAGCCCGAGAGAAATTGGAGAGGAGGAGATCTAGGTCAAGGTCATATCATCCATATCTACAGAACAATCAGCTGAATAAGGCCAACGACAATAACACCATTAACACCATCAGTGGTAGCCCTGTTGTAGGGGGGATGTCAAATAATGTTTGGACAAAGTATGCCTAATGAGCATTGGAGAATCTCTGTGAGTAAAATCTCAAAGGAGATTAGCTTATCTCCTTTAATGACACTAAACTGAAACGCATGATGACGCCCCCATAATGACCCCATAATCATCTCTATGCAAATTGATGGATTCTAGGTCAAGAGGATCTTGGTGGATACTAGAAGTTTAGCAAATGTCCTCTTCAAAGACACATTCAACAAGATCGGGGTTGACAAATCCTAGCTATGTCCTTGCCGGAGTCCCCTTGTAGGCTTCTCAGGACATTCGATTTAGTTGAAAGGATTTATCATCCTACCCATGGTAGTCAATGACTACCCTCGCCAGTCCATGATTCAGGTCCAATTTATTATGATAGATGTTAAATCAACGTACATCGTCATCCTTGGGAGAGTTCCTTGAACAACCTCCAAGCTATTCCCTCTATCGCTATTCCCTCTATCTACCACCAACTGATCAAATTTCTGACTCTAGATGGAGTCGGTCTTGTATAGAGCAATTACCAAAAAGTCAGATCCTGCTATATGCTTTCTATAAAGGGCAAAGAGATTTTTAATACTCTGACCATCGAGAAGACCCATGCCTACCTGTAGAAAGATGAAGAGAGGGAGCGAACCATGACCCTGGAAAAGTTAGAGGAAATTTTGCTCGGCCCTGATGAAACCAAGAAGGTGAAGATCAGGTCAAAGCTAACAGAGTCGCAACAAGGAGCGATCATTAAGTTTCTTCATGCTAATGTAAATGTTCTTCCTGGGACCCTAAGGATATGCTAGGAATCACCCTAGAAGTCATACTCATGAGTTGTTGATAATCACATTTTTATTATATTTTATTCCCTCATTATATATTTTATTTGAATAAAAATATCACTAATCAGCGTGTTTTATCTTAATTTACAGGTTAATGAAGAATTAATGAATAAAAGTCTAAAAAAATTAAATTTCCTGATTTTCTACTATTTATTGATGCCCAAATATAAAGTTAAAACAAGGCCCAAAAAATCTCAAGGATTCATAAAGACATCGGGTTAAGAGATCAACACAAAAATTAAATCTGTCACAAATCAATCGGTCGACTAACTGATTGGCCAATAAGTCGGCCAACCAATTAGTTTTCAATAGAAATAGATTTCTGGTTGAGATTTAACCCTTGATCTCCAAGCAATATCCAAGCAATATCCAAGGGTTCTCATTTATTACTGTAGGCTATAGATAGGGACAGAGGGTGATGGGTTTCAGTGCAAAAAGTTTTGTAAAAACTCTATTCGGAGAGGATGGTTACTCTTAATTAAGAAGACCTTATAAAATTATAACTTTGTTGCAATTAATAAAAAAAAATTACCTCTTGATATTTCTTTTCTTCTCTTTATTTGATGATGAAAATAAAGATGAAGATGAATGTTTGCTTTCAAGAGACTAGAACCCTCTTTTAATGTAAATTTTTTCTTTTATCTTTTATTTTCTTATAATATTTTATTTTCTTATTTTAGATATTCAAGGTGCTAGAACTCTCTTGTTTTAGATTTATTTTGATGCCTCGTAGAGTAGATTTACTTTTCTGTCTTTATTTTTGCATTATTTTCTTGTATTTATTTCGTAGTATAGATATATATTCTTGTATAGTTTAGATTTCCTTTTATGTTTTTTCATTTTGTTTATAGTTTAGATCTTTAATCTTTGTTCTTATTTTTCTCTTTGTAGTTTGTTTTTATTTTCATTCTCTTTCTTTTATTCTCTCTACTTATTTTTATTCTCTTTCTTTTATTCTCTCTAGTCTAGATTTTATTTTCTAAGATATGAACTAATTCTTATAGGAATTCTAGAATTGTATGAAACTAGTTTGATTTATTTTATAATTTGTGAATTATTCTCTTGTGCTTAAAATGATCATGTTTAGGATAATCAATTAGAGAACTAATTAGCAGAAGAAGAATTTAATAATCTATACTTATCTTCAATGGTTTGATAGGTTATGCTTATTAATTTTAGAATTAATATCTAGTTGTTCTTCTTTTTATGAATGTTAATTTTACTTAGATGATAATTTGATAGGTTCTAATTTCCTTAAGTGGTTTGATAGTCTACACTTAATAAATCTTAAGTAAATGTGATAAAAAGAGAATAGTTTATAATTTATAAATAAAATCGATTAGTGGATTCAATTGTAGATTCTTCATATCTCTAATTGAATCATCCATCTTTTACTTTCTTGATTTTCCTCTTTATTCTTGATTTTTCTTTACTTGTTTCTTGATTTTATTTTCATCTATTTTTTCATCTTTCTTTCTTCCCTCTTAATCTATTTTTATTTTATTTGCATATAATCACAACCACTCTTCATATCTCTCCACAATCACTTTATCACTCTTAATTGTCCACACACACAATTTAAAAACTAATTTTGATTATCTCCTACAACATCCTTGTGGGATTCGATAATGTTTTATACTATAACTTGATACCTCCTATCAAGTTTTTAGCGTCATTGTCGGAGAAAATACTTGTAATTAGAATCTTTCTATTTTAGTTCTTTAATTTGTGTGTTTTCTTATGAAGGAACCACTTTGAAGATTGAAGATCAAGGATTGGAGATTGGCAATTAAAGATTTGCTTATGATAATGGCTTCCAGAAAATGTCAACGAACTATTGAATCCTCTCTCTCTCTCTCTCTCTCTCTCTCTCTCTCTCTCTCTCTCTCTCTCTCTTTCTCTCTCTCTTGCTTCTCTACTGATCCATTTTGAGAGAGGATTCAAGTTGGACAAACTTTTTGAGTTCCAGCCTATTATCATAGTTTTCACAACAGTCGGGATTGAGTCTATGATGACTAGAAAACCCAAGTCTCTCTCTCTCTCTCTCTCTCTCTCTCTCTCTCTCTCTCTCTCTCTCTCTCTTTCTCTCTCTCTTGCTTCTCTACTGATCCATTTTGAGAGAGGATTCAAGTTGGACAAACTTTTTGAGTTCCAGCCTATTATCATAGTTTTCACAACAGTCGGGATTGAGTCTATGATGACTAGAAAACCCAAGTTGGCCAACACTACACTAGTTAGAGAATTTTATGCCACTTGGGATAGATCAGGAGACTCAGCTATTGTTGTTATTAGAGGGATTCCAATTACTATCACATTTAAACTCATTTAGAAGAGTTTAGGACTCCCCAAACCACCTAGAGATTACCCAGATTTCTTCTGAATTTCTACTGAATTAGGGATATCGTTTGATAGATATAATGAGATGGTGGAGTATCTTTTTATGACAATACCAAGGGGAGGGACGCTAAACTCTGGCTTACTTAAGAGAGAGTTCATTAGCCTGAACCTCTTTCTTAAGTTTGGCTTATATCCGAGCTCCTCCTACTCTGTGATCACCACCCGCGACCTCGTCCTACTATATTGGATCGCCACCAGTCAGCTCTTCGATGTAGCGGACGTTATCTTTAGGATGCTAGCGGGTACGATGACCAGTGCCAGGGTGTATCTACGTCAGCAGTATAGGCAAAAGGCCTACCTGGTCTATCCGTTTCTTATCACTCGGATCTGTGAGTTGCTAGGTGTACCGCTGTATGCTATGAATAGTCTTGTAGCAGGGAGAGCACCACTAACCTCTGTTACAGTGAAGAAGAGTATTCCCGCCCAAGGTAAAGGGCCAGATGCGTCCACTTCTTCACATGCGCCAGAACCTGCTCAGCCGACCCCACCACACCACCTCTTCCACCTAGTGATGCACCGATAGAGTGGATACCCCAGATGCTTAGTGATCATCTCTATACCCTCCAGATGAGGTTACACCGGTTTCATACTCAGTATAGATCCGATCAAGCCCATCTCACAGCTTAGATGGACCACTTTTAACAGTACCAACACTATATAGCCTCAGCCTTTATGAGATGCGACCAGAATCTGAGGCTCCTCCATTTTATCAACCTCCATCCTCTCCTCCATCACAACAAGACCCACCCTACCACCATCACCACTACAACATCATCAGCCTGCTACACGTACAGAGGATGAGGAGGATATAGGCAGTAGTGATACATAGACAGAGGAGGGAGAGGATGAGGATGTGAATGTTACAGGGACTAATGATGAGGATGATGAGGATGATGTGGATGACGATCAGTCTGGTAATGAGCAGGGATGGATGTTTTTATTTTTTTACCCACTATTTGACTTTTATTTTGTCATGTACTTATATACTGTGATGTTTTGGATATTATTGATAGCATTTGCCTTGAGAATAGTGCAAAGTCTAGGTATAGGGGTGAAAACTAGTTAGCTTTTTTCTTTTATTTTTCTTTATTTCTTTATTTTTAGCTAGAATTTTTCTTTTGTTTTTCTTAGTTTTTAGTAGCTTTTTCCTTTTAATTTGCTTTATTTCTTCATTTTTCCTTTTGTTTTTAGTTTTAAGATAGTATTAAAAAATAAAAATAAAAATAAAAATAAAAAACTTTCCAATTTGATTGAGTTCATGCATAATGGATCTATTTGATAAACTTTAAATTTTCTAAGTCTTAGTTATTTTTAGACTCAAGTTTACCTTCTATGATAAGTCTAAATAAATTTATTAAGAAATAATTTTTAAAGTGGTATACTTCATTAAAGTCCAACTTAGACTTATAATTAAAATAATAAAAAAATTCATGCTTAGCTTAGAGGAAAAATTAGTATCTAAAAGTCCTCTTATCTAATTTTATGATAAGTCTAATTTTTCTTTAAGTATATATATATATATATATATATATATATATATATATATATATTATATATAATATATATATATTATATATATATATAATATATATATATATATTATTTATAATGATGAGAAAATGGTATGCTTGCGTACAGAGCACAAATTTTGCTGTTGGCTGAGTGATGTGTCACATCCTATCCACTCACTACCCATTGTGAATGTGGTCCCCATATTTGAATGAGTGAGGGGGATGTGACACATCACTACAAGCACAACTTTTTGTGCTTGGTACCAAGCATACGCCATATTGCTATATATATATATATATATATATTATATATATATATATTATATATATATATATATATATATATATTATATATATATATATATTATTATATATAGTGAGAAAAATCTCTTAAACTCTAAGATAGTTTCATCCTACTAAGCTTTAATTTCTCCGAGTAATTACGTCCGATGAGTATTTACATACTTAATGACCGAAGCCTAATTAGTTCGGAATCCATTAGCCAAAACTCCTTCAGTGGTCACTTAAAAAGCCCGATAAAGTAGAGCCCAAAGAATAAAGGTTATATGTACAATAAAAAAGAAGAGAATTTTTTTAAATTATATATATTTATATAATTATATCTATATATCCTCTTGAAAAAAAAATTTGATCAGGAAACTTAAAATATTATCTGAAAAAAAGTTAGCATGTTCCTGTCAAGACTTTTAATTAAATTTCTAAGATAGACTTTGTTTAGTATAACTATAATGAAAAAAATTTCAAAAATATTTACTTTGGAGTTATGCATAAAAATATTTTCTTGAAAAAAACTAGCTATAATGAGATTGTTTAAAGGCATCAAATAAATTAGTTATTCACTAACTTCTTTAAATTGGCAAGTTAATCTAATTTTGTGCGTATATTCACTGCAAACTCTCCTGAGACTACAACTCGTCCTCTAAGATAACCTAAGGGTTTAAAGTCTTGTTGTATGCGTTAAATACAACAACGATTCCTACAAAAGAGAGTTAGAATTTTTCTTTCTCTCCCTATCAATTTCTTTCTTTGCTAGATGACTAGCAAAAGTTTTAGGTATGAGGTATTTGATAATCATATTTTTATTACACTTTTATACCCTCATTATATATTTTATTTGAACAAAAATATCACTAATAAACATCTTTTATCTTACTTTACAGGTTAATGAAGACTTAATGAATAAAAGCATAAAAAATCAAATTTACTGATTTTCTACCATTTATTGAAGCCCAAATATGAAGACAAAATAAGGCCCAATAAAACTCAAGGATCCATGAAGAAATTAGGTCAAGAAATAAAAAAATCAAATCTATCGCAAACAAATCGGTCGATCAAGCGATCGCCAATCGATCGGCCAACCAATTGGTCAACCGATTGGTTCGCAATAGAAACAAATTTCTGACTGAGATTTAACCCTTGATCTCTAAGCAATATCCAAGGGTTTCCATTTATTGTTGTAGGCTATAAATAGGGGTAGAGGATTAGAGATTGAGAGTGAAAAATTTTGTAAAAACTCTATTTTGAGAGGGGGGTTACTCTTAATTGAGAAGACCTTTTAAAATTATAACTTTATTACAATTAATAAAAGAATTTTTTCACATCTTCATATTTTTCTTTTCTTCTCTTTATTTGATAATGAAGACGAAGATAAAGATGAAGATGAAGGTTCGCTTTTAAGAGGCTAGAACCTATAAAGCACGGACACGCATAACATGAAGCCGTGTCGTGTCGTGTCCGTGTCGGACACACGTGTCGAACACACGTATCCTATGTATTTTTTAGGATTTACCTCGTGTCGGTGTGTCGGATGGCCGTGTCGGATCCGTGTCCGTGCTACATAGGCTAGAACCCTCTTGCAATATAAAAATTTTCTTTTATCTTTTATTTTCTTGTAATATTTTCTTTACTTGTTTTAGATATTCAAGGGGCTAGACCCCTCTTATTTTAAATTTGTTTTGATGTCTTACAGAGTAGATTTACTTTCGTATCTTTATTTTTGCATTATTTTCTTATATTTATTTTGTAGTAGAGATTTATATTCTTGCATAGTTTAGATTTTCTTTTATGTTCTTTTCTTTTTGTTCATAGTTTAGATCTTTAATCTTTGTTCTTATTTTCCTCTTTGTAGTTAGTTCTTATTTTCATTCTCTTTTTTTATTCTCTCTAGTCTAGATTTCATTTTCTAAGATGTGAAACTAATTCTTGTAGGAATTCTAGAATTGTATGAAACTAATTTGATTTCTTTTATAATTTGTGAATTATTCTCTTGTACTTAAAATAATCATTTTTAGGATAATCAGCTAGATAACTAATTGGTAGAAGAAGAATTTGATCTTCTATGCTTATCTAGAGTGACTTGACATGTTATGCTTATGAATTCTAGAACTAATATCTAATTATTGTTCTTTTCATAAATGTTAATTTTACTTAGATGATAATTTGATAGGTTATACTTTTCTTAAGTGATTTGATAGTCTTTGCTCAATAAATCTTAAGTAAAATGTGGTAGAAAGAGTATAGTTCATAATTTCTAAGTGAAATTGACTAGTGGATTTAATCTAGATTCCTCATATCTCTAATTAAATTCTTCATCTTTTACTTTCTTGATTTTTCTCTTTATTCTTGATTTTTCTTTATTTCTTTCTCGATTTTATTATCCTCTATTTCTTCATCTTTCTTTCTTTCCTCTTAATCTATTTTTGTTTTATTTGAATATAGTCACAACCACTCTGCATATCTCTTCATAATCACTTTATCACTCCTAATTGTCCACACACAATTTAGGAACTAATTTTGATTATCTCCTATAACAACTTCTTCATGGGATACGACAATCTTGTATACTATAACTTAATAGTTGTGCGCTTGCAACTTAGATATTATTTACCCCTTATCAGTTGTCTATCAACCAACACAGCAAGTCTATTTGACAGAAAGAGACCTCTTTGATCCGAGAGGTAGCAGGTAGCTATAGAGGAAGTCGACCGATGTCTGAAAGCTTTTGTTTTATCTAGAAAGTCCGGGAAGTCTAGTACCTCGAGCGGCTATTAATGTTGCGCTGGTCAAAAGACTTAGCGAAAAATGAAGGATGTGTATCGACTTCACTGACCTCAACAAAGTCTATCCCAAGGATGGTTATCCCCTCCTCTGGATCGATCACATAGTTGACGAGAGTGCCGGCCAAGAAATGCATAGCTTCATGGATGTATCCTCAGGCTACAAACAGATAAAGATGGTGGAACATTCATTATAGATTTGGGTACCTTTTATTATAAGGTGATGATCTTCGGCCTTAAAAATGTAGGAGAAACCTACCACAAGTTGATCAATAAGATCTTTAAAGATCAAACTGGTCACAATGTGGAGGTCTTTGTGGATGACGTCCTGGTACAATCCAAACAGGCTAACTCCCATGCTGTAAATCTTGAAGAAACATTTTCCATTCTCCGTCGATACCAGATGAAGCTCTACCCTGCAAAGTGCACCTTCGGCGTTCACTCATACAAATTTCTCAATTGCATGATAACCCAACAAGGAATTGAGGACAACCCATAAAAACACAGCTGCCATTGAAGGGATGTTCAAGCCTTGCACAACAAGAGACATCCAAAAGTTGAATGGAAGAATAGCGGCTTTGAGACACTCTCTCTAAGCCTACTAAAAGGATCCTACCCTTCTTCAAGATCTTAAGTGGACTAAAGAACCCATAAATAACATAAAATGGATGGTAGAGTGTAGCAATGCCTACACCGAGCTCAAGAGGTACCTAACTGTCAATCCCTTACTGAGCATATCCATAGAAGGGGAACCACTCTACCTCTACCTGGCAATCTCACCTAAAGCTGTAAGCCCCTGGTCCGTGAAGAGAAGAATATCTAGGAGTCGATGTACTATGTCAACTATATACTATAAGCAGCCAAACTCAACTACATCCTCATTGAGAGAGTCTCCTTCTCTCTCATCACTAGAGCCAGAAGACTTCATCTGTACTTTCAAGCACACACTACGATTGTGCGGACCAATCTACCCCTAAAAACGGCATTCAATAGTCCTACTACTTCCGAGTGAATGATCAATTTGTCCATTAAACTCGGTGAGTACGATGTTCAGTTTAAACGTGGGATGACCATAAAGGCCTAGGTCTTGGCCGGCTTCCTGATTGAGTCATTTGATCTGAACGATGACTCACCAGACTAGAGCCATCCACCTCTTAACGTTTCTTGCTTGGCCCAGAAGCCAGTAAAGAAGACCCCATCCTAGAGTAATAATTCTCCCAAGTATGATTCGCCAAAATTTTCATCATGGTGGTTGTTAAAAGTTAAGGGGTCTTCAGGAGAAAGTA
This sequence comes from Asparagus officinalis, assembly GCF_001876935.1. Lineage (NCBI taxonomy): Eukaryota > Viridiplantae > Streptophyta > Magnoliopsida > Asparagales > Asparagaceae > Asparagus > Asparagus officinalis. The sequence goes on along the minus strand of NC_033801.1, from coordinate 40,173,827 downwards.
GTAGCAGAGCATGAGTAGTTCTCTACAGCATGGAGGGACACATTCATGAGTATTCAACCCAAATATGAACCTCTCCTAGTCAGACTCAGGGGCAACCTGGCAGGCAAGACAGAGTCTTTTTTTATTATTGTCGACTCTCAGCTTGTCGCCTACAATGTACGGGGAGAATATGAGGAAAAATACTCTAGGATGGAAAATAACATGGGAGAGTCAAAGAGTTGTTAGGTAAACTAAAGGAATTTAGAATCAAGTATGTCCCAAGAGCCCACAATGCTCATGTGGATGCCTTGTCTAAACTAGGCTCCTCAAGATTAGAGGCAAGCCAAGGACCGATGTATACAGATACCCTCAAACAACCCAGCATTGTCGAAATGACAGACTCCTTCATGCAGATAGATCCTCCACTATAGCCATATTGGATGGATCCACTCTTCTAATATCTGACAAATGAGACTCTACCCAAAAACTAATGGAAGCTAAAAGCCTGTGGAGGAATGCCTTGAAGTATCTCATGATCAAAAGCCAACTCTACCATCATTCTTACACAAGTAGCAGCATGGGGTCCTTTCTTCGACACCTCTAACCTGAATAAGTGGATTGTGTCTTGAGGGAGATTCACAAGGTGATATGCCAGAACTACATAGGGTCCAGAACCATAGCGCAGAAGATCATCAAGCAAGGATACTATTAGCTGACCATTTTGACTAAGTCTAAAAAACTCACAACCTTATGCAAAGCCTGCTAACTCTTATCGAACATCTCACGAGCTCTATCAACTGAGATCACTTCTCTTATCAAGTTGGTATCATTCGTCCAGTGAGGGTTAGACTTGCTAGGATCACTTCAATAGCATTCAGATAGTGAAAATTTCTAATTATGGCTATAGACTACTTCACCAAGTGGATAGAAGCCGAATTGCTAGAAAAAATTAGTGAAAACAACATTTACAATTTTGTGGGGGTGCCGATAGCTCTCATAATAGAGAATCTCACTCAATTTTATAGCAAGAGGTTCCGAAACTTTTGCGAAGAATGGAAGATCTAGCTCAAGTTTCTTAGTAGCTCACCATTAATGCAACAACCTGATGGAAGTAGCAAATAAGTGCCTGCTACAAGAACTAAAGAACAGGATGGATGAAGCAGTAGGAGCCTGAGTTGAAGAACTCCCTGGTATTTTGTGGACATACTGAACAACTCACAAAAACTCTATAAGAAAAACCCAATTCAAACTAACTTATGGAGTAGATGCGGTCATCCCAGTAGAGGTATGCATGCCTACTATGTGACTAAAACACTTTGATGAAGAGGCTAATCAAGTTAGCTTGCAAAGAAAACTCGATCTCATTGACGAACTTAGAGAACAAGCACTTTGGTCAAATCATTAGTGAGTAGCACATTTCCCAAAACTACAACAGCCATGTTCGACCCCAAAGGTTCAAAGTTGGAGATTTAGTCCTTCAAAAGGCTACCTTCAACAAAGAAACTAATTGTGACAAGTTCGCCACCAATTGGGAGAGGTCTTACAAAGTCATTAGAGAAGCTCATCTAGGAACTTATTGGTTGTAGAGTTAAGATGGGAGGCTCATAAACCATCCTTGGAATATAGGACACCTCAAGAAATACTTTCAATAAATATAATCATAGGGTTCCTATCTTAATGAAAAAACTATTGTTTCTATCTACAAATTTGTTAAAAAGTCCTTGGTGGCTAACCAACACGTGACTGGAAGTCCTTCTGACTTGGTCTTCTGACTTGGTCTTCATTGACTCTTATAAGGTATCTAAAGCCCTTGGTGTTTAGTTATAGTAAAACTAATGCATGATGCAAAGTCCTTCACCCGGCCTTCACTAACTCATTTAAGGCATCAAAAGCCCTTGGTGTCTATTTAGAGTAAAACCAAGGCACGACGCAAAGTCCTTGCAACTCGGTCTCTACTAACTCGTATACGGCATCCAAAGCCCTTGGTGTCTATTCAGAGTAAAACCAAGGCACAATGAAAAGTCTTTGTGACTCTGTCTTTGCCGACTTTTCTAAGACATCCAAAGTGCTTGGTGTCTATTTAGAATAAAACTAAGTCACAACGCAAAGTCCTTATGACCCAGTCTTCACCGACTCGTCTAAAGCATGTAAAGCCGTTGGTGTCTATGCAGAGTAAAACTAAGGAATGGCTCAAAGTCCTTGAGACTCGGTCTTCACCGACTCCTCTAAGGCATCCAAAACGTTTCGTGTCTATTTAGAGTTAAACCAAGGCACGACACAAACTCATTGAGACTCAGTTCTCAACGACTCGTCCAAGGCACTCTAGTTAGAGAGAAAACCCAAGGCATGATGAAAACCCCTATGACTTGGCACTCATCGACTCGTCCAAAGTTTCCTAAAGATAAAGTTCAAAACACTAAGGCATCACTTTGTCCCTACGAATCATTCAAAATAGAAATACTTACGATATTTCAGAATAAAAACACAAAGAGAGACAACTCAGAATAAAGTGCAACAGATTTGAGTCAGAACCAAATACAGTCTTTCATTCATTCATAAGAATCTTACAGGACTTTTTACATGACTCGACAAAAGAAAGACTGAGATATATATATATATATATATATATATTATATATATATATATATATATTTATATATATTATATATAAGATATAATATATTATAGTATATATTATAATAATATAATATATATATAATAAGTAGTATAATATAATATAAGTTCAAAAAACTAGATAGGAACCCGACTAAAAAGTTAGAGCAGGACCCTGGCAGGAGCCAGAGTAAAACTCGTGTAGGAATCGAAGTAGAACCCGAGGCGAGGGCCGGGGTGTGTGTATAACTAGAACTGGGAAGAATCAGCATGTGGAAGTCCTGTTGGAGCTAGGATGACAAGGATGAGCTAGCATCATCGCTAGACCCTTCATCTGCATTATCATCTAACCCATCGACTACCTTCTCGTCCTTCTCCACTTGTCTCAATCATGGTCCTGCCATCTCGATTCCCTTGAGGAAGTCAAAGCAGATGCTCACCCAAAAGGATACTTGAATTGGTCGGTGTTAGTCTTGAGCTCATGGGGAAGTTGTTGCATTAGGAAGTAAACCCTACCTTACAAGCTAGAATGACCTCCACCTTCCCGAGAGTATCATTACAATACTTCTCAACCACTTTGATCTTGTAGACTTTCGACTCTAAGAGGACCACTTGGCCTTGCAGTGTCTCATCCTGAGCAAGAAGGGAGCTATGTTACTACTTGACTTCTCAAGCAACTCAGATAGCCTCTTGTCAAAGAGCCTCCTGATGAGCCAACGCCTCCTTTAATCTTGCCCTCAACTCCTCCGACTCGAGACAAGCCTCTGGTGCTTGCCCGAAAGCATCCTCCCTATCCATCTTCTAGATCTCGACTTCTAATGCTAGGTATTTAATCCTCTCCTTGACAAGGCCTAAGTCATGATGGGAGTGGTTAAGATCCTCTTGTAGGCACTTTATCTCCTCCGAAGCTTCAACAAGATGGGCCGCTCATTGCCGAGAGCCACCCATTCCATCTTTATTTGACTCCTCTTGAGCTTGTTGAGATCAATCCCCTTGATGACAGCCAATAGCTTGACCCCCTCTTGAACCTCCATATGAGCTGTCGCCTCCTTCTGAATCTTATAGAAGATGTCCAAAGACTGCTCATATTGACAGTATAATTTTGTCTCTACAAACACCCCCGATAAGGCAGCTCTGAGAGCTTAATGAAGATCAGTGTTGGGTACCTCCTCAGCAATGTCTGATCCTCAAGAAGGATAAACTGTTCAACTGCATTAGCTTGGTCCTCCCTGAAGGCCAGGATTGATCCCCTCGAGTCTACCCGATGAATTGGGACAAAAACATGCTCGTCTAATGGCTCTCTCCCATGGCTAGGGCATGCCTTCATTGCGCCTATTAGAATTGCCCTCATCTTATCCCACTCATGAGAGGCAAGCTGATACGATGAGGAAACAACCATTCATACCGACCCTCCTAAGTGTCATGAGAAGCAAACCCTTCCGCTACTGTCAGCTCCCACTCTGCAACCGGTTCCTCCTTCATAGTAATTGGACCTTCTCTAACAACTAGTTCCTTTGTAACCAGCTCTTTTTTGGGTCTCCTAAAGTGCTTGGGATCTTTTGTCTGCTCGGCCTGTGTGGCAGTAGTGGCGTCTTCCCTAGGCATGGCCTCAACTCCTGTCAGCTCCGAGACAGTAAGGTCCCCACTAACTACTTCTCGGTTAGCAACCAATTGTGAAGACTTGCCATAAATGTCAATAATTTTAGGCATGGGAGCTTGGGAGGCCTCCGGATCCGAAGCCCTACAAGTCTGCCCAAGTGCAACCTCAGTTTGCCCAAGCTGGGCCTCAACCACCTCGTCCAAGGCAAGAAGTCTCTGCTTTTTCCTTTAGTCAAGTGATGATCGTTTGGGACCGTCTTCTTTCTATTCTTCTCATTAGACCTCTCGGCCTGAGCAGTGGCTAAACCTGAGCCCATATCCAATCGAGCCTCAATTTCAGTTGGGTTCTGGCATATAGCCTAAGCCTCCTCATCCACCAGCTCGGCATGAAAGTACTTACATTGCTCCGTAGTAGGGCTAGCTTGATGAACCTCTGTGAATGCCCCTGCATGGGCTAGCAGCGCAGTCCGAGCTAAGTTTGCCTTAGTAGTGGGAGTATGAGAGATGACTACAGCTCGGAGCATGGCATTGTGAAAGAGGTTCTCGCTGCAACGAGACCCCTTGTAGGCCTGGATCTTCTCCAGTTCGAACCTCTCTATCTCCGATAGCTTCACCACCTTCAAGTCCTCCTTTTTCATCTCTAGCATGTGGAACAGGCTAATATCAAGTCTGCACCAAAAATAAAGTAAAATTTCTCCTTCCACTCCTTATTTGTGTCGGAGATGTTAGAGACTAGTCGAAAGCCACCGATCATTTGCAATAGAATGTCTAATGTTAGAGACTAGCCGAAAGCCACCAACCGTCTACAAATAGAAGTGTCCTTCATTTTTACTAGCCTTGTCGTATAGAGGGTGACCCAGAATGCCCATCATCGCCTCGACGTGCACCTGATGGTGGGTGACCAGGAAGGCAACTAGAAGGGCGATCAAATTGGGCTTTAGCTATGCTGACAAGACCCCCAAGCCCTAAAGACCTCCTGAAGGAATGGATGCAATGGGAAACAGAGGATGAAGTCAAGATGATGATAATAAACAGGCACAAAGTTATCGTTATGATAATTGTTGGGGGCAGGGTCACGTCCTCACGTCGCTGAAGCGATATCACCCGAGAGAAAACTCTGGTTTTTTTTACAAAAGCTCAAGCCAACCTCTATGTTCCTGTTTCGTGAAGGAAACAAGAACAGAAGTGAAATATATCAGCAAAGTGAGATGTACACTCTTCCTCTTATCAGTTCTAGGACTGAATTGTCGAGGGAACCTACAAGCAATAGCCAACATCCAGAAAACAATAAAGATATGAGATTTACATGGTTCGACAAACTTTCCTACGTCCACGGGGAAGGAAAAGGGGAGATTCCACTATGAGAAGAACACCGACGACTTGTACAATCCACAAACTCGTCTCAAAAGAAGAAGATTTGATTTTTACCCAAAGAAATTAACCTCTCTCTTGTAAAATCTCTCCAAAGCTCTCTCCTCAATATCTCTCTTTTCTAGCCGTTAAAGAAATCCTTATTTTCTTCTCATCTAAAAACCCCTGGAAGAAGACTCCTATTTATAGGAAGAGAACATGGCCCAAAAAACAACCCGAACCTAGTTTCTGAAAAATCCCGCGGTTGTCTCGCGTAGGAGGGTGGCGAGACACAAATTGTGTCTCGCTATTCACGTGGGTGTGGCCCCCGCTGTTCACACTTCTTTACCTCGTACATCATTTGATAAACCTTAAATTTTGGATAAACACTAGAAGAACACCGTGAACATCACCAGAGAAATCTGAAACATTAAACCAGGCTAAAATCAGCTGCACCTTTATACTATGGCTGCCTACGTACCCTTTGATCGGGATCAAGCTAATCGTAGTTCTGCACATTGTTCTCCATATAATCATGTTTCCACCTCACCCCATCACCGTCTCGAAGGGCCATGCCCTCTTGAGCAGTTCAACACGGGCTGATATGAAGCAAGTCTAAGTAATACTTAAACTTGCTACCTGTGACCACCTTGGTTAACATGTCTGTGAGATTTTTATTTGTATGCACCTTTATGAGAGGAATATCGCCTTGCTCTATAACATTCCACATGAAATGATACCTGACATCAATATGTTTGGTACGAGCATGATGAACTTGATTCTTCACCAAGTAAATCACACTCTGACTGTCGCACCACAAGTTCACATTCTCCTGTTCAATCTCCAAATCGTCTAGAAGACCCCACAACCACAATGCTTCCTTTACTCCCTCCGCCGTGGATATACTTGGCATTTGTAGTAGAAAGTGTCATTGTAGCCTGCAATATCGATCGCCAACTAACTAGAGCCTCATGTATCCTGAATACATAACCAGTAGTAGATCGTCGTCTATCTAGATCTTCCGCATAATCTGAGTCTACCAACCCACCAATCTGATATGTATCTCCACTAAAGCACAGATCTGTATCAACGGTATCCTTCATGTTCCTCAAGACCTATTTTACTACTTGCCAATGTGCTTTTTCCGAATTCACCATGAACCTACTGACGACACTGACCGCCTGTGAAATATTTGAACGTGTACACATCATTACATACATTAAACTGCCAACTATACTAGCATAAGGTACACGCTCCATGTGTGTCTTCTCTTCCACTGTAGTGGGAGATTGTTTACCTGAGAGCCTAAAGTGTGGGGCTAATGGAGTCACCATCGACTTAGCACTTTGCATCCCAAACCTTGCGATAACCCGCTTAATGTAGCCATTATGACTCAAAAACAATCGTCGATAATATCCCATCACTCGAAATCCTATGCGTAACCTTCTAATCTCCATACCCAGTATTTTCTTAGCAGCGTCTATGTCTTTCATCTCAAACTCTTTACGAAGTTGAGATTTTAGCCTATCTATCTCCACCTTGCTTCTCAAAGCAATAAATATGTCATCCACATACAAAAGAAGATAGATATAATCACCTCCATGAGCTTCTGAATGTAGACACAACAATCATAGTCACTTTTGAAAAACCCACACTTCAGCATGAAGGAGTTAAATCGCTTGTACCACTGCCGAGGAGATTGTTTCAATCCATAAAGTGACTTCCTCAAGCGACATACATGATGTTCCTTATCCTCAATCTTGTAGCCTTCAGGTTTATGCATATAGATCTCTTTATCCAAGTCTCCGTGTAAGCAGACCGTTTTGACATCGAGTTGTTCCAGCTCAAGATCACCATGAGCAATAATACTCAATAGCACCCGAATAGAAGTGAGTTGTTCCAGCTCAAGATCACCATGAGCAATAATACTCAATAGCACCCGAATAGAAGTGTGTTTCACCATCGGAGAAAAGATCTCATTCACCATGAGCAATAATACTCAATAGCACCCGAATAGAAGTGTGTTTCACCATCGGAGAAAAGATCTCATTGTAATCCACACTCTCTCTTTGTGAAAACCCCATAGCCAGTAGCCTATCCTTGTACCTTGTACCACTGAGCTCTGAATGATCCTCCTTTCTTTTGTACACCCACTTACAACCAATAGGTTTTCTCCTTACGGGCAATGGGACCACCTCCCATGTTTGGTTCTTCTGGAGAGATTCCATCTCCTCCTCCATCTCAGCCAACTAACTCTCACTATCTCTATCCTAAGTATCTTCTTTGAAGGTGACGGCTTATCATCCTCTACTGAGAGTGCGTATTAACCAAATTAACATGTCCATAGTGCTTTAGGGGTTGATCAGACCCCAGCTTTAGTACTTGCTTGTATGCTCGCATTGGCCTAGTGAAAGCCAAACTATCCTCAAGCTACTGTTGTTATAGGGCCTGTGTATTTTCCTGTTGAACCTCCTCATCTTCAAGCACATCATCTTCATGATTATCCTCTTGAACATGACTAGATCCTGGTTGGTCCTTAGGCTCTATTTTAATCACCTGAGACTTTGAAAGTCCCAACAATCCTAACATCATCATCCTTGGGCACCCTATCAATCATAGATTTCTCATTAAAGGTAACATCTCTGCTAATCACGAACTTCGAATCTTCTGTACACCAAAGGTAATAGTCTTTTACACCTTTTGCATACCCTAAGAATATTACCTTTTTGGCCTTCGCATCAAGATTTCTCTCATTAACGTGATAGTAGGTGGTACATCCGAAAATCCTGAGCCTATAAAAATCTGCATGCTCCATTGACCACACCCTATAAGGTGTATCACCATCCAATATCGAATGTGGAGAACGGTTTACAATGTAACAAGCTATAGCCATCACTTCTGCCCACCATTCTTTACTCAATCCAGCATATGATCGCATACTCATTGCTTTCTCCCGTAATGTTCGGTTCAGCCTTTCTGCGACTCCATTCTGCTATAGTGTAGATCTGACTGTCTAGTGTCTTGCAATACCCTCCTGATCAAAAAACTCCTTGAAAACTTCATCTGTATATTCTGTACTGTTGTCAGATCTTAGTGTCTTCAATTTCTTTCCTGTCATGTTCTCAACCATTGTCTTTCACTTTTTGAATGTCTTGAACACCTCAATCTTATGCTTTAAAAAATAAATCCAAACATACCTAGAATAATCATCTATGAACGAGATAAAATATCTGAAACCACCCTTGGAAGTTGTCTGAGCTGGACCCACACATCCGTGTGCATATAATCTAATATACCTCTGCTCTTATGCTTGCTTCTCAGAAACTAGACTATGTGCGCCTTTTTGTACACATAATCCTCGCAAAAATCCATACAAGGTTTAATCTAATATACCTTTGCTCTTATGCTTGCTTCTCAGAAACTAGACTATGTGCGCCTTTTTGTACACACAATCCTCGCAAAAATCCATACAATGTTTCTTCAGATTCTTTAGCAAACCCTCTTTACCAAGCAAATCTAGACCCTTTTCTGACATGTGCCCAAGCCACCTATGTCATAACCGTGTGTGCCCACATGGGTCTCCACCACTTCTATTAGTTCCAACTGCTGCATTCTCTGTCACTGTCGTACCCGAGAGAGTATATAGATTACTGTGACAAACACCCTTCATCACTACTAGGGAACCTAGAACAACCTTCTTCACTCCGTTCTCTATAACAATCTTGCAGCCACCGAAGTCCAAAACACCAACTGAGATAAGATTCTTCTGTTAGGGTTCGGACCACTTCATCATACATCTTAATCTTGATATCACCTAGCCCCATCGTTTTACAAGCATGGTTGTTCCCCATCAATACGGTTCCACCATTAATACTTCTGTAGGTAGTAGACCACTTTCTATTTGGGCACATGTGGTAAGAGCAACCTGAATCAAGAATCCACTTTTCGAAAATATCCTTGCCACCCGTGACAACATAACATTTCTTCTTGCTCCCTTACTCTGAAAAATAGCTCGCTTCTTCCTTGCCTTCTCCCCTCTTAGTCTTGTTGTTGTTCTTCTTCCCACCTACTCTCTTATTTGGATAGTCAATATTGAAATGCCCAACATCACCATATTTAAAACACGGTCTTCCCACAAGAGGTCTTGATTTAGATCTAGACTTTCCTCCCTTGCCTTTTCCTTGCTCATTACCCCTTCCTCTAGCAAATAATCCATGTGCCCGTTCCTTGTTACCACCAGTAGTCATGTCACTGGTTACAATCTTTCGAATATCATTTGCTAGAGGCGTCGTTCTAGTCTCATCCATCATCAAATTATCTCCCACAAGCATCAGTATTTGCACCAGGTTTTCATAAGACTTCGGTAGAGATAGAAGTAGTAGAAGAGCCTGATCCTCATCTTCTACAGTCACATCGATGTCCTTCAGATCCGATATTATCCTATCGAACTTGTTGATGTATTCCCGGATTGATAAGCCCTCCTCCATCTTGCAAGTATACAATTTGGATTTTAAATAGATCTGATTCGTTAGACTCTTCATCATGAAGGTACTCTCTAACTTCGACCACACACCCATAGCCTTTCCTCTTCATCTACTAAGAAAGTTATATCCCTCTCAAGACATAGGATAATCGACGCTCATGCTTCCAGATCTAGCTCCTCCCAAAGCCTTGTGCATTTTTTGTAAAATCAATGAATTATTCATCTGCATCCTCCAATAGGAAAAATCGTTCTTCCCATTAAGCTTTTTAATCTCATACTTTCTAACTTTAACCATCTTGCTAGTTGACGTCATCCCCCGCTTGTTTAATAATTCCTTCTCTCTAAGAAATTGTTCTGATACCAATTGTTGGGGGCAGAATCATGTCCTCACGCCGTGAAAGCGATATCACCCGAAAGAAAACCCTGACTTTTTTTTACAAAAGATGAAGTCAACCTCTATGTTCCTGTTTTGCGAAGAAAATAAGAACAGAAGTGAAATATCTCAACAAAGTGAGATATACACTCTTCCTCTCATCAGTTCTAGAACTAAATTGTCGAGGGAACCTACAAGCAATAGTCAACACCCAAAAAACAGTAAAGACACGAGATTTACATGGTTCGGCAAACTTACCTACGTCCACGGGGAAGGGAAGAGGAGATTCCACTATGAAGAGAACACCGACGACTTGTACAATCCACAAGCTCATCTCAAAAGAAGAAGATTTGATTTTTACCTAAAAGAAATTGATATCTCTCTTGTAAAATCTCTCTAAAGCTCTCTCCTCAAGATCTTTTTTTTCTAGCCCCCAAAGAAACCCTTGTTTTCTTCTCATCTAAAAAACCTTAGAAGAAGACTCCTATTTATAGGAAGAGAACAGGGCCCAAAAAATAACCCGAACCCAGCTTCTAGAAAATCCTGCGGCTGTCTCGCGTGGGAGGGTGGTGAGACACAAATTGTGTCTCGCTGTTCACGTGGGTGTGGCCTCCGCTGTTCATAATAATAGATGACGTGCTCTCGCGTGAGAACTAACAGAGTGAAGGTGTTGGGAATGTCAAACCGCTTCGTCTTTTGCTCGAGATAGGTCTAGAGCATTGTTGATTTGTGTTTCTAAAACAGAGTGATTCTAGCCTCATTAAGAGCAGTAGAAGGTTGAGTGTTGGAAGCCATTGGAGTGATTGAGGAAGATAGTTAGAGAAGACAATTAAAAATAGTAGAAAGCTAGAGGAAAAGCCAGCCGAATTCTCACTAACAGAACTTAGAGAAATTCTACGGTTTGAAAAGTGGAAGAGGATGTCAAAGAGGGTGGGTATATATAGGAGAGGGTAGACAACACATCGCTCAATTTAAGCAGACGGCTTTGTTATCTAAAAAGCCACAGATGGTTTTCAAAATGAAGCGACTACTCGTTAATCGAGACGTCAGCTCGATAACCAAAGTGTCATTTCTTCAAAATTGTTGTGCATGATCTACTCTGATGTCAGAATGTCACATCACAACTACCTTCCAAAAAGGTGGTTTAAACCCCCAAGGTTACAAAAAGATGGAACGGTTTATTTTCTCTCGGACTCAGCTTCCTAAGTTTGAGTTCGAGTGATATCGTGAAAATTATCAAATCTAATGAACTCTTGAGAGTCGATCATGTATCATAATTAACTGCTGAGTTCTACTAGTACGAGAGATTGACCTAGCTGTGAGCATCGATGACCCCTCTGGAAACCCAAGTTCCAGATGAAAGTCATCTTCAAGCTAGGATATGCTAGAAGAAGCCAAGTCCAAGACAAAAGACATCTTCGATACAGGTCATCACTAGAGAATGTCCTGAATAATAAGATAACCTATCAGCTTCAACGGTCTTACTTCTCCGCTCAATCATCATCTCATTTAATGTTGAGTCAAAGTCGGGCCAAAGTTATGACTCTTTGGACCATGCTGGCACTTCAACTATTTTGTCATTGTTGTATTAAATACAAAGGTGACTCATTTAACGACTGTCGACATGTATAAAGTGTGGTCTAATCAGCCGATGGCACCGATGCAGTCAAATTACAGATGTGCCCCTACCGACCCTTTATAAATAGTGGGCAATCTTCACTACTCAGAGGTACACAAAAAAATTCTGATTAACTCCCTAGACTCCCTAGATTAGATTCTGCAAATTTCCTTGATATATTACTCACTTGAATATCAAAGGGCACGCCTGAGCAATAGAATCCAGCCCTCTAACGGGTTTATCTTGTGCAGAGATCTGCTTCCTTGTGACTGATCAGCTATCAAATAAGATCAATGAATTCTAAACTCCTCTAAATATCCACTTACTCATACAATTAACTTTTTGACTTAAATAAATACTTGGTAAAAAAAGATGAGTGAGAGGTAAATGTTTTAAGAAAATATAATCATACAAACCTGGAAACTGACGGGGAAAGAAAAGTCGAAGCACAACAGTGACGAAGGCAAACCATTTTCCAACCTCCCCTCTGAAATAAATGTAACAGTTTGAATTATGCGATTGAAAATCTGAAATCTAAGAAAAGAAAAATATACAGCATTAATCACCTCAATAAAGAGAACAGAGATGAAGGGAAGCTCAGGAATATGTACGGAACAAGAAGTGAGGTCAACATATTTGTTCTCCAGTTTGTCCGATCCAAGATGAGTAAGTATCTGCAGTAAAGATAACCAGAAAGTCCATGAAGTGTAGAATTTAATTAGGAAAGTCTTTCAGTTAATACAGAGGAAAAAAATTGGTACGTTCATGCAACATTCAAAAACTTTATGCTGAATCCAAGTCCAAACAATGAAACAGATTCCTTACATACTCCACATGTGAAGTCCAAAGGATAACTTACACTAAATCCCTAAGAACATTCAGCATTTTCTGGTAAACGTCTCAGTAGAAGATCTAGGATCACTGAAAAGTAATGTCACCACATAATAAGTAATTAAAATAAAATTTACAGCTGTCCTCAGACGAATTTTCATGTTTTGAGGAAAAAACTTAATTAGGCCACTAATAATACTATCAAATACATAATTAGTAATATTATCAGATAAATAAGTGTTGCAGTAACTTCAACCCATAGGTTAACTAATGTACGTGCTGAGAGAGCTCAATTACTATGAATACTAGAGGAAGAAAATTTTGACATGAGCCAACAATCTTGTTAGATAATTCAGTCCCATTGGACATGTGTTCTTGTGGTTTTATTGGAGATGGGCTTAAAGGGTTAAGTAGAGAACATGGTTTCTCCGTGGCGATTGAAACTTACAGAAGATAATATAACTCAAAGGATCCCTCGGGGGAAGTGGCGTCACATGACACTTCGCACAAGGTAGATCCGCTTCTGAAACCCCTAATAACAATCTACAATCCATTGAAGCCCTAATAACTATTGGAATTATAGAAAACCCACAATAAGTTTTTGCATTTTATAGCTGATCCCCACATGATGGCTTAAGTCCATATTTTGTGTTGGCGACGCATTTAGATTCTAAATTTAGACAGATGTCGTCATGGGGTTCTCTGTAAAACGTAAAAATGTATTGAAGGTTATCTGCAATTATTTTTCAACTACCTCTGCTAGATGGATAAGGTGGTCAAGCTCAAACGTTTCTTTTAGGATAAGATAAAAAGAAGGATAGGAAAAAAGTTCATATGTATCTATGAAATGAAATAAAAAGAAGGATAGGAAGAAAGTTCATATGTATCTAACTGATCATGAATGTGAAAAATGAAATTGTAAGGCAAAATGACCAGAAACATGTAGGACATTCATCATCGCTTATCTCAGCTTCTAAACTAAATGACTTGTAATAAAAGAAACGGTTAATTGCAAACGCACCACTTAACCACTTAATATCGCCAAACGTTTCTTTTAGCAAGTATCTCATTTGATGTATAAATGGATCGTGTGTCTTATGTCTATATATGTCCTATGGGGTTGGATGTTCAACCATTGTAAGAAAATAGATGGTCTCCTCACCCCACAATCACATGATGAAATATCAGGACATCTCTCTGTAGCACATTAACATCATGTGTCATCCTATATTGGATGAAAGATAACTCAATCTAAGGATTGTAGCATCAATGTGTGGGAAAAAAAACAAAAAAGTAAACGGATGAAAAGTGGCCAACACCTTGTAGAACGGATCCATCTGCAATTAACCCCGACATTATTGTAGGAGATGTAATGAGACTAAGAAGATTGCAGAAAGAAATTGGAGGGAAAGGGAGGGGAGAGAGGCACCGACATTGCGGCAAAAGAAGCAAGGAACTTGAAGAAGGTGGTGCCGAAGCCGAGGCCATGGCCAACGCTGAGTTTGATGACATGGTCGACTAGGTTCATTGCGGCTAATCGGAGCTCCTGAAGATCAGACCCGATCATCATCGGGGCTGCCCCGCTGCTTCCTTCTGCTTCGTCATGGTCATCGTTGTTTCCATAGCAAGGTAACCTAATCCCATCCTCCTCATTTTTTTTTTTGTTTTTCCTGATCAAATAAGACTAGCTTTCTATTATTACTAATACGTTGTATGTCACTCTCTAGGGGTTTCAACTTTCCATTCAAATGCAGAGAACAGATCACTGAAATACATTATGACGGGAGAGATGAGAAAAATGAGGGATTGATTTGGTCTTCATCCCCATCCCCTCTCTCTCTCTCCCCCCTTCATTTTCCGCTTTACCCGCTGCCGTCAACAGTTGTCACATATCGTGCAGCGTCTGTTAAACATTCTCCGTGGTTTTTGACTCCCGAGTTCCCTTCAACTTCACTAGCATATATTTTCCGATAAATTGAGATATTTTGAAGTGCTCATGCCGCCATTTTGCTTTAATTCCATAAAATGAACCACATCTCAATTTTTCTACTCTTAGTTGATTGATTCTATACATGCTGACTACTTTCTTGATCAAATCTTTCTCAATTTACTACCTGTGACTCGGCAATAATTTTTTAAGAAATTGTGATAACTTGCACTACTTGAAAATTATTAAAGAGCAGTGCATGACAATTGGATCCCAAGCATTGATAAACGACAAAAATCCCAGCAAAGAGTGATGCAAACGAGATGCTCTATGCCAGTGCACTATTAACAGAGCCTTAGATATGGGCCTCAACCTCATGGCTTTGCTAAAAGGCCCAAGATGCTAATCTAACATAATTACTTTAAAGCTGTACGGTGTTAGCCTTAAACAAAGACTTGCCTGACTCCAATAGCAGCTTACATGTGTAGCTGGCGTCTAACAAGGGCACATATATGGTTCTTCAGCCACCTGTCACCCTCTCAAAGGCAAACCCATTGACGAGATCCAAAAGAACCTACAGCATTTGCTTACCATCCATAAGGAACTTCAATCTCTAAAACACACCAGGTTTAAAAAAACAAAAAACAAAAAACAAAAAAAGCTAAGACCGAAGTCTATACACCAGCAAGCATAACGACATTATAACATGTACGGGCCACAGGTCAGGTGTAGAAAAGAAAAGAAGCTTGGATCAAGTGAGCTACAATTTTCAAATGTTCATACTACATAACTGAAGCATCCAATGTGACAGATAAACTACAACAACATTACTCCTTCCGGATCTCCGCATCTTTCACCGTAGATTCGACGACTCCAGAAGAAGAATCCAAAGAAGGCTTCTTTGAAAGAGGTTTGGCAGAAACAGGGTTTAAAGAAGCTCTCTTTACGCCTCTTCCTACAACACCGAGATGGGTTACAGCCCCACCACCATTTGTTGCTGCGGTGGAGACCGTTGGGGAATCGAAACCCCCGGTCGTAACAGCCATCTGTGAAGCATTCAGAGACGTGGATGTTGACTCTTTATTGGAGAAATTTGCATCCGAAGAAGGCAATGTAGATGACATCCTTTTCATGATTTCTGAAAATATGAATCGAGGATCTGGCAAGATCTGCTGAAGGTCCTCCAGCTGCATTCAAATAGTGAAGCTTAGATTGCCACTTCACAAAAGCACAACAATAAATTCAAACAATAACCAATGTGTCAGTAAATACAATAATCATCTTAAAGAAACAGAAACAAATCCACAAAAATCTCATCATGTCTCTTCGGAAGACAAAGATTAGAAGTTTGATAAAAAGGCCAAGAAAGGGTAAACTGATGCTGAACGTTCTCACCCACATATGCATTAAAGATTATATATAGTCTTAAATGAAAACATAACACTCACGCAGCTAAAAAGCAATTAAAATACTAGAAGAGATAAACCTGTAGTTACCTTTCTTTCGAGCTCACTCAAGATTCCGCTAAGCACCTGCTTTTCATCTTCCCCAATAGCCCCATCGGCATCTACTTTGCTCGAAGCCTGATTGTCACCCACACTGGAGTCATCAGCAATGTTCACGTTATTAGTTGGCACTAAAGCTGTCGGCTTCACGTTGTCACTGAGCTGCTGTAAGCGAGATTTGCAAAGTGAGATAGCCTTCTCACAGTAAGGAATAGCCTCTTGAACCTTTGCCGAAGCCTCCAACACCAAACATACCCTAAAATTTCTGATTTTCAAGTATTAAGAAAGCCAAAGAGAATAATAACTGATCAGAGTTCCTCTTACTACAGTTAAATCTGATAAGATTACCCTTCCTGGTGAAAATGAATTCTTTCATGAGGTCATTAAGGCTGTGTTTGGTTTGAGGTGAAGTGAAAGAAAAGAAAATGAAATGGAAAAGAAAAAGAAAGAAAAAGAAAAAGAAAAAGAAAAAGATTTTTTTATATGTTTGGTTAGACAGAAAAGAGAAAAGGTTCAACCCTTGCTGACCCATCTTAATAACAAGTGGGGCCCACTTGGAATTAGCTAAGAGGTAGGAGACACGGGTTGTGAAGATTATTTAGGGATGGGCGCCTTCAAAGTTCGGCCCCGACACTTTTTTCCCTGCCTTTCCTTAGGGTCCGGTGGAGAAAAGAGAAAAGAAAGTTTATATTACTTTTTTTCTCTAGGTAATCTTATTTTCATTTTCGTTTTGGTTCTCCCTCTAGCAAACTACGAAAATTTATATTCCTTATCGTTTTCCTTTCTTTTCCTTAACTTTCATTCAAACCAAACAGACCCTAAATACATTTGATAAGGATACAATTCAACCATCCTTCGAGTGCCAGGTTCAACCAACTGCTCCGAAATGGACAAAGCTTTCAAATAGTCAGTTAAAGATGTCTCAAAGTCCTCTGCAAATTAAAATACAGATCCTACGTCATATGTCCAATTTCATTAAAAGGCAGATATACAGGTTCAGAAGTTAACCTCTTTCCAGTGACACCTCTCCCAAAGCAGCATAAATGTTTACTTTCTCAATGGTATCTTCTGGGGACTTCTCAACAATGATCCTCGCAACATCTAGCATCTTCCATGCCAAGTCCAGATCAGACTCATCTTCATCCGCTTCTGCAGATTCTTCATCATCACTATCGCTGCTCTCATTATCATCTTCCTGATCCTTCTCGCTAGCACCTTGTATGAATCCCAGAGATGCACCATGAGAAAACATGTACTTGATAACACTAAACAACACAGATATCTTGAAACAGGTATACTGCACGTATGAGATATACTGTTTGCTAGCATGCTGCCCATAAAAGACACATACCAGCAAAAGAATTCTGGATAAAACTACCTTTTGGTAAGCAAAGTCTAAAACTAAATAGCTAGCTGCGTATAGCATAGAAGTGATTTAGGGATGAGGTGATGGGAACTTTTCAATACAAACAAGAAGACATTGAGAAATATATTTAAGAAAGTTGAGAGGAAAGCTTCTCCGACAGACAAATAATGCTATGATGAAAGAATTGAGTGCACGTCATGGTTCAAGTACAAAACCTCCTTTTAAGCACAAGCATCAAACAAAAACAATCACATTTGTGGAAGCGTGACCATGTAGACCATGTATGCCTTAGTGACAAAGCAGCAGGAGTATAAATTTATAATCCACCTCTAGGGTAAAAGAGCATAAATATAACTCAGTAAGGTCTCCAATATTTAAGACAAGGAATGAGAGCATAGGATAGTACCATCTTTCTCTTCCACACTTCTACTTAAAGCATTAGACTCTTCAGCATTGCTAGCAGAAGCCTTTGTGCCTTCATCCTCTACATTTTTAGGAGACTTATCCTTATCTGGATTTTTTGGAGCACTTTTAGGAACATTGACCAATGGATCAGCTTCTTCCTGTGACTTGTATAGCAGAGCAGATCCATACTTGTAATAATAGATGGCACACTCTGGAGAGAGTTCTCCATAATGTGCAACCCTGCACAATTAGAAAAGGTACTAAAGCAGGTTACTAAATTGAACCACTTAAAATGTAGGAAAAAGTTACTCTAAAAAGGAATAGATTGCTATGCTAAAAGCACCTACAAACAAAGGTTGTTGCTAACTACTGATTTTCACTTCTTCTACAGAATCCATATGTCCATGACCTTATTTACTGAGCTACCTTTACGAATGTCTTTGACCCCTACTGTGACTAAGGGTGGCCCTCATAATTACCAGTTGCTCCAATCAGGCATGGGTGCATGAGCAACTTCTCTTAGTTGGATTTGAGTCGTGATTCTTGTGAATTATTCTAATCTTGTCCTTGGCTTTTCCCATGTATTACAGTATGTGTGTGTGCGTGTGTGAAGGCACGTGTATAATCAGTCAGTGAAAATTCATGAATAATTTCCAAATAATTCAGTAAGTTCCATATTATTATTTATAAAGTTAGTGACATTTGATCTTCGCATTGGATAATAACACGGGGGAAAATAAAAAAATTGTTGAATTAATAATTTTAAAATCAAATTCTTTAATCGAATATAAAAATTAAGGATTTTCTCCCAGCATCTTGAGAGAAAAAAAATCCCTGAAAATGACTTTCTCAATCCAATCGAATTACTTAATCAAATAGAAAGAACAGTTATCTTATAATTCATGAAGTGTTCGAATACAATTCCAGTCAACTACAAATATATTTCAGAACACAAAACGAATACGGATGCAAAGATTACAAGTGAATTTAAAAGATGGATGCTTCAGTACTTGATTCAATGCAGGCCCTATGTATTTATCTTGACTGTTCTCATTAAAGCATCTACCAAAAACTATTATGGCATAACTTTAGATGTTGGAGATGTTCAGAATGCTTTTTTTATTCCTTTCAATTCTCATGTTGTCCATCATCTTACTTGGACGACAAGAACAAAAGGTGGTTCCATATGTAACATCGGAAGCAGAACTATATTAGTTTTAAGCAACACAAACAAGAAATGTCTCCGTTGCTCATGCCAAAAAGTAAGACATGAATTATTGATATTAGGTTCTCCTCAAGCACATGAAACCGTAAGTTAATATTACAGACATTGTCCTCCTTCAACATTCATTTATACAAGGACAATGTTCATATCATACATAAGGCTATCAGCAGAATACATATTAGACCTGTTGTGGTGAAAAAGAGTTAAGGACTAGGGATTTTCCACGGTTGAATCAACATCCAAAACTTAATCTAGCTGTGGCGAGAATAAGGAATAATTTCTCATTGATATCCTTTGAGCAAAGATAGGATAACCAAACTATCAGAAATTCATAAAACATGCATCGGTCAGAGTTCTCCAAGTTGATGTTAGATTAGAGACCAAAAGATGAAGTTTCCATGACTTTAACTCCGATTTCAAAAATAAGATTCATGGTTTCACTAATTTCATCTCTTCCCTACTAAGTTGGTCATTGCACACAGAAATGTTAGTCTGATAATAGATATATCACTATACCCGCATGAGTTTTTCATATTGGCTCCCTTTCTCCTCCTTAACGAACTTGATCTACTTCTAGTACCATTTTGGAAGGACCATACGTGCACATGTGCCCACATGCTTCATGACTCATGACTGGCCTGTTGCACTACAAATGTGATGAAAGCATGTGTAGTGTGGCCTTCATTTCATCCTTTTTCTATTTGATTGTTAAAGAATTCACTCCAGCCAAACATGGATTTCACATGGTTGGACCCAGGTCCAAGTGGCTGTTACATTGCTTAGTTGACAAACCATTTCACCTTGCTATTGAAACCGCTAGTATGACCAGTGCGCATTGTGGCCTGTATTAGAAACCAAGCTGGACCTACATGAAAGACAATACAAACCAGAAAAGATGGGCATAGAACATTAGAACTTCACCTCTTCGCCAAAGCCGGTGCTGTCTATCCTCTGTTCAACAAATGTTTAGCCCAAAATTTGTATATCGCTAAACTTATATAGATTTTTATTGTTTCTCATTCTAAAGGAACTTGATCTAATGAGTTGACCACCTTCATTTCCACCCTTTTGAACCAAACTTGATAGACCACTAAACTTATATGGGTTTATGCTAGTTCTCCTTCTAAAACCAGCTTAAGCTACTAGGTTCCCTTTGGATAATACTTCACATGAGTACGTGCAAGCACAACATGACTCCACGACAATGTGACACGAGTATCGCCGGCCATGGTCTAAATTTTTTTCATTGCTCTTACTTTTATTTTTAAAGAAATTTGTTCTAACTGGATACAGGCTTCACATGCTTGGACTAGTTGACAATCAATTCAATAGGTTTTCTATTAATGGCTCGTTTGACCTTAGCCAGATGATTGTTGGCCAAGGTGGCTAACATCAGAAAACAAATTGAACCGTCCATAACAGACAATTCAAACCAGGAGCTGAAGAATGTAGAAATTCAAGGGTGTTAGGTGCTAATGAAAGCCAAAATATTTGAGGGGTAATAAGCGCCACTCTAGGTATATCCGACGTGGTTCATCCGCGACTTACACTAATGAAAATGTGATTTATGGCTAATATTTACAATAATAACGTCAAGTAAAATGTCTTCACTTTTGTAATTTCTTTTCTAGTCAAAATCAGAATATAAGAGGTAAAGGAACTGCAAGCACCTCCACGTCCCTCTCCATAGAATCATGAAGTCATTATCTTCTAAGCAAAGCATTGCAGAAAAGGAAACTAAGATAAACAATAGGGAAACTAAAGTAGTAATAAGAAGAAGAAGAAGAAACGAATGAAACCCTAACCCTAACCTGATCTCTAGGGCACGGCTGAGGAAATCAACGGCATCGACGAAATCGCCCTCCTCAACCGCCTTAGATCCCTTGTCGAAGAGCTCGGCCGCGTGCTCTAGGGTTTTCGCCGCGGAATCTGCATTTTCTCCTTCCACCGGCGGATCGGAGGAAGCAGGAGCAGCTCCATTGGCGGTGGATGGGGCATCAGAAGCAGCTTCTGGTTGCTCGTCTCCGGCTAGGGTTAGGGTTTCCTCTTCAGTGGAAGCCATCGCTAAAACCCTCTCAGCACAAAAAATGCCCTTTGCAATTTCACCTTGTCGAGGAATTTAGCTCAGCAGCTGAGAAAACAGACAAAGATCATATTTCGTTTTAGTCGGGTGACTCGGGTCTCCTACTAAAGAAAAATTTGGAACAAGAAAGTCCACTTTGCCTTGGATCTACCTCACACGGCCCAGTAGGCCAAGGTTTTTTAATATGAAGCCCATTTATGAACTTCATTCGTTTTGGGCTTTTCTCTTGTTATTACCCGAACTCATCTCAGGGCCGTGCAAGTGCACGGATTCCGTTTACCACTGAGCTAATATATAGATATATATTTTTCAATATGGACAAATGTTACAAAATTTTAAAAGTTTACGCAGTAAAATAGTTACCATATTTCGTAACATTCCGCGAAAGCAAAACAACGAGTACATGTGACTTGTAGGCTTAAGCAAAATACTATATGAGCGCATAATTTTCCAAAGCAAAAGCAAGATAATATTGTACATAGCTCTCTAATCAAATCACAACTGTTCAATGCACGGATCATAAAATCCACTATACACAAACCGTCATGTACGCAAAATTGAACGGCAACACTGTTTAGCCGGTTTGGTCAGAACAAAAAAAGTAAAATGATAATAATAACAACGCATCGCAAACTTATTTTGCGTAGTTTTGTAATAAATAGCAATTGCTAAATACTGTGCTCTTGTATTGCCCAGCATGCTTGACAGCCTTCAGCACACTTTCCAAATGATTGATGCCAGTTTTCTCAGTTGGATGATCAGTTATGAAGAGCGTAATTTCCATATTCTCATTCAGTTCTCCCTCCTCGTTGTCCTTTTCAATCTAAGTACTGTAAGAATTTCTTGTAGCATGATTAACAGAATTTAACACTCGTTTACATACTAAGACGAGATTGAATAAAATGGTACATACCTTCCACTAGTAGAAAAACCACCAATCTAGACGGAACAACCTAGACGGAAAAAAATTTCTGTTTAGGTTGAGTCAAACTAGACGGAAAAGGAAATCTAGACGGAATTCCATCTAGGTTGCCTACGCCGCCCCGCCCGCACGTCCGCCTCGCCTCGCCTTAATCTCTCACTCTACTGTCCCTATCTCTCCCTTTCGACTCGACCCCCTCCGCTCCTCTTCGCACCCTTCCCAGCCATCTCCGCCGTTCTCTCCACCCTTTAGCCGCCCCGCCTCCCCCTTCCCCGTAAGTCGTCCTCCCCCACACCCCCTCTTAGGCCCCTTCCTCTGCCCTCCCCGCCTTAGGCCGCCCACCCTACCCTCCTTAGCGCCACCACTACCCCCTATTCCCCTTACCCCTTTCCCCTCCCACACCTCCTTAGGCGCCCCCTCCCACCACCCTCATTAGCGCCCTCCCTTTGTGCGTTTGCCCCTCCCCCTCCTGCCCTCCCCTCCTTGCCGCCCGCCTCTCCTCCCCTCCTGGCCCTCCCCTCTTAGCCGCCCCCGCCCTCCTCCTCCCCTCTTAGCGCCCTCCCCTTCCTTGTCCCACCCTCCCCTTCTCCTTCCTCCCTTCTCGGCGCCCCTTACCCTTCCCTCCACCCTCCTTCATGCCGCAACCCCGCCTTTCACCTGCACAGCCCCCCCCCTTCCCCAGCCGCCCCCCTTCACTTTAATTAAAAAACGCCCTAGCTTTCTAGCAGTCCAACTGTGACCACCGGCGCGTCCATTGTTTTATCTGCTTAAAAGGTATAATTTTTCTACCGAGCTTTAGAATTTTTAATATCATTATTATTTATTGTTGAATTTTGTTTAAAAACCCTAATTTATGATAAAAAATAAACGAGTTTAATTCTTAAAACCCTAATTGAAAAAATATTAGTTATGAATTAATCCTAACTCAACTACATGTTAATTCATTTGAACAACACTAGTAATCATAATTTTAATTAAACACTTATAAACCCTAACTCAATTAAGTTTCATTCGTGCTATAAGTTGGTGTGATTATTTAAGTTTATGGTGTGAAAATATGTGAAATAAATTTTTTTAAAAATAGAGTGATATATAACACATTATAATTTTTTATAATGTGTTATAATCCAATTTAGGTGAATGAAAAAATAACGTTATTCCTAAACTTCCGTCCAATAATTACATCTAATTTTTTGGACTTATAATATATGATATACGACTCATATTTGGGTAGTAGATGAAGTTTTCTCCCGGATATGAGTGTTTATTTTATATTATACGAATAAAGAATTGGTACTGAAATTCGTAATTATTGGATCTTTCCTTCTCGGACGGGTTAGGAATATAGTAGTGCATACATCCAATTTTGTATACTTTGTATATTTTCATTCTTGAAAGTTTTGGCAGCATGTATTCGTTGTTCTCTGTGTACAATAAGCGTATGTTATTCTGCATTTCGGGCTATTGCTGATACGTATAATAACATCCGCAGAGTGTACAGGGAGAACAGCGGGTAGGTGCTGCCGAAATTTTCAAGAAATAAAAATATACAAAGTATATAAAGTTGGATGTAAGCACTACTATATTCTTAATGGATAGAAGCCTTCCTTTGACAGCC
>NC_033801.1:40125012-40149920 GCF_001876935.1 Asparagus officinalis | reverse complement strand
AATGTATGTTTGATGTGTGTTGAATGTATAAGAGTCATGGATATTTAGTAGTTGTGAGACTAATCATAGTTAATAATTATATATAATTTATAGATGAGGATAATTCCTGACAAATCATGGATAGATATCCTATGGCTTCATAGATTTCGTGACACGTGATACAATGAGGGATGTGACGCCTTCATGTGTTATGCTAAAATGAATCCAAGAAATTTAAGAAGCGGTGCTATGCATTGTTGTAGGTGTAGGAATATGAAGCTGCTTAATAGAAATGATATACGGATCCACCGAATGAAATCAGGTTTTGATAAAAAATATAAATATTAGAACTGGCATGGGGAAGGTATCACTAAAGATGAGGATCCAAATGTGCGTGTTGGTACGTCCTGTGGCCAATGAATAGATGACACAGAAACAATGTTGAATGATATTTTTTCTCGACCTACAGAATATGATGTTGATGATAATGTCGAGGATGATATCAGAGATAAAAGTGAAGATGATATCGAAGTTGAAGCTAAAGAGGTAGGAGATGTTGAAAGTACCGAAAATATTGATGGTATGCATTCCTCCGCAGAAATAAAGTGAATAATGGAGCTAATAGAAGATAGTGAAAATGACTTATATGAGGGATGTACCGAGTACTCCAGATTTTTATTTATGCTGAAACTCCTACATATTAAGACACTTAGCGGTATGTCAGATAATTATTCTAAAATGCTTCTTGATTTGCTTCGGACTGTAATTCCTGGAGGAGAGAATAGTATACCCCAAACAACTTATCAAACTGAGAAGATTGTCTCTGCTCTGGGTCTTGATTATAATAAGATTGATGCATGTCCGAATGAATGTATTTTGTACCATAAAGCCAATAAAGACCTTCAAGAGTGTCTGACATGTGGAGTTTCTAGGTGGAAGCAACACACAAATTCTTCAACAAGGATTACAACGGAGACAGAGATAACACAGAAGAAAATTCCAACGAAGGTGCTTCGACATTTTCCATTAGCTCCTAGATTGTGAAGATTGTACATGAACAAGGAAATGACAAAGAATATGAGGTGGCACAAGGAAGATTGAGTAGATGATGGTAAATTAAGACATCCTACTGATGCTTTAGCTTGGAAGCGTGTTGATAAAATTTATCCTCATTTTGCCGAAGATTGCAGAAATGTAAGACTGGGTCTATCAAGCGATGGATTCAATCCATTTGGGGTAATGAGCTCTGGCTGGTCTACGTGATCAGTTGTATTAATGCCATATAGTTTATCTCTATTGCTTTGTATGAAACAATCGTTTATAATACTTTCATTACTGATACCCGGTAAGCATGCACTGGGAAATGATATTGATGTCTACTTAGAGCCTCTAATTGATGAGCTGAAACAATTATGGTCTGAGGGTATTTTAGCATATGATACCCATTTAAAAGAGTCGTTTAGATTATGTGTTATTCTATTATGGACGATTAATGATTTTCCAGCTTATGCTAATCTGTCCGGGTACTCTACGAAGGACAAGTATGCTTGTCCTGTATGTGGTCCGAAATTTGAAGCTCTTCAATTACCACATAGCCGAAAGAGTTGTTATTGGTTTAATCGAAGGTGGTTGCCCTTGAGTCATAAGTATAGGAAATTATTAGCTATGTTTGATGGCACAGTTGAGAAGAGAATGAAGCCGTGTTAGCTGACAGGTAATGAGATCGTAAAATTACTTGAGGGGTTTCCAAAAATTATGTTTGGAAAAAATCACTATTCTAAATTTAACCCGCTCGGAGTAAGAGATTACTTAAAGTTAAAAAAGCCATTGAAGCATAAGCGAAAGGCCCGAAAAATGCAAGTTGAGGACAAAGCCGAAAAATTACCTAGAGGATGGACTAAATTTAGTATCTTTTTTCAGCTACCTTACTAGTAAAATCTTAAAATTCAATACAACTTAGATGTCATACATATTGAGAAAAATATATATGATAATATAGTATCAACTCTCCTACAAGATACAAACTAGTCGAAGGATGACCTACGGGCGAGCCAAGATCTGACTACTTTGAATATCCGAAATGATTTGCAAGCTCAAGATGTTGGCCTTAAAAAATTAAAGTTACCTCCATCTCATGTTACAATGTCAAATGAGCAGATGTAACGATTTTATAAAATTCTCAAATCGGTAAAGTCGTCGGATGGTTACTCAGCTAACATTTCAAATAATGTCCAGGTGCAAGAGAGAAAACTCTTAGGTCTGAAGACCCATGATTATCACGTTCTTCTCCATTAATTTCTCCCTGTTGCAATCCGTAACAATATGGAGAAAGAAGCGTCGAAGATTATTATTGAGTATTATGGATTCTTCAGAAAATTATGCTTTAAAGTCATAGATGTAGATGAATTTAAAAAACTTGAAGCTGAGGTCCGAGTTACTCTATGCAATATGAAAGTAATATTCCCTCCTTTATTTTTTATAATTATGGTCCATCTTACACAGCATCTTGCAAGAGAGGCTAGAATCGTCAGTCCTGTTACTTATCGTTGGATGTATCCGATTGAAAGGTAATTTACGGTTTTTTCTTACATTTATTAATTGTATATGTGTTTTTAAAATTACCGTGCTAATAATTAACTCTTCTTATGATTCTAAGATACTTGGGCTCCATGAAACACAATGTTCGCAATCGAGCTCGTCCCGAGGGCTCGATAGCTGAAGGATGTTGGGTCTTTTTATTTTGATGATGATTTACAAATAATTTACATCTAATGTTGTTTGTCTAGTGTTTGTGTTTTGTATCTATTCTAGGCAAACAATATATTGGAGGCTAGATGGAATAGCGCTTCAACGATCACATCCAATAGAGGTTGGCGGAATAGTGGTTGAAGCCATGCAATTCAAGTGAAAGATTCAAGTTCAAGCTTCATCCGCAAGTTTACCAAGTCGTGCTCATTGAAGACCTTCATCAAGCTTGGGTAATTAAATATATATCTTCATATATACTTTTATATGTTTCATATTCTATTGTATTTGGAAAAATATTATGTTTTTGTTTTATATAGTTTATAGACTTAACAACTATAGTTTATACTTTTTATCAAGTCTATAAAATTATTTTACAAAGTTTTAAAACTTGGTTTATGTCAAAACATCAAAAGTATCTCATGTATTCATATTTTGGACATATTTGCTCATGTTTTCATGTTTTGGACATATTTGTAAAAAGATGATATTTTACAAATGGGAGGTGATATTTGCAAAAAGATGATATTTTTCATGTATATTATCATGTCTACAATCATTTCTCAAAGTTTTATATTTTTTTGATTTTATTTGCTATTTTTAAAGACAATTTAAAAATCAGTTTTACTATTTGATTCAGGCTGATAACCTGTTATCAGTCAACTGGTAAGTCGACTGATGACATCAGTCGACTGATGTGTTCACTAAAAAAAGCGCCTGGAATAACAAAAAGTTTCTGTTTTGTTTTGGTCGACTGACCAGTGTACTGATGAGGTCATCAGTCAACTGATAAGGTCCATCAGTCGACTGATGAGCTGAAAAACGTCTCTAACGTTCAGCTCATCAGTCGACTGATACTGTAATGGTTAGTTTTTTTCCAGCATTGTCCTGTTTTGGGCTTTTGGTCTTTTTGCTTTGTTTTTCTTGTGTTTTGGGGTCTCTATAAATACCCCTCATACTTCAGACCAAAAACGATCCAAGAAAGTTTTTAAACATGTTTAAAGGGTGTTTAAAGTTTGTTTAGTGTTTGTTTGAAGTTTGTGAAGATATTTTCACAAGAGGAAGAAGTGATCATCCTTTGGTGTTTGAGCTTCAACTCATCTCTCTCTCTCTCTCTTGATCTATAGAAAAGTTTTTCTAAACTCTATTTCTAGCTAATTATTGTTTTGTTCATAATTTCCATAAGCTAGAATTTTATTTGAGTTTAGTTTGGTTTTGATTTATTGAATCTTATTGTTACACACACCCACTTGAGCTTATAATATTTCATACATAGTATAATTAGGGTTGTGAGAGATTGTAACTTTGAGTTGTGCTTAATTGAGTTCTCACCTTGTTTAGAGAACAATCATTTGATTTGTGAGCTATTATTATGATGTTCACTTTGTATTACACTAGTACACCAAGAGGATTGTGTGGTGAGAGACGGGGTCGCCCCAAGAGGAGTGGGGTAGGTGGTAATGCCTAGAGAGACGTTGTAATTCCTAACACTTGAGGGAGACACGGGCTAGAGACCAACACTTAAGGTGGTAGTTAGTGTAGTTATATTGTAAGATTATGAACGTTGATCGGTGAGCATTGAAAACCGATATTGTGTGGTGTAAACGTTTTCGGGTGATCATTGAAAACCTGGTGTGATAGTGAATTTCTCTCTGGGAGTAGGGAGCGGAGACGTAGGACGGAAAGTCCGAACTCCGTGATCATATTGTGTGTTTACATTATTTATATTGCCCTATCACAATTGTATCTTTTGTTTATCTTGTTTCACCCTTGTTTATATTGCTTATCCTTGCTAATAACTCATTGCATATCTTATTTGCTAGGATAACTTATCAATTAGTTTTAATCGGCATAAAATCATATTAGATTAGCATAAACCCTATTCACCCCCCTCCTCTAGGGTTCAATCCTAGTGGCATTAGGGTGCTTTCAAAGGATACATGGCTAATGAATACTTTGTGTTTTCATCACGTTACATGCGTAAGAAGAAAATCACATCTCACGCACCTGATAAGGAGAGGAAGCATGAAAAATATCCGAGATCTCTCTTAGATCAAATTCATGCATATGTGTTGGAAAACCTTGATATGTTCGCAGACTATCGAAGGTAACAAATAAAATCAGTAATATAGATGAGAAATATTCATTTTACATATATTTTACCAATACAAACTTATATATTGTTTATATAGGTGATATCTGGAGAAGCTTAAGAATGAAACAACCAGTAGGAATGCAGCGCATAATATTCAGCAAAGACATAAGAAAGAATTTTCTGATTGGTTAAGAATTAATGTAAGTGTTTTATAATTAATTATTGAACATTCATAATATAACATCACCTAAATATTCTCAAATTGTTTGGCTTAGGTTGAAAAATCACTTCTTGATGGTACTACATTACCAGATGATATTTTATCCATGCACAACGCCCTTATCATGAAGTGAGACGTTATAATGAGCATTTGGTCAATGGATATAAATTTTAAACGCTAGAGACCAATGATAGGAGGGTAACTCAGAACAGTGGAGTCATGGATTTGTTTGCTCAAGAATGTTTTTCAAGTATAAGAGATCGGAACCCAATTCTAGCTGACATACTATATTATGACCAAATAGAAGATATTGTTGAGGTAATTTACGGGTTTGGTAAACCAAAATAATATAGTTACACGATGTTCAAGGTTTGGTGGTGTCCTGCAAAAAAGCAAAAGGATCATTATGGATTTATACTAGTCAATCTCCACCGAGAAGTATATACGAATGAGAAATTCATTTTCACAGAACAAGCTGATCAGTGCTTCTTCGTGAAAGATCCGAATGTCATGTCGGATTGGGTGGTTTTGTACAAGGAGCCAAGATTTATTGTTCTTCCTAATAACAATGAAAAATATTGAAGAAAGTGAAGATAATTATAATGAACCAATTGGGTCATCTGATGACGTTTGACAAGAATTCTCTTACACACAGAATGTGGCGCTAGATTTAGGTATGAACTATATATGTTACACCGCATTACCGATTTTCAGCTTATCATAATAAAAACAATAATGCATATCATAATAACATATCTCATGAGCATGTATACAACTTTTTCCTTAACTATGTTAATAATTGAATTTGCAGACGAGGAGAGCGAGGAGGCTCTTTAGCCCAGAGGGTGGTCGATCATGGAGTATCACTCCAGGTACTGGTGCTAATGATACACTACTATCTCCGGATGCATGTATAAAAATTATTGAATATTTTAATATGTTTTATAAATTATTAGTTATCTAGCTCATAGTGTTTATTTGTTGGAGATGCGGGATATTCATCACCCGGCCCCTCTGATGTAGCACTAGAACCATCCCCTGACATAGGTATTTAGTATTTAATAATTAATAATGGTCAATTAAAATTTCATATTAATGATTCTCCTTTCTTATGTAGGTGCTTCTTGGACCCCGACATATCCATCATATACATTCCATACTGACTTGCGGCCGAAGACACAGGACTATCTCAGTTTACCCTTACCTCCAGACTCTCATAAGTGCAAGGATGACTCAAGGAAGTACCACCCACGTGCTGCGAGAAAGTTAGAGGAAATGCTTCCTATGTTAGAGACTAGGAAAGCTGTTGCACTCGCAGCAAAAGAAAGAGAGATAAAGAATGGTAAATTATATAAATACTTTTAATTTTCACATTTATATATTATATGATATGTTATCATGTTATTATTGTAGGCGCTAAGCCGGATCGCGTAGAGAACAGACGTGGCAGAGGTAAGCCTGAATCTAAACAACCGCCAAGAGGAATGAGGGTGATAATTCGGTGGAATAGTTCTAATTTGCTCGTTGGTCCTTGGTCGACCTGATTGAATGCATATATTGGGGTTCTCGTGTGTAGAACGAACATTATCAACCCTTATTTTCATTTCTGAGAACTACCATGGACCGCATACGAGTAGATATGGAATGAGCTTATGGTAATTGCATATTGCTTTAGCTTTTCATTTATTAATAATTAGTAATTAATATTAAATTATCCTTACTAAATGTGTATGTAAATCTACAGGACTACTTCTGCCTTGAGGACTTTGAGGGGCCTTGGAATTATGTGTTTAATGTCAAGGTTGAAGCAGTCCTCAAACAATG
The DNA here is from genome assembly GCF_001876935.1 of Asparagus officinalis. Lineage (NCBI taxonomy): Eukaryota > Viridiplantae > Streptophyta > Magnoliopsida > Asparagales > Asparagaceae > Asparagus > Asparagus officinalis. Next base: position 40,143,057 of record NC_033801.1, on the reverse strand, counting down.
GAGGCATGAGATCAAACATGAAATCTATGACAGGTATGAGGAGGACTGGCAGAGGTTTTTAAACCTCGATGACCGAGTTGACGAGATTCATTTCATGACTCTCCTCATGTATTGGGACAACGATGCCGCCAAGGTTAGTTTCATAAAAATTACTTTATAATTTTAAGATATTATTTCATTGCATATTTACAGATACTTTTTAAGAATAAATCCACGAATGGGTCAGAAAATAGAAGAAAGAAGCTGCATGATCACCACTTGGGCTCACACTCCTATGCCAATCTGGAGGATGTTTATTGTCAGGATACTGTATATGTTATTTAAAGATTTAAATGATTTTAATGCTTAGTATGATTATAAAATCTCATGATTTATAATATGACAGGGAAAATCATTAATGCTGATACACTTGAGGGCAAAAGTGGCATATAGTACTTTCTGTGATAGATATAGGGGTGATGAGAAAAATCGGGATAAGATCAAGGCAAATCTTGAGTTGGTGGTGAGACTTATATATATCTTGAGTAGTATTATTAACTCTATTTCGTTATTAATATAACGAGGAAACGAGAACACAAATAATATGCTCTTTACCTTGAATTAACTATATATTTGTGCTTTAGGAGGGATTTGAGTCTGCATCCAAGGAGGCTGCATCAGTGTACATTTCGTAGGAGGAGGAACAAACCGAGTCGGACCCTCACATGCTTTTTGCAGAGGAGAACATCACTCTCACACAGAACCTGATTGGTCATAATATGTAGATGGTAAAAAAATCAAATCAATTTGAATACTACGTTCCTATTTATATTTATTTAACATTATTGAATTCTAATAATCATAAATTTAATATTTATTTTTCTCTAATAATAGGAGAGGAAGATATCCTCTGCATGGTGTTAGAGCTTCACCCGACATAAGCATGAGATCATCCACGTCATCCTCCATGCCATCTACATTAATGAGATCAGCCCCAAGCAGTTTCCAGGTTATGCTATTTGTTGCACGTATCTCTGCATATTTGATTGACAAGATTGATCCGGAGCTGCATATTTAGATGACTAACGAGATGACTAGAGTTGCGCTGACGGCGAACTCGATGGACGATCTCATGGGGTATGTTATACAATATTTAGATGGTGTGATTCCTTATAGCGCGTATGGTGGTATCATACGGATTATAAGCTCGATTGGCGATAATTCCGGCACTAGACAGAGCAGCGCTCAGGTACCTTATTTTTTCTTATATTTATAAATTCATTTTTATTTAATATGTTATCAAACACCACATAATGATTATTCAATTAAACATTCAGAGTGGAGCTATTGGAGGGAGCAGCACCCGTTCTTATAACCAGGATAGAGATACTGTCGACGACGACGATAGTAAGGTTTTTTTATTTTTAATGCAATAAACATTTTTATTTGTTATAACACTACATTTATTCATGCCGTGTATCTTATCTTATTCATGTACATTGTTAGTATATATGTTGTTGGATGTATATATTAGATGAAATTGGTTGATGTATATTTTGGATTAGATGGTTGGATTTGTGCATTGTGTTGGATTTGATTATATTTGGTTTTGAATGGAATTGTTATGAATTTTGATTATATTTAGATGGTTGGATGTATTCATGTACACAGTATTTATTGGATATATTCATGTATTAATGTAATTGTACAGAAAAACACAAATTATAAATAAATTTTTTGTTGAAAAAACATCAACCTAGACGGAATTCCATCTAGTATAAATCAAACTAGATGGAAATTCCATCTAGGTTATCATAATCAAACTAGACGGAAATTCGTCTAGGTTGACAACCTAGACGGAAATCCGTCTAGGCTGTCAACTTAGACGGATTTCCTAGTTTCGTCTAGGTTGATTTCCGTCTAGGTTGATCAACCTAGACGAAATTCCGTTTATTTTACCCCAACCTAGACGGAATCAGACTAGACGGAGCAAACTAGATGGAATTCTATCTAGTTGTGCCAACCTAGATGGGAAATGGAGCAACCTAGACGAAAATTTTCGTCTAGGTTGCTCGTTTTTCTACTAGTGTTCTTCCATTGTTGAATGTAATAAACACCGAATTACCGATAATTGTTCTTCCTTGTCCACTCCACAACACAAAACCGAGATGATGGATTATTATCACAGAACTTAATTATTGATTTTCCATTGTGTGTGGACAAGTGACTCTCTTTATAGAACTCCTATCATCAAGGAGTTCATAACTACCCAATGTAGTTATGTCTTACAAAAACCACCAAAGTAGTTAATTCCAAAATTCAATTTCAAATTGCTATTAATGTCACATAATAGAATACGAAGAGTCAAAATTCTAACATTATCCTACTAGACTCAAATATTCTATTAATATTCTAATGACATAACAATATTACAACTATACTTTATGGCCAAACAATTTGTTGCAATTGAATAAGCAAAATAATTAATTCTTGAGAAGCTTCATATATATTTATGTACATATAACTTTGAGTCACACTTTATACGCTTAAATAGCAATAAACACATGACTTAAACATAATGTGTACACTTTATTTGTCATGAATATAAAACACTAACAACATCAAATAAGTCTAGTTATAAAACATAACAAACACTTAAACATTAACGAGCCCCATGTTGCTTACATGACCCTTAAATGGAATGACCAATATAGCTTTAGTAAATAGGTCAGCAATCATGAACTCTGTTCTTGTGTGTTCAAACTTAACAATGTGATCATGAACTCGACCTTTAGCCTTAAGAAACTTGATGTCAATGTATTTCGATCGACTTCTGCTTTTATTGTTGTTAGCAAATGCAACCGTAGAGGTGTTGTCACAATAAATAAGCAATGGTTTTGAAATGAGATCAACCAATTTAAGCTCCACAACAAAATCCCTCAACCATGATGTCTGTGATGATGCCTCGTAGCAACCTATAAATTCTGCTTCAATAGTCGAGGATGGAACTAAACTTTGTTTCATACTTTTCTAGGATATTGCACCTCCAGCAAGTAGAAAAATATATCCTGAAGTAGATTTTCTTGTATCTCACAACCAGCCCAATCAGAATCCGTATATCTAACCATTTCCAAATGATCTGAATAACTATATGTGAGCCTATAATCTTTAGTCCCTTTTAGGTATCTCATTATTCATTCATCTATAAATGATATTTATCATAATATAACTCATTTATTACTATTTACCACAGTATTTTCAAAATTGACGAGGTTTTACATTCACCCCCCTTAAAAGAATTTAGTCATCGAAATTCCGCAATCGTATCTTAGAGATTAATAATATGAGAAAAGCATGTTGAGGAGATAATCCAGATAACTGAATAACTATATGTGAGCCTATAATCTTTAGTCCCTTTTAGGTATCTCATTATCCTCTTGGCAGCTTTTCAATGAGCCATTCCAGGATTATTTTGACACCTTCCTAATATTCCTACTAAAAAGGCAAGATCTGGTCTTGTGCAAACAACCACATACATAAGACTTCCAACTACAGAAGCATATGGAATGTTTTCCATTTCTTTTAGTTCTAAAACATTGCTTGGACATTAGTCCAAACCAAACTTGTCATCTTTGGAAATAGGTGCATCTTTAGGTGCACAATTCTGCATTCCAAATCTATCCAAAATTTTGTTAATGTCAGCCTTTTGAGATAACTTAGGGATCTATCTCTGTGAATCTCTATTTCAATGACATAAGAGGCTTCACCTAAATCATTCATTTCAAAGTTTTGTGACAAGTAACTTTTAGTCTCATATAATAGGTTATTATCATTACATGCAAGTAATATATCATCAATATATAGGACTAATATAACAAATTTACTTCCACTGATTTTAACATATATGTATTCATTTATAATATTCTCTATAAAACCAAATTTAAGAATTGTATTGTGGAATTTTATATGTCATTGACTGGAAGCTTGTTTAAGCTCATATAATGATTTATTTAGCTTGCAATATAATTGATCTTTTTACCCAAAATTAAATCCTTTGGGTTGTCTCATGTATACTTCTTCCTCAAGATCACCATTTAGAAAATTCGTCTTCACATCCATTTGATGTAACTGTAAATCCATATGAGCTACTAATGCCATAACTATTCTTAAAGAATCCTTAGAAGAAACAGGAGAAAATGTTTCATGAAAATCAATGCTTTCCTTTTGGGTAAACCCTTTCGCTACAAGTTTGGCTTTATATTGTTCAACTTTACCAGATGAGTCTTGTTTTGTTTTGAATATCCATTTACAACAACAACCGAGACTTCTTTTGGTAATTCAATGAGATCTCATACTTTATTCTTTTCCATAGACTCGAATTCTTCTTTCATGGCATCAAGCCATAAATTAGAATTTTCTCCATTAATGACTTGTGTAAACGAAGTAGGATCATTTTTAGGTCCTACATCATTGTTAGACTCTTGAAGATATACGACGTAGTCACTATGTATTGTTGGTTTTCTAATTCTAGAGGACCTTCTTAGCTCAACTTGATTATCCAAATTTTCTTGATTTTGGATAACCGGTACCTCATAAATTTCCTCAACATGAGGAAGTTCGTCATCTATTTCATTTTGAATTATTTGTTCATTAACTTGATTTGGAATTTCCTCAACATGAGGAAGTTCGTCATCTATTTCATTTTGAATTATTTGTTCATTAACTTGATTTGGTGTGTCTTCTATAATAGGCACAAATCTCCTTCGAACAAATAATTCTTTAACTGTAGATGATGAACTAGGATTCTTTATTTCCTCAATTTTCATTTTATGAGGAAACTCATTAAAGGTTGAATCCTCAAGAAATTTAGCATTCTTAGCTTCTACAATCTTTGGTGTGTGCAATGGACAATAGAATTATATCCTTTTGAATTTAAAGCATACCCAATAAAGAAGCCACTTTCGGTTCTTGAATCAAGTTTCTTAATGTGAGGATTATATATTCTCACTTTAACTCGGCAACCCCATACGTGCATATGATTCAGACTAGGTTTCCATCCTTTCCAAATCTCAAAAGGAGTTTTTGGAACTGATTTTGATGGAACACGATTAAGTATATACACAACAGTCTTTAGTGCTTCACTCCAAAAGGATGACGGTAGATCAGCATTACTAATCATCTTCTAACCATATCCATTAGTGTCTTATTCCTTCTTTCAGCCACATCATTTTGTTGTGGTGTACCCAGCATTATGTATTGTGCTATAATACCTTCACTTTTAAGGAATTAGGCAAACGGACATGGTATTTTTCCTTTTTTAGTGTATCTCCCATAGTACTCTCCACCCCTATCTGATCTCATAATCTTTATTTTCTTATCTAATTGATTTTCTACCTCAACCTTATAAGTCTTAAAAGCATTTAATGCTTCAGACTTTTCATTTAGGAGGTATAAATACATATACCTAGAATGGTCATCAATAAATAAGATGAAGTATTTTTGACCATTTAGACAAGGAATTGGAGATGGTCCCCATATGTCTGTATGAATAATTTCAAGACATCTGTATATAATGATCATGAATTTTCGATACTAGTTTAAATAATTTTTGGGTATTTTAAAATATTAAATTATTATTTTTAAAAGAGTGTTTATATTTTCTCGATTTTCTAGAATTTTCTATGATTTAAAAATCCGGTTTTATATTTATTTTAATAGTTTTGCTAATTATAAATTAAATTGTTATGGTGAATTTTTTTTAAATTAATATTGGTTATTTATTATTGTTATTGTTATTAATTATATTGATTTTCCCTAATTTTCTCTATATATATACTATATATTATAGGAGATTGAGAGAGGAGATGAGAGTTTGAAGATGAGACTTGAGAGAGAGCAAAACTTTGTTGTCAACTTAGTGGATAGCAAAAAAGTTGTCCATCAAATTTTAGTCCACTCATCTTGCTAGCGATTCCTTGCATGATATGAAAAGCGTTTTTTATATTAATAAATGAGTGCGCTAGGAAGTTTGGTGGGACGTTCAACTTAAGTTTGATAGGGTCTCTCACTTATTATATATGATATATGATATATATAATTAGTATTTAATACTAATTATATATATATATATATATATTATATATACTTATATATATATTAGTAGTATATATAGGTATATTATATTATATATATATATATATATATATATATATATATTTCTCTCTCCTCTTTAATCCCCTCTTCTTCTTCTCTCTCCCTCTCTTATTTCATCAGCTGCCTCTCTTCTCCTCTTCTCTCTCTCTCTCTCTCTCTTCTCCTTCTCTCTCTCTTCTCTCTCTCTTCTCTCCTTTACCCTCAAAAGAAAACAAGCTCTTTCCTCACTTTTCCTCTCTCTTAAATTAAGATCTCCACTACCCTTCGTCATCTTCCCTTCAGCGGTTGGCCCCTTCCTCTCCTGCCCCTGATCTCTCCCTCCTCCGCCCAAGGGCTGGCTCCACCCTTCCTCTCCAGCCACCGCACGGAGCTCCTACACTCGCGCGACTCCTCCTCCTTTCAACCAACATCAGATGACCACCCAGCCCGCCTCGGACCGCACTGCCCCTGAACCCGTCGCCCTCCTCTGAGCTCATCAACTCCGCGCATAGTAACCGCCACCACTCTCTGCCTCTTGACGTCATACCTCAGCCGCTACCCCCCCAGGCTCTATGTTCTCTTTCTCCTCTTAAGCTCGGAGCGCCGATGATGCCATCGCCTAGGCCTCAAACCAGCATCGTCCCTACACCCGCGACCACCTAAACAGCCCCTGACATCCGCCATCGAACTTCATCTCCCCACTGCTCTGATCTCCTCTGCTGAACTCCCTTCAGCCCGTCGCCTCGTTGCCGACAATGCCTCCTCCCATACAACCAAGCTCGACGTGCCTCAGCTCACCGCTGTCGCTACCGCAGTCTAAGCCTCCATCGACAGCCCTACACTACCATCAACCTCCATACAGCTCCGCTTATCGTCGCCCCTCCCTGCTCGCTGTCCAGACCCACTGCCCCAGATCCGACACCATCAGATCTGCGCTGCTGTCAGACAACCGTAGATAGTAGCCCTGCGGCCACACCGTCAGCCTCAAACCGCTGCATCACCTGCAGTCGACTCGTTCGGCATTACCCCGAGGCAAGATCCCACTTCTCTTTGACTCGTCATTCAATATTTAGATATGTTATGAATTACATGTATAGATTAGACTATGATACGTTATTATATGTGTGGGATTTGTTTGATAAATGACTGTATGGAAATTGTTACTTTATCACCTAGTTGTTATCCAATAGGAGAGACTGTACATGAAGACGACTCCTATTAAAAATATGATTTATAAGCGTGCTTCTATACTCACCTCGACATCGATATCCCGATGTGAGGAGTTTTGAGTCCCCTTGATATTGATATCCTGGTATGAGATTTCCTTAACTATTACTAGTATAACATCGACTAGATGATGCACTCCTGATCGGACGTGTTATGGGTCACAGTTATTTTCATAATTTTACAGAAGTCGTTCTACGGTAACTCCGTGGCTAGTACATAATATTTCATGTACGGTCACTTAAATTAAACTGACAAATATGGGGTTTATAAAGGGGAATTGGATGGAGAATATAACATGTATATAAACGGGAGCATGCACTTTCTTGATATCGCGAGTTATATATATACATGGGCCAAAGGGCCAATACTTGACTTGAAGGCATGGACCCCAGACATGTTTATGGGGACCCGATTATATATATATGAAAATATTCTTCTCCAATTCAAATAACATATAAAATAAGAATAATATGCTTGTGTGTCCTATGGTAGGCTTTGTTTGATATCTATAATTAGAATTTTCTTTATTATCACCTTATATAGGTTATCACCGTAGATGATTATGGATTCTCGTGAGATGTAGACTAGTTTTATTTCTTTTCATACTTAGATTGAGATTAATATTTAATTATCTATAATTTGAGACATATGATATATACATGAGGGCTTCCTTGTTTGAATTATTTCGCTCGACGTACTACGTCTCGTGTTGTAGATTTTTAAGTATTAATTCCATCTAGTTGTATGACCTTGTTACTTGGATATTTGTGGATTCTTCTGATTGTTATTCTGTAGTGGTGGATTGCATCTAACTTGTTAGTATTCCAGCTGCATGTTTCTACTTATTATTATCAATGTTCTTGCATTGGTCGTTCGACCGTTTCTATTCTTCCTTGTGGGATCTTGCCGTGTGCCATGCACACTGACGTACTCCTATTACTCTCAGGTGTACGACAGATTTAGAGGACGGACCAGTCCAGTATGGATATGCATTAGAGTCGGAGTATTCCTAGCCGGAGTGTCTTGCTGACAAAGCAGAAGAAGAAGCCGAAGACTAGTTTTTTTTATTAGTTGATGGTTCTAGTTTACTTTTGTAGCATTTTCCTTTTTCGCTTGATCAGTGTGTTTTTTATATTTTCTAGTATTTCAGTTGGATTGTTTTGTATCAGAGCATATTGACTCGAATATTATGTCTGGGATAATATTTCATTTGTGATATGTATCATTTTATTCTGAGTTGTTTATTATATTCTCGCTACTATGATCGGGGACCTGTACCTTTGCTTTATATTGCTTGATGCTTAGCGTATTAGATTGAGTAGAAGATCTAGTACTTATTTTTCCTTAGTCTAATACGCTACGGGCTTGTTCGCGTCTCGATTCTTAGGTATTTTGGGAAGCGGGGCGTGACAGATTTTTTTGGAGGCTCATGTAGGTCACAGTCCCGAGTTCCTACCAGTGAGAATATAATGGATAATTTAGACGCATATCATATTTTATCCGTAAGAATATAGTTAGTATTTATCCTATCATCTCGATGAATTATGTCTTAGTCCCTACCTTATCACTTTTTGACTCCGGAACTTCCCACTGTTTCTTGTGTCATCACTTCCCGACTACACTCTCCTTTTATAACTTTTCTTTCCTCATACCGGTCATTATTTTATATGTTATTATTTTTACAACTATGTTTTCATTGATTTGACTCGTGTATCGTTTGATTGTATTGATTTTTGCATTATTTATTATATTATTTTATGTATCACACACAATGTTATATTGTATGTTTTTTATTAAAAATATATAAGTAACATAGTCTAATAAAAATTATTACTTATATATTTTTAATTGTTCAAATCATATTCATTAAGTGTTTTGCATTGCTCTAGATTTCACATATACATCACATAGCATATCTGATATTCAGATTATTTTCTTGTGTTTAATTATACTTTTGTATATCTATATTGTGTATGTGTGCGCTTTTTCTGTCATACCATCTATCATTTACTTATGTTCTAGATTATTGTATATTGTTCGTATTTTTAGCGATACACATTAATAAGTTCATGATTTTAATATACTACATATGCATTACATTCTTATTCTTTATTTATTCAACTCACAACATTTTTAGTACATAGTTTTCTTATCAGTCAGTTTTGTCTTGTTTAGGTTGTTTTAGTATGTTTATATTGGTTTTGTTATTTCTAAGAGCAATGTATTTCTATTTTGATATTCAAACATTTATTCATATTGTTAGATTTGGAGTTTGAGTTACTAATTATATAGTTTTTGTTACATTATCTTGTATCATTAGTTATTAATCTTTTATAACTAATATAAAAGGTAATTCTAAATAGCGTTTGTGGGTATGTATGGTATTTTCTCATGGGTTATTTATAGTGCATTGCATATTTGTTGTTTGTTTGCTTCGTTTTCGACATGTATATTGCCACAAATGACAAAATAATACATAGGCGATATATATTGTATACACATGTTGTTTTTCAGTATTTATTTTATAGTATTTTAGATTTTTATATCCTTTATTGTGTTATTATTTATTGTTCATTATCTAATCATTATTTTCGATTACTTTGTGTTGTGTTTTACTTTTTCATTCTTGTTATACTTATTATTCACTTTCCATTATAGTGTATTCACGTAGATTATTATATTTACAATGTATAATTTTTATTGATTTATAGTCATTCATCATTTCTAATATCAACTCTGTCTAATCGTGTTCTGTTTCATGTATTATTACTATTTATGTTCACATGTTCATCAATTATTGATGGTATGTTTATTTATAATATATCGGTGTTTTATTATACGAATTTATACCTTCTTATGTTTTCATTTGTTATAGATCTATTTTATCTTCCATAGTTCATATTTCATGTATTATACATCTTTATTTATGTATATTTATGCTGATCGTATTTATGTCATTTTTGACTACTATACATATATTGCTACATCTGAATTGATTTTATACAGTAACGATTATTATTGTTGTATCTTATTTATATTTATTATTTTACCTTATGAATATTACTAATATTTCTAGTTATCATATTATTTGTCTAAAATATATAATTATGTCCTTCTTATCATGTTTTATATAATATGTTTATTTTGAATCGCTTGTTTGCCCTTATGCCTATTTTATCATAAAATATTTTGTGACTGTTTTCATCATAATTTATCTTGTTAGCATGATTAGTACTATGAGTATTTAGACTTTTTATATGCTTATTATTATGTATATGTTTTTATTTTAACGTTTATTATACATGATGATTATATTTTCTATACACATCACATGTTTCTGAATCTTGTTTATCTTTTCTGGTTTGATATCTTTTGTTTTTATGCTTTGATTTTATTTATGTTTCTTTTAACCTGTCTATAATTTTGCATTATTTACTTTGTGCTATATAACTGTTTGTATACTAATAATTATTGTGTATCGTTTCATTTTGCTATTGATTATTATTATGATTTGCCTCTATTTGTTTGTCTATATGTATTGATGTGTTTCTATCTATGTTTATTTCTTTTACTTAATGTTATTTTCAATTGTGATTATGTATATTCTGTAAACCTTATTATAATCCTTATTGTCCTTCTGCCTGATTTGTTCTGCATTCTTATCCTATATCTTATGCTTTTCTAGTAATATTGTATGCTTTATTTGTTTATAACTCTTTGAATATTGATATTTATTTATTTGTATATTTGTATTTTGTACTTTCATTGTTTATTATTGTCATGTTCTATCCTTACTGTTTGCTATTTTTGATTAATATATCTATGCTCCTTTACGTGCGTTTATATTTTTGATTGCTTTAAACATATGTTGCCATAATACTATCTTTGAACCTTTTAACATAATTATAAATTTTTATTTTTTGGAATTTGTGTCTTATGTCTTATTTAGTTGAATATGATTTACTGTTTGCATTCATATATTTGTTTGTAATTATACTTTTGTATATCTTGAATGTCTATTCTACTAACTGATTGTATGATATTTCTATTATGATTTAATTTTATTATTATTATTTTTAGGTCTCTTTATGTTGTCTATTATGTTTGTCTAAACTATATGTATATTTGATTCTTTGCTATTTTGTTTTGCTTACATACTCTTTAAATATTTTTTTTGCTTTTGCTTATATATGATTCATTTGTTATTTGTATTATGTTTTTATATTTTCGTATTTTATCATGTTTATCATCTGCTTATGTATGAGTGATTTATATTTTGTTGAGATCTTTTTATCTTTTATCATCTTTATACTCTTTTTTTAATTATTTATATTGTTGAGTTGATATGCTTTATCATATATTCTAGTGATTGATAATTGTTTGAATTATGTATTTATATTTCATATCATATTTTTATATGTTATATATTTATCCTATTTTTCTAATTCTGTGTTATTGATTATATTTTAACACTGTGATGTGTTGTCTTATGATACTATATCAATAATATCAGTGTTATTGATTATATTTTAACACTGTGATGTGTTGTCTTATGATACTATATCAATAATATCATGTTGATATTATATTTTAACACTGTGATGTGTTGTCTTATGATACTATATCAATAATATCATGTTGATATTATATTTTTTTATAATTGTATATTTTTTGTTGACTTCTTTGTTATTATGTTATGTTTGACTAATACTTATATTTTGACTATGCTTAGATGTTTGGGTTATTTTATAATTTGATACACAGCAACTATTTTATTTACAATATACATGCTTCTTTATGCCTATGTAATCTCTTTCAAATATATGTTCACTCTTCTTATGTTTTACTTACCTCATTCTTATTATTTATACTCATTACCTGCCTCAATGATATCTCTTAGAATCGTCATTTAATATTTAGATCTGTTATGAATTACATGCATAGGTTAGACTGTGATATGTTATTACATGCGTTGGATTTGTTTGATGAATGACTGTATGGAAATTGTTACTTTGTCACCTAGTTGTTATCCAATAGGAGAGACTGTACATGAAGACAACTCCTGTTAAAAATATGATTTATAAGCATGCTTCAAAGCATGACTATACTCACCTCGACATAGATATCTCGATGTGAGGAGTTCTGAGCCCCCTTGATATCGATATCCTGGTATGAGATTTTCTTGACTATTACTATTATAGTATCGACTAGACGATTCACTCCTGATCGGATGTGTTATGGGTCACAATTATTTTTATAGTTTTACAGAAGTCGTTCATGGTAACTCCATGACTAGTGCACAATATTTCATGTACGGTCACTTAAATTAAACTTATAAACATGGGGTTTATAAAGGGGAGGAATTAGACGGAGAATATAACATGTATATAAACGGGCATATGCGCTTTCCTGATATCGCGAGTTATATATATACATGGGCCAAAGGGCCAATACGTGACTTGAAGGCGTGGTCCCCGGATAGGTTTACGGGGACCCGATTATATATATAAAAATATTTTTCTCCAATTCAATTTTCTAGCTTGTTTATTCGTAAGCTCATTAACTAAGTTGCATATGTACAGATACGGATGCGGGTGCGGGTATATGACACGACAAATTTGTAAAATATAGGGTACGGGGGACACGAATGTATATGTATATGGAGGAACTTGGTACCAAGCACAAGTTTTTGTGCTTGGTAGTGAGGTGGTACATGGGTTAGAGAGTGGAGAGGAATGAGTCGCCTCACTACTAAACATAAAATTTATGATTGGTATCAAGTTCCTACATTTTTCTCATATATATATATGTGTGTGTGTGTGTATATATATATATATATATATATTTATATATAAATCATATAAATATATTCAACATAAATATACGTAATAAAGATGTATAATACATAAAACACGAACTATGGAAGATCAATTAGATTTATAAACAAATGTAGATATAAGAAGGGCATAAATTCGTTTAATAAAAACATTGATACATTGCAAATAAGCATACAGTGAATTATTGATGAACATGTGAACATAAACACTGATAATATATGAAATAGAACACGATTAGACAAAGTTAATACTAGAATGATAAATGACTATAAATCAATAATATATATATATATAGAGCAAGACTCCTATCAACTTAAGTGGATAGGGAATAGTTATCCACCAAACTTTTTAGCCACTCATTTATTAATATAAAAAGTCTCTTCATATCATGCAAGGATCCCTATGCAAGATCCATGGATAAAAAGTTTGGTGGACAACTATTTCCTATCCACTTAAGTTGACACAAGTTTTCACCTATATATATAAGAAAAAAGGGTATGCTTGGTACCAAGCACAAGTTTTTATGCTTGGTAGTAAAGTAGCATATTCCCCTCCACTCATGGAAATCGGGACCTACATTCACATGAGTTGGGGAGTGATTAGAAATTAAAATAAGTGGAGGGGAATATGCCACCTCACTACCAAGCATAAAATTTATGTTTGGTACCGTTTGCGTCTAAAGTTGGTTTATTAGTCCAATCCATTACACGTTTATCGGTTACAGATTCAAAGCAAAATTAGTCTTTTTATATAACTTCTCGCTTACACAAATAAAACAAAAATTACATCTCTCTTCAAACACACGCAGATGACGTTTATTACCCGATGTTTACGTAGTATCTTTGCCTATGTCGGGGACGTGTTAGTTCGTGGACCGTCGCGGATCAGATCCGGTTGACAGAACGAAAATTCAATGCTCTTGCTTCACAAAGGAAATAATCGCAGAAGTAAATAATCTCGACCAAGCGAGATTACTACTCTTCTCGAGATCAAAACCAAGTTTGATCGGGAGAAAAGGAGAATGAGCCTCAGATCTAACGAACTCTCCCTCTTTATACTAAAGAACTTCACCAAGATCTGCTAGCCTCTCTGAAATTCGTTAGAACCTCGTCCTAGCTCCTCCGAAATATAAAACCCCAAAAATTTAAATATTATGTGAAAAATAATAATAAATATGTTGTATGGTGAAAATATAACATATTTTTATGTTTGAGTATGACAGGAATTGATTTGAGATTAATTCAATGTATATTTGTGAATATATGAGTGCAAATGCACAAAACATGCACGAAGAGAAATCTGAAGAAAATGACCAGTTAAGAGTATATATATTTTATCTAAAAAATTTAAAAGATCAAAGTTGTAGGTATCTTCAACATCTTTCCAATAAATCTTAAATCACCTCATTCTGAGGTCAGATGAGAAAGTTACAGCCAAAATACCAAACGTAATTTTCCTAGTCAGACTAGGTTTCCTGGTTCGGGTCAAACGGATTTATTTCGGGTTTGTATATATATATATATAATATATATATATATATACATGTGTTTTCATAAAAATTATCATCTTTTCATCAGAGTTTCAAACCCTAGCAGCCCCTCTTCCTCTCTCTCAAATCCTAGCCATAAAGTTGAGATTTTGGGAGCGTCTTGTGATGCGAGAAGCAAGGAAAAGGCGAGATCTACGACATTTGGCGACAAGGCGTCATTTCACATCAGTTTCAGAGGCTTGCACACATGATAATGCAAGATCATCTGCATCTAAACCCATTCCTATAGTGTTTAATGATTATAAAAGTGTTTAATCAATGTTTTCATACTTAAGGCTTAACCTAATATGAAAAAGATAAGAGTTTTGATGATAAATCTTAATCCAATGCTAAATCATTAGTTTTTCCTAATTGTTTATGATAGTAACGTGATCATGATCATTAGGGGTGATTAAATTTTCATTTTATTAAAATGGATAATTATGTTTAACTCATGTGTTAACCCTAATTTGTTATCTAATTGAATTATAAAAAATTTTAATTTTTGTTTTCATCATAGATTGTAGAAAACTGCTACACGTGTATAACATTTAACTGGAAATTTGAGATATAATATAAACTCCAAACTGAACAAAATTAGTGTCAAATGAAAGATATGTGAACTTATTTTCCAAAACGAAAAATCATTCTAAGAAAGAATTTTTATAGAGAAAGATGTACTCAATTTACTAATAACATATTCTACAGAAAACTACTGCACGTGTGTAATATTTAACTAGGAATTTGAGATATCATATAAACTCCAAACTAAACCAAATTAGTGACAAATGATAGATATGTAGATCTAGTTTCCAAAACAAAAAAACTATTCTTAAAAAGAGTTTGTTTAGAAAAAGATATGCTATATTTACTAATAATATGTTCTGCAAAAAACTACAAATATGCTGATTTGAAATAATTGATATATTACGTGAAAGTTTCTTTGAGTTTTCATGTTAATTAATCATACTTTAAACCTAGGTTTGTGATATTTAAGTAAGATAAACATGTTTAAATAAATTTTACCTCTGTTCATGAGTAGTTTTTATCATGTGTTGATAATCACTTTGTTTACATATGAGATAATTGAAGAAAGTGTTTAATTAGGATGTTATACCCTAATTTGGAAGATATAATAATTTAATTTGATGATTTAGATAATTCTCGTTATATATGCCAAGTATAAAATCTCGTTTTAATGTCATGATATGTATAATTGACATAAACACTATTTGTGCATGAAAGAATTCGTGTCTTGACAGAGTAGTCGACTACTAAGCTTAGTAGTCGGCTACTCGTGCCCAGTTGAGTATAACAGAAACTGTGTATTTACAGAGTAGTCGACTAATGTTCTTAATAGTCAACTACTGATACTATTATATGTTATTACAGAGTATGAATGGACTCAATGTAGTCGACTACTAAGCCTAGTAATCGACTACTAAGGCTATTGTCTAAATTTTTGTTTTGCATCTGTTTGAGATATATTTGCGGGTTTCGAGCCACACTTGTTTATACATAAATTTACGAATAGTGTAGTAGCACACATATGGGTATGCTGCAAGGAATTATGATGGGTTATGACCCGATTACTTTGAGAAAGAGTTTAGTACATATTATACACACACCTTCTGGATATCGTTAATGAGCTCAGTTCAGTACTACGGGGGTAGTGCGTCGATATTCCATTCATATAGGCCATTGAGTCGGGTTTGGATGCTTTATCTAGCAGTCTATCTGCACGAGGGTGCGATGAGGTTTGTGAGCCATATTTCTAGAATACCTATATGGTAGGTCGTTCCGCACTCATGTTACACACTGAGATCGTGCTGAGACTAATGAGCCGTGTACACTGATTAGGATACTTACAGGGTAGTCCGTTATACATGATAATGCTATGTTTTAAAATCTTGCTCGGAGTTGCATTGAGATAGTTAAATGATAGCCCGAATCATTGGTGAATGCTAGTTATGTTTTTGACTCACTGGTGAAGTATATAACCCAGAGTACTTTACATTTGAAAGTACACAGGATTTGTGTCGGTATTCATTCTATCTTCCCAGTGACAGTGGAAGATATTATAAATACTATATGTTGATGTCTTCACTTTCTTTTACTATTTTTCTTTATTTTCTTAGTTGGGATCAATAATTAGCAATTCATAATTTAAGACATATGGTATATACATAGGGGTTTCCTTGTTTGGATTATTTCGCTCGACATTCCAGTCTCGTATTATGGATTTTTAATTATTGATTTCATTTAGATTCTTTATATTTAGTTTGGTATTAATGTTTAGATGTTTACAATTCGGGATATATGATATATACATGAGGATTTTCTTGTTTGGATTATTTCGCTTGACGTATCAGTCTCATGTTGTGGATTTCTAATTATTGATTTTATTTAGATTGTTTATCTTTAGTTCGGTATTAATGTTTAGATGTTTACAATTCGGGACATATGGTATATACATGAGGGTTTTCTTATTTGGATTATTTCACTCGACGTACTACGTCTCGTATTGTAGGTGTCTAAATCTTAATTCCATTGAATACGGGGGAAAATGATCTAGGTAGACTATGCTTAATAGATAGAGCCTCCACTCTATCTAGCAATCCTTCTCCTAGGGGCGGATGGAGGTGATCTTGCTATAGCGCTCTGACGCGCTTGTTGTTGCTCTTTTTCTTCTAATATTCTTTCAGGTAATTCAGAGTATTGGATAGTTGTAGGATGACAGAGTTCTTGTATAGTCGCCATCACATGAGATTTATTAGAGGCTCCACCGTAGTTTTATATTTTTGTTCAGACCTTAGAGTTTATTTTATAGTGTAAAGGCAGTGTGTCTTAGTATGATTTTTAGTTGTTTCTTGTCGAGACATATTTATTTATTTTGGATATCAGATGTATTCCAAGTTGTTCATTGAGACATGATTTATTTATGAGATACTTCTTTCTATATCATGTCTATTTTAGTTATTTCCTTTCTTTTGCCTGTTTTGTACCTGCACTTTATTTTGATTCCACTAGAGGATATTGTTGTAATTGGTAAACTTGTTGTTGCACAGTATGGGTGCATGATAGGTTTGACATCTCTGGGTTCATCTTGGACTATAGCCATGTGTGAAAATACGGGCGTCACAGTTGGTATCAGAGCTCTAGTTCCAGTATCCTTAGGATCATCCTATGTCGAGTAGTGGAGCTAGAATATAGTTTTTTAGGATTCATGTATAAAGTCTGCTAAGAATTCCTAGAAAGAGTGAGGACGTTATACACTTATGTTTGAAAATTATGAATTTTTTTATAACTATCTTACTTTGATTGAAAAGTATTTGCGTGAAA
>NC_033801.1:40065798-40124989 GCF_001876935.1 Asparagus officinalis | reverse complement strand
AGCCTCAACAATATCTGATCGACTTGATAACGCCGATTACATAAGCAGAGACTAGCACACTCAAGGAGTGAATAACAAGCCAGATTTTACTTTCTTAAGTTCCACCACCAGTTGTACCAGTCATACCTATTTGAGAGGTAATACCGATGATTTCACCATCGCCATAATCAACTATTGATAGAGCCGCCGAGCAGGAGGATTGGCTTTGTAAAAATAAGAAAATATCAGACACTGAGAGCACCATAGTTTTAGGGCACACCGGATTCATGTACTGTCTATAAATGGAAGGAATATGTGAAAATTTCTTAATGTCGACTCAGTACCAAAGCAGAAGTTAGACGTATTCAGCATAGAGGATATCTGTTTGGTGGAAAATTTGTGAAATGAAATGAAAGAACTGTGTTTGATTTTATTCTCTCTAACTGCTTAGAAAAAGAATGTTTATAACTCTCTCAATCTCAATTAGAATTTGGATTTCCTGATTACAAAAGAGAAGAGAATTGATATGAATTATCCCCTTTGTTTAATTCTGGATTTTTCACGGTTGCGATGGAGTGCCTCCCTTAAATGCTCACGCTGGGTTTTCTCTCCATTGACGATCTGACGTTTCACTTCACTGGAATGATTGAAGGAACTCTTAATGAGTTTTAAGAACTCAGAACAAGTTCAAACTCTTGTAAAAGAGTTGATTGATCTTAACCGTAATTGGTTAGACAAGCTAAGGATGAAGAAAGCTCCAAGAATCTGCTGCTGAGAAGATGATCCAAAGGAGCCGATCTTTAGATTTCCAAAATACTCACAGATCCAAAAGACCCCCCCCGAACTAAGCTGGTCTTTTAGCTATTTATAGGTGATTTGGGGGTGTAACCGCCCCTAAAATCGCTCATTTATGGGGCTAATAGGATGTAACCACCCCTTAAATTACTCTTGAGTGGAGTTGTGATTTCATTATATCATGGGAAATTGTTTTGAAACCATTCAGCTCATGTTTGAATGAGTCAAACGCAAAATCCGCGTTCTGAGAGCATCTCCAAGGGGCCGGAAAAATCCGGCCCCTTAGCTAAATTAAGGGAGATATAAGGAAGATGTGGTCCAAGGGATCCGAAAAAAAACCCCTTCACTCCATGTCCCTTAACTTCCTCACCAAATTAAGGGGAAGGTTAAAGTCCCTTAACCTTCCCCTTATAATTTTATATTAATATATATGTTTTTAGAATTAATTTATAGTTAATTAAATTTAGTTAATGTATAGTTAATTTAAAATAATATAATTAAGTTAATGTATAGTTAATTCAATTTGATTAATATTTTATTCTAAATTAATTATTTGTTAAATTTTAATATGAATAATTAATCTAATGGTTATATAAGGTAATTTCTTAATTTAAATTAATTAATTAATCATTTTTAACTATTAATATTTAATTATTTATTCATTTATAAATAAACCACATATTTAATTAAATCCTAATCTATAAAATTAAAAAACTAAATATAATTAATTAAGGGGTAGGGGACTTTTAAGGGGGAACCATTGGAGAAGAACCAACCCCTCCCTTAAAGTTCCCCCTAGATTAAGGGACATCCAAGGGATCCCTTGGAGATGCTCTGACGTGAATTCTGCGTTCAAACGCAGTGTCTGGAAGCTCGAATGCAGCATCTGGAAGCTCGGACACAACGTCTGAAAGCTCATATGCAGCAATTGGAAGCTGCGGTGGTAGTAGTTTGGCAGCATTTAAGAGCTGCGTTTGGCAGCGGATGGAAGCTGCGTTGGTAGTTTTCAGAGGCTACGTTTGCGGCCGAATATAAGCTACGTTGGTAGCTGGATCTGAGCTTCATTTGCAGTGTTTGGAGCTAAATGTGAGTTGCGTTTGTGGCCAGGTTTGAGCTTCATCAATGGCTAAAAACGTTGCGTCTTGATGCTGGTACGCGGGGAGGACTTCCGCGTCTTGGTTTGAAGAGACTGTCGATTTGTAGTCTCTTTATGTCAGAGCGTTGCAAAGATCGTCATTTTGTAATATTTTCTTTAGCTCTTTGATATGTGAGAGTTTTCAGATTATAACTCCTAATATTGATTGTGAAGACTTTTGATTAGAGCTTTTATCAGTTATTGTGAAGGTCGTCAGATTATAACCTTCATCGATTTACGTGAAAGACTGTCAGATTGTAACTTCCATCATCAATATTTGATGAGGATAAGCTATCTGCAGTAATTTTTAGACAGCCTACAATATCATCGGAGGATAGCACCAACTTTAGTTTACGCCGAAGCAGTGAATGTCAATTTCATAGGAGGATTTCACCTACTACTTCGATAAGCAGTTAGAACTAGCCCGATTGGAGCAGGGAGACATATCGATAGTTTATTATGGAAGCAGGACTGTTCGGAGACAAGGGCAAGGATAAGAAACCTTTTGCAAGACTTAGAAGACCCCAACATCAGGGCAATAATTTTCAACTCCAGCAGCAGAGACTAGGACACGGTCAACAACAGAACCGTGGTCAGGGTCAACAGTCGTAGGGTCGCTGTTACGGCTAGCAGTAGATGATTGAGACACCGCTAACCGTTTTGAGAATTGAAGGGCCAGTAGGCCATATTCGTGCCATTCAGGAGATTTCTCAGGGATAGATAGTCTCGTATTTCCACCGCTAGCAGTTCAGCAGTCGCAGCAACATGCAGAGTCTATGTAGTCGTACTACGTGATTACGGTGCAAGCGGAGCTATAGTAGAAGGTACTTTCTTAGTGAACTCTTTTC
Source organism: Asparagus officinalis (assembly GCF_001876935.1). NCBI lineage: Eukaryota > Viridiplantae > Streptophyta > Magnoliopsida > Asparagales > Asparagaceae > Asparagus > Asparagus officinalis. Next base: position 40,122,232 of record NC_033801.1, on the reverse strand, counting down.
TAGCTCGGATCCTATTCGATTCCGGAGCTTCTCATTCTTTTATATGTCATGCCTTTATGGATAGGCTTCAGTTAGTCGCACATCCCTTAGATGTACTGCTATCCATTTCTACTCATTTATAGGAGGTATCTCTATTAGGGAGCATCTGTAGGAGATGTGTCATCAGCTTAGATGAGTCCGAGTTTATTATAGATCTAATCGTTTTATGGATGTCGGATTTCAACGTTATTCTTAGTATAGATTGGTTACTATCCTACCATGTTAGCACCGACAGTTTTGTGAAAACAATCAGTTTGCGAGCTTCCGATGGGTCTAAGTTGATTGTAGTGACCTCACAAGGCAACCAGTTTACGAAGTCATTTCTGGCATATATTGCGGAGGTGATGCTGAGAGATCGAAGTGCTGAGTTGTGTGAGACTAGAGTCGTCTCAGATTTTTAGGATGTCTTTCAGGACATACCGAGATTACCTTCTATGTGAGATGTTGAGTTCTACATCAAGTTGCAGCCAAGCACAGCACCGATATCTCGAGTTCCCTATCCTATGACACCTGCTGAGATGAGGGAGCTACAGACTCAGTTGGACTAGTTGTTGTCTCAGGATTTTATTCGTCGGAGTCATTCTCCATGGGGAGCGTCGATCCTTTTCATGAAGAAGAAGGCCAACAATATGCGTCTTTGTATAGATTATCGAAGTTAAACAAGGTCACTATTCGGAACAGGTATCAATTACCGAGGATTGATGACTTGTTCGACCATCTACAGGGAGCGCAACACTTCTCAAAGATTGATCTTCGTTCTGGCTATCATCAGTTACGGGTTCGGGAGATAGATATTCCCAAGACCACCTTTCTGACTCGTTATGGGTCCTTCGAGTTTCTTATCATGTCGTTTGGGCTGACCAATGAACCTACGATATTTATGGACTTGATGAACCGGGTTTTTCATCCATATTTGGACCAGTTCGTGATAGTATTTATCTATGATATCCTTATATATTCGAGATTGGAGGTAGAGCATGAGCATCATCTTCGACTAGCATTACAAATTTTGTGGGTACATCGGCTATATGCCAAATTTAGCAAGTGCGAGTTTTGACTATCTAAGGTTAGATTTTTAGGTCACGTCATTGGTAGAGAGGGCATTGCAGTGGATCCAGCTAAGGTTGCAACTGTACTTGATTGGGAGCCGCCGACGACAGTCACATAGATTTGTAGCTTTTTGGGTTTAGCCGGCTATTACAGGAAGTTCATTCAGGACTTCTCGAAGATAGCCACACCACTTACATGTTTTACGAAGAAGGGTATACCTTTTGTTTAGGGCACGGAGTGCCATGAGGCCTTTGAGACTTTGAAGGCTAAGTTAACTACATCACCAGTTTTGACCATCCCGATCAGTGATAAAACCTTTGTCGTCTACACGGATACGTCGTTAGTGGGTCTAGGAGGTGTTTTGATGTAGACCTAGAGAGTGGTAGCATATATTTCGTGTCAGTTGAAGACACATAAGTTAAATTATCCCACACGTGACTTGGAACTAGCTGCAGTAGTTTTTGCACTGAAGACATGGAGACATTACCTATATGGAGTGCAGTTCGAGCTATTCACAGATCATCGGAGTTTGAAGTATCTCTTCTCTCAGAAAAAGCTAAATCAGAGACAACGGAGATGGGTTGAATTTATTAAGGATTATGAGTTCACGATTCGGTATTATCCGGAGAAGGCGAACGTCGTAACAGACGCTTTGAGCAGGAAGCGTCGTCATCGGATTTCGGCTTTGAGGTGTTTGTTGTATCGAGATCTCTACACACTTAACCAGTTCGACGTTAGACCAGAGATAGGCGAGAACAACTTATTTTTTGGAGCTTTGTCCGTACAACCATATTGGAGTGATAGAGTGGTTAGAGCTCAGCTAGAGGACACTTGGATTTAAACTCGAAGGTGGAGATTTCTAAAGAGCTCAAGGCTGATTGAACCGTTGAAGTAGATGGAGGACTTTGAATAAAAGGCTGACAAGTGATGCCAGGAAATCCACAACTGAAGAAGGAACTTATTTAATGAGGCACATCATACTAGGTACATAGTGCATCCAAGCACAACGAAAATATACAAGGACCTGAAGAGGTACTTTTGATGGAGCGGCATACGTGGTGAGATTGCAGAGTATATGGTAAGTGTTTTATCTGTCAGCAAGTGAAGACAGAATATTAGAGGCCAGCAGGAACCCTATAGCCTTTACCCATTCCGGAGAGAAAATGGGTAGATATTTCTATGGAATTTATTGTAGGATTGTCGAGATCGAAGAAGGGGAACGATTCAGTTTGGGTAATAGTGGATCGGTTAACGAAGTCAGAACATTTCTAGAGAAGCTTCCAGAACTCTTTCGGTAGCCAGTTATCTTACTCTAGTGTATTTCACCCACAGACGGATGGACAGACGGAGAGAGTGAACCAGATATTAGAGGACATGTTGAGGGCATGCGTTATTGATTTTCAGGGTAGTTGGGAGGACCACATCCCATTGATTGAGTTTACATATAATAATAGCTATGAAGGGACTATTGGCATGGCACCGTATGAAGCATTGTATGGGAGGCCTTGCAGATCACCTATTTGTTAAGCAGAACTAGAAGATAGTCTATTGCTTGGATCGGAGCTTGTTAGACAGACTACGGAGAAGGTAGTAGTCATTCGAGAGCATATTCTTGTAGTGCAAAGTTATCAGAAAAGTTATGAAGATCGGAGGCGATAACCATAAGAACTCCAGGTTGGGGATTATGTTTTGTTAAAAGTATCACTAATGAAGGGTGTACAACGTTTTGGTAGACGGGGCAAGCTTACCCCGAGGTACATTGGTCCGTTCTCTATGTTGAGCATACACGATGTTTTTCATGTTTCTATGTTTAAGAAGCATCTATACGACGAGGAGGAGAAGCGAGTGTTGGATGCACCAGAGGTCGAGATTCACGATGATTTGACTATGATTGAGATTCCGATATGCATTCTTTCCAAGGAGGATAAAAATCTCAGAAATAAGGTGATACCCTTAGTTAAAGTTCAGTGGAACCGGAGAGGAACTGAGGAGACTTCATAGGAGCATGAGGAGGATATGCGTCGCGACTACCCACACATGTTTGAATAGGTAAATTAAAAATTCAGTACGATTTGTTTATGATTTATGGTTATCCATATGGTCATGTTTATACTTAACGGTAGAATGATGATACTAGTACTTAGCTCCTAAGTATTCGGAACACATGGTAAATATATGAGGGGTTCTTTGTTTGGATTTTTTGCCTGACATACTTGTTCCGTTTAGTTAGGGGTTAACTGAGAGTATTTGCATTTTAGACCGTTAAGTATAGATATCGATAATGATTTTTGGGGGTGCGAATATGTTATGCATCGCGACTACCTGCACCTGTTTGAGCAGGTGGGTTGATTGATTTTGATTGATATTTATGGATTTTTATATGGTTATATTCATACTTAACGCTAGAATGGAGATATTGACACTTAACTCCTAATCATTCAGAATATATGGTATATATATGGGGGGTTCCATGTTTGGATTTTTCGCCCGACGTACTAGTTGCGTCTAGTTAGGTGTTGAGTGGGAATATTGACATTCTAGATTGTTAAGTGTAAATATTTTTATGTTTCATATCTGAAGATTAATGGTACGAGATGTGTGTATAAGGGTTTTCTTGTCAGGACTATCCCCTCAACGTGCTTTTCTGATATTATTAATCTCTAGGATACGATTGCGGAATTTTAGGGAAATTCTTTTTAAGGAGGGAAGAATGTAAAACCTCGAAAATTTGAATATTATGTGAAAAATAATAATAAATATGTTATATGGTGAAAATATAACATATTTTGATATTTGAGCATGATAGGAATTGATTTGAGATCAATTCAATGTATATTTGTGAATATATGAGTGCAAATGCACAAAATATGCATGAAGAGAAATATGGAAAAATGACCAGTTAAAAATTTATATATTTTATACATTGATGCAATTTGAATCTGGAAAAATTCAAAATACCAAAGTTGTAGGTCTCTTCAACAGATTTCCAACAAATCTTAAATCACCTCATTATGAGGTTGGATGAGAAAGCTACAGCCAAAATACCGAATGTTATTTTTCTAGTCAGACTAGGTTTCCTAGTTCGGGTCAAACGGGTTTATTAAGGGTTTGCATATATATCTCAAATTTCAAACTCTAGCAGTCCCTCTTCCTTTCTCTCAAACCCTAGCCCTAAAGTTGAGATTTTGGGAGCGTCTTGTGAGGCGAGAAGCGAGGAAAAAGTGAGATCTACAACGTTTGGCGACGATGAGTCGTTTCACATCAGTTTCAGAGGCTTGCATACGTGATAAGGCAAGATCATCTACATCCAAACCTATCCCTATAATGTTTAATAATTATAAAAGTGTTTAATCAATATTTTTATGCTTAAGGTTTAACCTAATATAAAGTTTCAGATGCTAGATCATTAGTTTTTCCTAATTATTTATGATAGTAACATGATCATGATCATTAGGGGTGATTAAATTTTTATTTTTTAAAACTTGATAATTATGTTTAACTAGTATGTTAGCCCTAATTTGTTGTCTAATTGAATTATAAAAAAAAATTTAATTTTTGTTTTCATCATAGATTGTAGAAAACTACTGTACATATATAACATTTAATTAGAAATTTGAGATATCATATAAGCTCTAAACGGAACAAAACTAGTGTTAAATGAAAGCTATAGGAATCTATTTTCCAAAACAGAAAACCATTCTAAGAAATAAGTTTTATAGAGAAAGATATACTCAATTTACTAATGACATATTCTACAGAAAACTGCTGCACGTGTGTAACCTTTAACTAAAAATTTGAGATATCATATAAACTCCAAACTGAACCAAACCAGTGCCAAATGGTAGTTATGTGGATCTAGTTTTTAAAAGAAAAAAAACTATTCTTAGAAAGAGTTCGTCTAGAGAAGATATACTTAATTTACTAATGATATGTTCTGCAGAAAACTACAGATATGCGGATTTGAAATAATTGATAAATTACGTGAAGGTTTCTTTGAGTTTTCATGTTAATTAATTATGCTTAAACCCTAGTTTTGTGATATCTAAGTAAGATAAATATGTTTAAATAAATTTTACCTCTTTTCATGAGTAGTTTTTATCATGTGTTGATAATCACTTTGTTTACATATGAGATAATTAAAGAAATTATTTAATTAGGATATTAAACCCTAATTTGAAAGATATAATAATTTAATTTGATGATTCAGATAATTCCTCTTGCATATGCCAAGTATAAAATCTTGTTTTAACGTTATAATATATACAATTGACATAAGCACTGTTTGTGCACGAAAGAATGCGTGTCTTGACAGAGTAGTCGACTACTAAGCTTAGTAGTCGGCTACTCGTGCCCAGTTGAGTATAACAAAAAATGTGTGTTTACAGAGTAGTTGACTAATATTATTAATAGTCGACTATTGATACCGATATATGTTATTTTAGAGTCTGGATGGACTCAGTGTGACTACTAAGCTTAGTAGTCGACTACTAAGGCTGTTGCCTGAATTTTTGTTTTGCATCTGTTTGAAATATGTTTGCGGGTTTCGAGCCGCACTTCTTTATGCATAAATTCACGAATAGTGTAGTAGCACACACATGAGTATGCTGAAAGGAATTATGATGGGTTTTGACCCGATTACTTTGAGAAAAAGTTTAGTACATATTATACACACACCTTCTGGATATCGTTAACGAGCTCAGTTCAGTACTACGGGAGTAGTGCGTCGATATTCCATTTGTACAGACATTGAGTCGGGTTTGGTTGTTTTATCTGGTAGTCCATCCGTACGAGGGTGCGATGAGGCTTGTGAGCCGTACTTCTAGGATACCTATATGGTAGGCCGTTCCGCACTCATGTTATGCACTGAGATCGCTCTGAGACTAATGAGCCGTGTACACTAATTAGGATACCTACAGGGTTTAGTCCGTTGCACATGATAATGCTAAATATCAAAATCTTACATGGAGTTGCATTGAGATAGTTAAATGATAGCCCGAGTCGTTAGCGAATGCCAGTTATGTTTTTGACTCACTGCTAAAATATATGACCCAGAGTACTTTGTATTTGAAAATACACGGGATTTGTACCGGTATTCATTCTATCTTTCCAGTGACAGTGGAAGATATTATGAATACGATATATTAATGCTTTTACTTTCTTTTGCTGCTTTTCTTTATTTTCTTAGTTGGGATCAATAATTAGTGATTCACAATTTGAGACATATGGTATATATATGAGGGTTTCCTTATTTGGATTATTTCGCTTGACGTACCAGTCTCGTGTTGTGGATTTCTAATTGTTGATTTTATTTAGATTGTTTATCTTTAGTTCGGTATTAATGTTTAGATGTTTATAATTAGGGACATATGGTATATACATGAGGGTTTCCTTATTTGGATTATTTTGCTCGACGTACCAGTCTCGTGTTATGGATTTCTAATTATTAATTTTATTTAGATTGTTTATCTTTAGTTCTGTATTAATGTTTAAATGTTTACAATTCAGGACATATAGTATATACATGAGGGTTTCCTTGTTTGGATTATTTCGCTCGACGTACTACGTCTCGTATTGTAAGTGTCTAAATATTAATTCCATTAGATACGTGGGAAAATGATGTAGGTATACTATGCTTAATAGATAGAGCCTCCACTCTATCTAGCATAGCAGCCCTTCCCCTGGAAGCGGATGGAGGTCATCTTGCTATAACGCTCTAACGCTCTTATTATTGCTCTTTTTCTTCTAATATTCTTTCAGGTAATTTGGAGTACCGGAGAGTCGCAGGATGACAGAGTTCTTGTATATTCACCGTCACATGAGATTTATTAAAGGCTCCACCATAGTTTAATATTTTTTTCAGACCTTAGAGTTTATTTCATAGTGTAAAGGCAATGTGCCTTAGTACGATTTTCAGTTGTTTCTTGTCAAGACATATTTATTTATTTTGGATATCAGATGTATTCCAGGTTGTTCCTTGAGATATGATTTATTTATGAGATACTTCTTTCTATATCATATCTATTGTAGTTATTTCCTTTCTTTTACCTGTTTTGTACCTGTACTTTATTTTGATTCCACTAGAGGATATTGCTGTGATTGGTAAAACTTATTATTGCACAGTGTGGGTGCATAGCAGGTTTGACATCTCTGGATTCATCTTAGATTACAGCTACGTGTGAAAACAGGGGCGTCATAGGCTCCCTTCAGATCTGCCTTAATGAGGGTGCTAGGGGTGTATTTATAGATTCTAAATGTTGTGTTTGTGGATAGGATCAAAGAACAATTGTTATAATCTGTTTTGGTGGATTTTTGGTTATGTAACAGCTTCCACACGTTTGAAGATACCCCACATGTTTATGGATGACCCTAAGGAGTTCTAGAAGCCAATCTTATCAGAAAACACGTCAGGAGCTGACTTGGGCAGGAGTCACTTCGAAATGACTCGGAATTTCTGAGTCACTTTGAGGTGACTCGGATTTTCCGAGATAGTTTGTACTGTCTTTGGTATTTTGGTTTTAATTCTCTCGTCTGACCTCAGAATGAAGTGATTCAATATGCATTGTAAAGCTGACAAAGAGAGCTACATCTTTTATCTTTTAATATTTTCGGATTCAAATCTTATCATGGTCAAAATTTCACTTCTTCGTACGAGTCACTCTAGAGTCCTCCTGATTGTATTTGCTTCGTCGTTTCACACATTTCAATGTTTCACGTGCGTTCCTTCACTTCTATTTATAGCATCAGATGATTCTCTTTGACTTGAATAATCCTCTCTGACTCGGATAATAGTGTTCATCGCTTTCTCTCCGTTTTGAACTACGTGCGGGAACGTATAGGCAAATTTTGACACCTACAGGTACCAAGCATATCTATTTCTCTCTCTCTCTCTCTCTCTCTCTCTATATATATAGCAAATTTTGACACCTACAGGTACCAAGCATATCTATTTCTCTCTCTCTCTCTCTCTCTCTTATATATATATATATATATATATATATATATATATATATATATTAAATAACTATTATATTTCAAAATTAGAAGCTTACAGGATATAACAGTTTAACAAGAAAATTAAAAAAACTAAAGATCACAATCCATCCCACTAAAAGACAAAAAGAACAAATTCCTTAGTAACCATGCCCTCCCATGTGATCTTTTTTTTGATGACATCATCACCCATGTTATCTTCCATTAAACCTATAACACCTCTTATAATATAAATGCTTTTTTCTTCAGTAAACCCAAAAGAGACAAGCTAAGCTTTCTTTCACCAAGCTTCCTGCTACTTCGATTATCCGTTCTCTGTCAAGAGGTCTTCTGACAAATTAGAAGTGAGAAAGAAACAACACATAGGTAAAATTGCATTAAAAGATGACTTAAAAGAAGCGGAATTGGTTACAAGATTAAAAATACATACCTGATCACAAACTAACTCATATTGAGACCCTACCTTATAATTTAACCCCAATTGGTCTCTTAGCCACATACCTGTGTTTGATAAAGACCTATTTAACTTTAAGTAAACCCAATACCCACTAATTAATCCTATTATCTCCATTCAATTGTGTTAATTTGCTATCATCAAATTTGGGGGTCAGCTCGTTTTAACTTTTGAAAGAAAAGCTAAAAAAGGTATTGAATGATTCTTTAGTTTCTTATATTGAGAAAGAACAATTGATAATGAGTTTATTATACAAAGATTCCAAAACATGAAAATTCATCAATGACAGTCGTAAAATATCTTTTCTTGTGATGTTGGAATGGATGGATCTACTTTAGTGAATTTATAAATATTATATTTTATTAATATTTTTTTGCCCTAACTACCCTATGGGTCCTAAATCCGCCACTGCATTAATAAGGATGGAGATAGATGGACTTTCAAATTATCCTAAATGTTAAGGGTTACACTGGTCATTTATATAATCAAATTTTGTGGCTTATATGCCTTTAAAAATAAGCTAGGTTAGGATAGTTTTTTTTGGACTGGTAAGCTAAAATAATCTAGTTACCAAACATGTCTCAGTGGCTTATAAGCCACTTTGACCAATTCCCAAACATGCTTTGTATCACACAATAGTTATAATGAGATTGAGAGATATTCCCAAACATACTCTCTTACCAAATTACAGTCATGCTCTATTTTGCACTAGAGTACAAATAACCAAATGTATTGTTAAAGGTGCCGTTTAGCAAAGGGTTAAGTGCGGAGTTAAGTAAACTCAACCCCTCTTAATCCGCCAAACACAAAAATCTATACAAGAGCTAAAGTGAGTTAACCCTCCATAATTTGCCAAATGTAAAAATACAAAATGGTTGAGCTAACCCTTCTAGAGTGATTAAAATTAGTTAACCCCTCAAAATGAGGGGTTTACTAATACTCCTATTTGGAAGGATTAAGAATTAACCCCTCTAATTATAAATAAAATGGTCAAAATCATTATTCTTCACAAACACTAAAAATAATCATAACAGCTAAAATAAAACTTATATAATGAGTTAATAATTTAAGGATAAATTTTTATTTTAGCCCTCTTTAGAAACTTATTTGTAAAAAACAACATACTTCGAAAATATTTACTAAATTCGAATTTGACGAAAAAACTTTCAAAACTTCATGGGATTTCAAGTTTCGTAAAGTTTAATCCCCTATTACTAACTTAATTAACGAAGTAATAGGGGATTAAACTTCACGGGACTTGAAGTCCCATGAAATTTTAGATGTTTCTTCATCAAATTCGACCCAGTTTCATCCAGTTGGCTGAAACTGGGTCAAATTTGGCAAATATTTTCGAAGTAGGTCGTTTTCTACAAATAAGATTCTGAATGGGTCTATTTTAAAATTTTGTCCATAATTTAATCCCTGAGGTTATTGAATGGACTAACTATGTTAATCATTTTCCTTAATTCCTCTTCCTTTGCCAAGTGGGACCAAAGAGTAAATAAAATTGGCAACATACTCCTGTCAAGTTCCCATAGTAAAAATAAATCTAATACTATTATAAAAGTGGGCTGCCATGTTAAAATATATCTACCCAAAATACCCTCCAGTACATCCATTCATACATACATGCTCTATTTTTTTATAAACTCTCAAATGCTTGCACATCCATGCATACATACATGAAGGCATACATGTTCAATTTTTCATAACCTCCTAATTGATTGCTATCAAATTTTTAATTAATCACCCACGCATAACACTAACATAACTCATGGTACACTAACATAACTTTATGTGCACTAATGATAAAAAACTTTATAACTATTCCTCTCCTACCAAATCACTATAAATGATAAGAATTTTTTTCAAATTTCTCCAATCAACATTTTGTTAACTGTAAATAACATTCTAATTCGCAATTAAAATTTAGATTGAGAAGAAAAGAGCCAAATCTAGCTCTCTTTGCTGCTTGGGACTTTGGCATTTTCGAGCTTGTTTTCTCTATGATTTTTATAATTTTCGTGTTCTTTTCTTGATCAACATTGCTACAGACTAAGATCTAAGGTGTTCAATTATTTTTTGCTCTTTTTTGGAGATGATGTAAAAATAAGTGATTCATTTAATAAATAATAATTAAAGTTTCTATACATTTTCGCATTCTATTTTGTCCTCAAACCATAACCGTGCGGCATTTTGTTAACTATGAGGTTTTTAGTGATTCTTTACATGATTATGTGCATTGAATTAAAAGAGAAAAAGGAAACTCCTATATTAATTATGTAGCTTAATAATTTGACCGCCAATATAGGGGCTTATTGGGATCATAAAGCGTATTGCCCCAAAGATATATCAGTGGCATAATGATGCATACTGCTGATCTATATTTGAGCACTATATATTATTTGGGGGCTCCTGTGCCTAATCGCCCCACACTTAAACTGCTGCTGAGCTATTACGATAGCGCTAATGAGATATTTTATATCCCTGATTCAAAAACTGGGCAAGTAAAAAGTGTTGAATTTGATTTACAATGGTTCAATAACCATATTATTTCCCAATTCATAAGGAACTCATAAGTATCAATCGGGACTCAAGAAACAGAATCTGGGTGGAATATTTCGCTAATCTTTTCAAAAGTGAAGAGGGGAAGAAGTTAAAAAAAGAAACAATCACCCATCGAAGATACCTTGAAGGGCAACTGGAAAGGCTCATGGAATCTACAGAAAGCAGGATATCCAAGACTTTGTTCTGCTGCAAATTCTGTACCAATGCTCCATGATATGATGCCCCAGAAGCAGGGAAGGTATCCCTAGACCTGTACTTAGGTACCTGGAGAACATTGAGGAGGTCAAAGGAGTTGCCTGGGCCCAATTCTTTTATTCAAAAATTACCAGGGACATTAGAGTTGCTTTGGAGGGCAATAAGAAGCCAGGGGTCACATATGTCCAAGGTTGCATGATACTACTGTGTGTAAGTTGTTAGACCCTAGAGGGGGGGGGGGGGGGGGATGCTAATCTAATCTGATTTTATGCCAAATAAAACTAATTCAAATATTATTCTTGCAAGATAGATATACAATATGATATGAGCAAGAATATGCAATATGAACAAAGAGATATATCCTAGTATGAGCAAGAATATGCAATATGAACAAAGAGATATATCCTAGCAAAGAGGTATATGATAAAATATATGTAAGGATATATAAACTAATGCAAGGGTGAAATAAACATTAACTAGATAGTGGGTTAAATAAACAAAGAGCAATACACAATAGCGATATAAGATATGAACATGAAAGTAAGTGCGCCAATGCAATCTCAAACAAATGATATGTTCACAGAGTTTGGTCCCCATGACCTACGTCTCCGCTCCTCACCTCGAGGAGATCTCCACTATCATAACTGGGTTTTCTACGCTTGCCCGAATAACGTTTACACCTCACAATGTCGGTTTTCAACACTCACCGATCAACGTTCACACCTCACACTAATAACGTTTACACCTCACAATGTCGGTTTTCAACACTCACCGATCAACGTTCACACCTCACACTCTCACTCGGTTTTCTAGCTCACCGAAAATTCACACCTCACACTCTCACTCGGTTTTCTAGCTCACCGAAAACTTTACAACAACACACTCGGTTTTCTACCTCACCGAAAACCTTATAATCTCACAATATAACAAATGATTTATTCTCTATAATAGATAAGAACTCAATGTAAGCTCACACTCAATGTTACAACTCTCACCATACCAAATATACTATGTATGAAAATACAATAAGCTCAAGTGGGTGTGTGTAAACAATGAGTGAAATCAAATCAACAAAACTCAATTAAAATCTAGCTTATGGGAATTTATGAATAAAACAATAAATAGCTAGAAATAGAGTTTAGGAAAACTTCTCTATAGATCAAGAGGGAGAGGTAGAAGAGTTGGATGCTCAAACAATGTAGATGATGTTCCCCAAGCTCTTGTGAAATTGTTTTCACAAAACAAACCCTTTAAACAAACTTAAAACAAACTTAAACTCTTTTAAAACTTCTTTAAAACATTCTCTTATTTATACATGAAAGATGAGTGCAAGGGGGTATATATAGCCTCCCAAAATCTCAGCCAAAAACCCCAAACAAAAGACCAAAAAGCCCATAGAAAACAGTTCAGGAAAAGAGCCGTTGAAGAAGATTTGACTGTTCGGCGGTCGACCGTGAGAATCGCGCGGTTGACCGCGAGCAGCAAAAAGGCCAGGGTTTGGCTCTGGACAACAAACGGTCGACCGTGAGCCTCTGAAAACTATTCTGAGTCTCTGGACTCAGGGCGGTCAACCGTAGCGGTCGACCGCAAACAAATACATGACAAAAACGGGTTTTAAAATAGTTTTTGACTCTTTAAAAAATCAACAGTTTTCTGATTTTGAAACCCTGTTTAAAAATATTAAATAAATTCTAAAAATTATGAAACTTTGGAAAATGATTGTAGACATGATAATACACATGTTACAAAAACTGGTTTTCAAAAAGGACCTCCCAAATGAGAAATATCATCATTTTATAAAATAGTCCAAAACATGAAAATGTAAACATATGAGTTTTGACATTTTAGCTTAACCATGTTTTGAAACATTACAAAATAATTATATAAACTTAATAAAAGATGTATATGATTGTTATTAAGTCTATAAACCAAGAAAACAATGTTTTCACAAAATTGCATATTTTGCAAACATTTCAAACGTGAATATGATTTCATTGAACTAAATAAAATTGATATTGATGAAATCATATATATGCATATAAGTATGAAACAAGAAATATATTTTTAATTATATTCAATTGTTTCATATTAAAACTTAAAAACTATCAAACCAAAACATATATGTATATATATATAACTATATATATACATAGAAACCAAAATAATGTGTGTATATGTTATATTAAGCTTAAAGTACCAACACACATAATATAACATCTAAACTAAATGTTATCCAAGCAATCTTGATCGTCAATAAGCTTGACTTGGTACACTTGCGGATGAAGCTTGAACTTGAATCTTTAACTTGAATTACATTGCTTCAACCACTATATCCGCTAACCTCCATTTGATATGATCGTTATGGCGCAATTCCATCCATCATCCAACGTGTTGTTTGTCTACAATTGATACAAAAACACAAACACTAGACAAATAATATTAGAAGTAAATTGTTTGTAAATCATCATCAAAACAAGAAGGTGAACATAAGTTCCATATTTTACTTACTTTGGTTCATTCTAGTTCTAATTTATACCATGTTAGTTCTAGCTTATGCCATTTTAGTTCTAGTTTACACCATATTAGTTCTAATTTACACCATGTTAGTTATAGTTTACACCATGTTAGTTCTAATTTATGCTATGTTAGTTCTAATTTATACCATGTTAGTTCTAGCTACACCCATGTTAGTTCTAACAGAAATTATGTTAGTTCTACCTAGGTTCATGTTGGTTCTAACATAGATCATGGTAGTTCTAATTTATACCGTGTTAGTCCTAATTTACACCATGTTAGTACTAGCTACACTCATGTTTTACTTATTTTGGTATAGTCTAGTTCTAATTTATGCATTGTTAGTTCTAATTTGAATACTTAATGTATTTGCTACAGCTTTGATACTACGAGATGATGAGCATAAAGAAATATGCCTATGTCGATAGCACCAGGCCTCCAATGATAAATTGGGCATCAGAGGAGGTGAAAGTCCCATCTATGAGGGTGATGACAATTGCATCAAAGGCTAAGTCAGCTTCAATAATATTTGTTCATAGGCCTATTGTGAAAGTTGGGTCTGCTCCTTCAAATATATACGCACTTCCCATAGTATAGAGGGGTCAAGGAGTGCATCATATGCTTAAGAACAAGAGGAAGGTGAATGAAGAGAAAGCGATTAAGACTTCTCAATAGGCTATGTAAGTATCCTGTTATGTTAACTCTAAATTATTTCACACTAACTGCAAACAATATCCATGTTATGTCTAATCCTACTTTAAATTATAATTTCTTAATAATCTCAGATTGTGACAAAGCATATTGACGATGCTTTTGAAGATGAAGAGGAGGTGAATGATCTCCCCATTGAGCAACAACTTACCTTTTGGAGAAATTCTGCTAAATTTCTCAAACGACTACTATTTGCCACAAAGAAGAGCAAGAATACATATTGTAAAGAATTTACGATTGAGATCAATAGGCTAAACAGAATAATTAAAAATTTTTGTAGACATGATGAGGTTATAGACCCGATGGTGCAGAAGACAAATATTAAATAGAAAATTACAAAAAATAAAGTTGAAGCCACGAGTAGCTGAGGAGGAACAGAAGTCCAAATCAAGTAGTGTACATAAGGAAGACCTCACTATGCAAGAAGTTGTACATAAGATTGTTGAAGAGGAACTTGTAGATAGGGAAGAGGAGCAAATTGATAATGAAAATGAGATTGTAGATAAGGAGGAAGAGAATGTAGATAGAGAAGAGGAGATTATGGATAAGGAAGAGAAGAATGTAGATAGAGAATGGGTGATTATAGATAGTAAGGTTGAGGGCAAAGAAGATAAGGAGGAGGAGAATGTAGATAGAGAATAGAAGATTGTAGATAAAGAAGATGAGAATGTAGATAGAGAAGGGATGATTGTAGATAGTAAGGTTGAGGGTAAAGAAAATAAGGAGGAGGAGAATGCAGATAATGTAGAGGAGCATGTTGGTAGAGAAGAGGAGAATGTAGATAGTAAGGTGAGAAGAATTTAGATATGGAGGAGGAACATGTAGATAGGGAAGAGGATTTTGTAAATATTACACAATAGGTGGACAAAATTGTAGAAGTTCTAACAAGTAATGTGCAAACGAAGGGTAGGCCACCGCCAAGAAGGGTAAACAAGAGGTCTAAATGGAAGAGGACCCCATACACATAAGGAAAGGGAAAGAAAAAGCAAAAGGTTACTATAGATATACTTTCAAGTCCTGAATATGTACATATAGTTGGCAAAGTTACTCATTTTTACCCCGACAATCAAATTCCCACTTGGGATGCGTGAGTTTGAAGCCAATGACAGAGGAGGAGGTAGCTCTATTAGGCAAGCTAAATAAAGAGATTCTAGACCCTGCATTGTTTAACATATGCATAATAGATAGCAGCGGTACTTTTGTACATAATTTTAGGATACAATCTGCAGTAGCTGCCAGACTTGACAAAGCTCAGAATAATTGTCTAACCACATTTTGCTCCTAAAAGATTCACATGTAAGTTTCAATTAACTATTTATGCAAGTAATAATTTGTCACATGTTAGTCCTAATTCATGTTAGTTCTAATTTTCAAGAGATATGATGTTATAAAAACATCCAATAGCAGTATTAACAAAGAAGAGTTATTATATTTGCTTCGTGGTGGTCGGATTGACGACAAGGTTAGATTATATATGCTTAATAATTAAAAAATCTTGTTTATATTGAATTATAATGTTTCATTGATGTTACAGATGGAAGAAGCAGTGTTGGACACGCTTCAGCAAGAGGCATATGACAAAAAATTTGGAGTCGTCTCAGTGTTCTTTCTTGTAAGCACATGCTAGTTCTAGATTAGCGTCATGTTAGTTTTGACTGAAATGCATGTTAGATCTTGTTGGCTCCATGCTAGTTCTATATGAGTCATGTTAGTTCTAGTTAGCGCCACGTTAGTCCTACAATTGAATATGTTAGTTCTAATTTATGCCATGTTAGTTCAAATTTATGTCACGTTTGTTCTAATTTATGCCATATCATAACTTATGTTAGTTCTAATTTATGTCATGTTTGTCCTAATTTTTATCATATTAGTCCTAATTTATGCCATGTTAGTTCAAATTTATGTCATATTAGTTCTAATTTATACCATGTTAGTTCAATAGCAGCTCATGTTAGTTCAAATTTATACTACGTTAGTCCTAATTTATGCTATGTTAGTTCAAATTTATGTCACGTTAGTTCTAAGTTATGCCATGTTAGTTCAATAGCAGCTCATGTTTGTAGGCGTCTAAAAATGCCTATAGGTGTCCGCACATAGCTCGAGATAAAGAGAAGGCGATGAACACCATTATCCAAGTCGAAGGGGATTGTCCGAGTCAAAGAGGATCATCTGATGCCGACAAGCGCATGAAACAAATCGGCGAAACGTTGATGACGTGGCGACGAACCACTAGAACGGACAATGCCAGGTGACCCGCATGCTCACCGTCCACCACCAAGTGGCTTGCATGCTAATCAGCCACCAAAATGGCAAACCAAGTGGCCCGCGTGTTCACCGGCCACCACTAAGTGGCCCGCACGCTCATCAGCTACCTCCAAGTGGCCAGCGCGCTCATCAGCCAGCTCCAAGTGGCCCGCACGCTCATCATCCAACTCCGAATGGCTTGTACGCTCATTGGATAACTCTAAGTAGCCAACATGTTCACCGGTCACCTCCAAATTAACGAAATGTATGATGCGAATCGGTGAAGCGTACGAGTCAACGTAACACATGAAATGACAAAACAACCCAGCTAGGAGTTGTGTTTTTCCCAAAAGGGATGAAACACCATATGTGGATCGGCTATTGGAAGTTGTAGATCTCTTCTCCAAATTTCCAACACATCTTGAATCACCTCATTCCGAGATCGGACGGGAGAGTTAGAGCCAAAATACCCGAGGACGTACGAACTGGCTCGCATAGTGCGGAGCCAACAATTGAACAAACCACCATGTGTGACTTGTACATACCATATATGGCTCGGCTATTGGAAGTTGTATATCTCTTCTCCAGCTTTCCAACACACCTTGAATCATCTTATTCTGATATCGGACGAGAGAGTTAGAGCCAAAATAACCAAGAACGTACGAACTGGCTCGCACAGTGTCGAGCCACCAATTGAATAAAACACCATGTGTGACTCGCACATACCATGTGTATCTCGGCTATTGAAAGTTGTATATATCTTCTCCATCTTTCCAACGCATCTTGAATCACCGTTTTCCGAGATCGGATGAGAGAGTTAGAGCCAAAATACCCGAGGACGTACGAACTGGCTTGCACAGTGCCGAGCCATCATTTGGTGGCTCGTACAAAGAACTGACATTTCAACTATGATGTGATTTGATTCTGGAGAAAATCAAAAGACAAAAGTCATAGGTCTCTTTGTCAGCTTTCTAACACATCTTGAATCACCTCATTCTGAGATCAGATGAGAGAGTTAGAGTCAAAATACCCAAGGTAATGAGAACTATCTCGGCCAAGGCCGAGCCACCAATTGGTGGCTCGGACCAGGCCGAGCCACCAATGAGAACTATCTCGGCCAAGGCCGAGCCACCAATTGGTGGCTCGGACCAGGCCGAGCCACCAAGTGGTATTTCACACTGGTTTGCATCTGGTTCGGTTCGATTCGCACCCTGTTCGGTTCGGTTCGCACCCGGTTCAGTTCGTTTGAACCTAGTTCGGACGATTTCATCCGAAAACGCGTTTTAAAGGTTTTCAACGGGTTTTCACGAGATTTCTTTTGTTCCAGAGGTTCCCAACTACCTTGATATCATCTCTACACATGGTTAAGTGGTTATCAACTAAGGATAAGGCCAAATCCATCGTTCTTATCAGAAAACCCCTCATCCGAAGCCTATAAATACAGGCCTAGGGGCTCATTTCACAGGAGGAAATAAAGAGGGCGATGTGCTGTCAAAATTAAGAGTGAAGCCACGAATTTTAGAGGGTTAGCAGATCTTGGCGAAGTTTCTCCATAAACAAAAAGAGAGTTTGACAGATCTGAAACCCCTTTCCCCCATATTCCTCTGGATTTAAGCTTGGTCTTAAATCCCGAGAAGAGTCGTAATCTCGCTTGGTCGGGATTACCACTTCAGCGAATACTTCCTTCGTGAAGTAGGAGCTTTGATTTTTAATCTGTCAACTGGATCTGATTCGCGACGGTCCACGGATATCAACATCCCCGGCACAGGTAAAGATCCCATGCAAACAACAGGCAGTAAACATCTGTTGTGTGTTGTTTGAAGGAATTGTAATATTATATTTTCATTGTGTAAGAAGATCTTATAAAAAGATCGACTTTTTATTTATTTGAGTTTATTATAACGGCTAAAGTTGTAATAGATTCGATGAGAATGAAAATAGTTGCATTCGTGGCTTGCAACGCCCCGCCGGCATCTAACGAGGTTGAAGCCGTAGATCTGAACCCCTTGAGCAAGGAGTTGACTACTGATAATGTGCCCGTTCTATCAAAGAGAGCACGTCAGAGACGGCGACAACGCCTCGTGCGCCAGCTGGCCAAGGCCTTAGAGCCAGTTGATGGAATCCGCTATGAAGCGGATCTGAAGTCCAGGAGGCACCAAGCGCCACAACAGCGGACAGCCAAGCCATCCAACTCAATGACGAATGAATGGATCCGCGTCAAAAGAAGCGCCACAACAGCGGACAGCCAAGCCATCCAACTCAATGACGAATGAATGGATCCGCGTCAAAAGGACGCGTTCAATCCTTAAAGAACGGATCCAGAAACGCCGTGCGTTACTCGCGCATGCACGAGCTCTCATGTAGGAGGCGCAGAAATTGAAACAAGAAAAGGTGGTCAAGAAGCCACTAAGATCACGCCGAGTCTGGAGGCCAAAATCCAAACCACTGTCAAAAACAACCCAAACGGTGCCCGAAGGCGTCGAAAAACTAAAAAAACCACTTGCTGGCTACACGTGTTAGGTGTTGACTTTAGGATTTTTTGGCTAACCCCCAGCCTTCAACGGGTTTGATTAGCCTTTACCGACTACCGTTTGAGTCGGGCTAGCATGCGGATTATCGGAATCCGTTCCGCATGTAACGTTGTGCTAAGGGAATGAACTCCCTTAGACTTCGTGCTATGATGTCGAATACATAGACTTCGCCATTGTTACGGGAATAGGCTACCCGGCGACACGTGTTAGGTGTTGACTTTAGGATTTTTGGCTAACCCCCAGCCTTCAACGGGTTTGATTAGCCTTTACCGACTACCGTTTGAGTCGGGCTAGCATGCGGATTGTCGGAATCCGTTCCGCATGTAACGTTGTGCTAAGGGAATGAACTCCCTTAGACTTCGTGCTATGATGTCGAATACATAGACTTCGCCATTGTTACGGGAATAGGCTACCCGGCGACACGTGTTAGGTGTTGACTTTAGGATTTTTTGGCTAACCCCCAGCCTTCAACGGGTTTGATTAGCCTTTACCGACTACCGTTTGAGTCGGGCTAGCATGCGGATTATCGGAATCCGTTCCGCATGTAACGTTGTGCTAAGGGAATGAACTCCCTTAGACTTCGTGCTATGATGTTGAATACGTAGACTTCGCCATTGTTACGGGAATAGGCTACCCGGCGACACGAGTTAGGTGTTGACTTTAGGATTTTTGGCTAACCCCCAGCCTTTAACGGGTTTGATTAGCCTTTACCGACTACCGTTTGAATCGGGCTAGCATGCGAATTGTCTAAGTCCGTTCCGCATGTAACGTTGTGCTAAAGGAACGAACTCCTTTAGACTTGATGCTACGACTTCGAATACGTAGACTTCGCCATCGTTATGGGAATAGGCTGCCCAGCAACGTGTTTTAGACGCTGACTTATCCCTACTTAGGCTTCGGGATAAAATACCCCAGAGTCGAACTCTGGTGTCTTTTTCCACGGAGAAAGACTAAACCGGCGACGTGTATTAGACGTCGGCATATCCTTTCTTAGGATTCAGGATGAAATATCCCAGAATTGAACTCTGGTATCTTTTTCTACGGAAAAAGACTAAACCGGCAGCGCGTGTTAGGCGCAGAGTTCAGGCAAAAGTTGGACTGGTTCGATCTGTTTCGCCGCTGGTTCGCTTCCTGCAGTCCCGTCTGAGTTTCTGACGGCCCCTATTACTATCCCGGCAAATCAAGCACCTCCGGTAGAGCCCCACGACAGTTTAGACTTATCCCGATTTAAGATGAAGATAACAGATCATCTCGGTCCTTCACACGCGAACCGAGGCAAGGCTCCGGTCAAAGAGCGTTTGGGCCCGTTGAAAGAATTTCGAACGGTGTATCATGCTGGGGTCGTAATAATTCTCCTAAGTAGTGAAAGAGATCGCATGACGGGGAAATCCCCGTAAATGACCACATTGGATTGCGTGTCGAAATCCAGGAGCCTGCTGAAGGCCAACGTTCACGAAAACGTAGCCTCAGACATGTGACTCCTGAAGACGCTAACAAGGCGTTGGATTCCTAGAAGAAAACGTACTCGTCGGACGAGGATGTTACACCTAGGGAATCGTACCAACACACGATGGGTTGCTCCAGTCATCAGACCGATGAGTTGTACTATCGGGCTTGAGGTACGAACAAGTCTCGGCGAAAGAATAATCGAGAATCGGACTCCCATTGTCCGTGGTCCAAAATCATCAAGGCGGTGTTGTTAGAATGTTACTGTTCCAAAGCCGCCCCGGAGAGAGTTTCAGTGTTTGAAAGAATCTCCACCAGAACGTCCAAGTTCAAACCAAGGCGTTTCCGCAAGAAGAGAGCTGCCCTTCAAGACGATGAGTTTCCTGAAGTGTCCGTCGACGTGACCGGTAGAGGGAATTCGACACGACACTTTAGTCCCGATCATTTTTCAGCAGTATCCCAACGTATAAGCCGATTGCGATCGGGAACCATTAGACAGAGGGATTATCAGAAAATGCAAAAGGGGCTACCCTCAGATGACGAAACGTCAGATACTTGCTCAGAGGCTTGCTCAGCAATGGCTTCCGATAATACAGCATCTAGCGCAGGGCAATCTTATGAGTCACTTATGATCAACACCGAGCAAATGGCCAAAATCATTGAGGATGCTTTGGCTAAGCAAAAATAGAGCTTCAAGTTCGAAATGGAAATGGCTATGATGCAGATGAGAGAGTAGCATGACCAACAGATCCGAGCCTTGTCGAATCAGATAGGTGAATCCAGTCATCACAACAATGTTAGCCAAGCAGCTAGCGATTCAGATATGGATGAGCACCTTAATGTTGATAATCCTCCCATTGACCAGAACGCTGGGGGTAGCCCTACCAAAAACAACGACGCTGGGGGTGGTCCCACCAATTATAACAACACTGGGGGTGGCCCAGTTGTTCCTCTCAGAAATCATCTGAAGCATGATACGAACGAGGACGAAAAGATGAAGGACCTCGAGAGCAAAATCAACGCTCTGATGTCTGCTCGAGAGGTAAAGAGAAGTGAAACTTCAACTTTGGTCATAGCCATGAGAGGGCTTAACCAAAGAGAAGGAGAAGGGAGTTCTTTAGTTTATCGAAAGGGGACTCTGAAATGAAAGTGGACCCCTTGTTCATGGAAAGAGTCAAGAGGGCCAGAAAGATGTTTTTAGTGGACCCACTGTCAATTGAAATTGATCAGTGAAGGATTTTGGTGGTGAGAAAGATTTTGGGTTATCCTCTAGAATATTAAGTGTAATATTCTTCAAGGAACTTCCCGGTAAATGGGTTATCCTGAATGTACTAGGGATAGTACTTTTTTCAGGAACTTCTTATTTATTTGCATTAATTGCCTGGTACCTTCCTGAGTAATCAGGCGATATGCACCGTTTGAGTAGACTGTGTCTATCAACCTCGAGAGCAAAATCAACGCTCTGATGTCTGCTCGAGAGGTAAAGAGAACTGGTATTCCATGTCCTTACCCACAAGAGTGGGATTCAATAGCATACCCGGCGAAGTTCAACCTGATCAACTTCACACCATTCGACGGGAAGGGTTCGCCCACTCAACATCTGATCTACTTTAAGTCCCACTTGGGCATAATCTCCGGTAATGAAGCATTGATAGTCCGGTCAATCGTTAGCACCCTTCGCGGACCCGCCTTCGATTGGTACCATCGTCTCAAGCTTGGAAGCATCAACAGCTGGGATGACCTGGAGAACCTGTTCCTCGCTCACTTCTTTGATGATGACACCGAGGTGTCAATCAGAACACTCTTTGATGAGAAACAAGAAGACGATGAGACGGTTGACGACTTCATCAAGCGCTTCCAGAATAAGGCGATGAACTGCCAAGATTCGATCACAGAGCACTTCATCCTCCAAACCTGTCACAATAACCTCTCTTTGGACGTGTTAAAAGTTATGGGAATAGCACCCTCCAATACTTGGAAAGAGTTGAAGATGCGCGGAGAGCGGGCCGAACGCTTCCTCAGAAGGAAGAAGGTTGAGAGGAGCCAACCGACGGCTAACCCTCCAAATTCAAGTTTCGTCTCCCGTGGTAAAGGAAAGTCCCTTGCAGCTGCTGTTGATGCTAATCAGACGTCAAAACAGAAATCCCGAAGACAACAAAAGACTTCGGATGCGAGATTCTAAAAAGAGTACTCCTTCAAGGACGAAGACATTCTAGCCATTTTCGAATCGCTCCTTGAAAATAACAAGATCAAGCTATCACCTATCGCAGATCAGGAGGAAACTGATAATACTTCGGATCCAAAGTACTGTGCGTACCACAGGAGGGTCCTTCATCCTACCAAGGCTTGCTTTGCTCTTAAAAATAGTATCCAAACCTTGGTTGAAGCTGGCGTTATAACGCTAAATTAAGCCGAATGACACTCCGAAGAGTATACGAGTATAAACTGCTTCTCAATACTTCAACAGGTATATAAGTCTAAACTATTTACTTTCTTTTATGGGAAGTTCCTGGAGAGTGCCATACCTGGTATTTTTACCCAGTCATCCAACTAAGTACAATGTTAGACCCGGTTTCACAGAGGAAACTGGGGATGGATGATTTATGTAACGGAAAGTTCTTGGAAGAATGCTGTAAGGTGTATTCTTAGGGATAACCCGGTCACTACAAAGAAATAATAAATGAGAAACTCCCACTCAGACTTTGAATCTTCCAGGCACTCTTTTGCCGAGACGAGATTTGATCACTTTGTTAGATCAATCTTCCCTCACAAAAAAAAACTCCCACTGGTGTTGACGATTTACAATCTTCCACCATAAAATCCCTCACTGATCAAATTAATTGACAGTGGGTCCACTAAAATTCTTTCCTGTTTAATCCATTCAAACTCCCGCTACGTCCGTGCACTCAACACTTCCATGGTTAGAGTCTGGATATAATGCTTGGAATTTTAATCTATCAATCCTAGACGAATTGTCAAACCCCTTTGTGTTAAGTCCTTATCACTTGACACCAAGAACCCCTACTGAGTGATTTGTACAAGTCAATACTCCCACTGTGATTTATAGTCCCACTCCCACTATCCACTCGATCAAACCTTCCTACAGTTAGGACCACAACCAAAATCCCCTCTTGATTCCTCCAATGAACGAGAGGTCCACGAATCGAGCGATCAAACCTTCTTACAGTTAGGATCGTCTCAAACCTCCCACTTGGTCAAACCTTCCTACAGTTAGGACCACAACCAAAATCCCCTCTCGATTCCTCCAATGAACGAGAGGTCCACTTTCAAATCGAGTGATCAAACCTTCCTACAGTTAGGGTCGCCTCAAAATCCCACTTGGTCAAACCTTCCTATAATTAGGGCCAAAACCATAATTCACTCTCAATAAACGAGAAACTCACATTTAGTTCGGTAATCAAACCTTCCGACAGTTAGGATTATCCGAATTTTTTGATTCTCGGAGTGGTTCGGTAATCAAACCTTCCGACAGTTAGGATTATCCGAATTTTTTGATTCTCGGAGTGGAGATCCCACTCTTAGTTTCACCTTCCCGGATTCTGGAAGTGGAGATCCCACTTTGAGTTTTCGTTGGCAGCTGGAGATAGAATATAAAATTCTTCTTCTTCAGCTTTGGGAGATAGAATATAAAATTCTTTCTCTCCCGTATCGGGTTCGTCTTTGCCCCAAGAGAAGACATAATCTTTAAACATTATAACTCCTAAAATCCATGCTTCATACGCACGGGGAACTTTATCTCGACTCCTAAACAGAGATAAGCCTACGCCTAACACGCGTTGTAGGTTTAGTCTTTCACTGATTAAAGAAGACACCAGAATCCAAATCTGGGGAATTTTATCCCGAAGCCTAAGTAGGGATAAGTCAGCGCCTAACACGCGTTGCTGGTTAGTCCTTGACCGTAAAAAGGACAAAAGCCTACATATTCGACATTGTGGCGGGTCGTTATTAATAACACCAAAATCCGCGTCTTACACGGGCGGGGAACTTTATCTCAACTCCTAAACAGAGATAAGCCTACGCCTAATACGCGTTATCGGCTTAGTCTTTCGCCGAGTGAAAAAGACACCAGAATCCGAGTCTGGCGACTTTTATCCCGAAGCCTAAGTAGGGATAAGTCAGTGCCTAACATGCGTTGCCGGTTAGTCCTTGACCGTAAAAAAGGATAAAAGCCCACATATTCGACATTTTGGCAGGTCGTTATTAATAACGCCAAAATCCACGTCTTACACGCGCGGGGAACTTTATCTCGACTCCTAAATAGAGATAAGCCTATGCCTAACACGCGTTACTGGTTTAGTCTTTCACCGAGCAAAAAAAAGACACCAAAATCCGAGTCTGGGGACTTTTATCCCGAAACCTAAGAATGGATAAGTCAGCGCCTAACACGCGTTGTCGGGTAGTCTATTCCCGTGAGAAAGACGAAGTCTACGTATTCAATATCGTAGCACTAAGAGAGTTAACTCTCTTAGCACAACGTTACATGCAGAACGGACTTAAACAATCTGCATGCTAGCCCGACTCAAACGGTAGTTGGTAAAGGCACACCAAATCCGTTGAAAGCTGAGGGTTTGCCAAAAATCCTAAGTACCCTCAGCCTACGTCTAACACACGTCACCGGGTAGTCTATTCCCATGATAAAGACGAAGTCTACGTATTCAATATCATAGCACTAAGGGAGTTAACTCTCTTAACATAGCGTTACATGCAGAACGGACTTAAACAATCCGCATGCTAGCCCGACTCAAACGACAGTCGGTAAAGGCTTAACAAACCCGTTGATGGCTGAGAATTTGCCAAAAATCCTATAAATATGAGAGTTACTGACACACCAGCTTCATTAGTTGGTCTCATAACTTAAGGATCCAACAACATTCATACATCCAGATGAATCAGCTTTAACAGTTGGTCCTGCAGCACCACATTTGGGACCGTCATGCTCTAATGCCTTAAGAGCTTAAACTGTATAAACTCCAGCAAACGTACGAGTATAAACTGTGTTAAAGCCGGTCAGCGTGTTACAGCAAAGGTTAACGCCGGTCAACGCAAAGGTCGATGTCGGTCAACGAGTCGATGATTTCGCCAAAATAAGGCTAAGAAAAGATTCCGGGTTAGAGGATGACTCCAGGGAGTTCAATCATATTCATATATAAATTCACGACAAAGATAATCAGTTCAAAGTCAACTCAATGACAAGAGCTAAGTTTAGAAGCTTACGCATCAACTTCAGTTCAAGATTTCGACAACGGTCAGAAGATAAACCAAGTGCCGGAAGAACTTTATCTATTCGACAAAACACTGAATAGACTGAAGGCTGAAGAAGTCAAGAATTGAAGCCAGCTATAGGTCATTTGGCACCGACTAAAGGTGGGGGCTATCATATCCAAAGTATTCTAGACTCCTCCATAAAAGAATGAGTCTTAAATACTTTGGAGGGGGTAACTGTAGGCGTCTAAAAATACCTATAGGTGTCCACACATAGCTTGAGACAAAGAGAAGATGATGAACACCATTATCCAAGTCAAAGGGGATTGTCTGAGTTAAAGAGGATCATCTGATGCCGACAAGCGCATGAAGCGAATCGGCGAAATGTTGATGACGTGGCGACGAACCACCAGAATGGCCAATGCCAGGTGGCCCGCATGCTCACCGGCCACCACCAAGTGGCTCGCATGCTAATCAGCCACCAAAATGGCAAACCAAGTGGCCCGTGTGTTCACCAGCCATCTCTAAGTGGCCCGCACGCTCATCAGCCACCTCCAAGTGGCCAGCACGCTCATCAGCCAGCTCCAAGTGGTCCGTGCACTCATCAGCCAACTCCGAATGGCCTGTACGCTCATCGGCTAGCTCCAAGTAGCTAACATATTCACCGGTCACCTACAAATTAATGAAATGTATGATGCGAATCAGTTATGCGTACGAGTCAACGTAACACACGAAATGGCAAAATAACCCAGCTAAGAGTTGTGTTTTGCCCAAAAGGGATGCAATACCATGTGTGACTCGCACATACCATGTGTGGCTTGGATATTGGAAGTTGTAGATCACTTCTCTAGCTTTCCAACACATCTTGAATCACCTCATTCCGAGATCGGACGAGAGAGTTAGAGCAAAAATACCCGAGAACGTACGAACTGGCTCTCACAGTGCCGAGCCACCAATTGTACAAAACACCATGTGTGACTCACACATACCATATATTGCTCGGCTATTTTAAGTTGTAGATATCTTCTCCAGCTTTCAAACGCATCTTGAATCATCTCATTCTGATATCGGACGAGAGAGTTAGAGCTAAAATACTTGAGGACGTACGAACTGGCTCGCAGAGTACCGAGCCACCAATTGAAAAAAACACCATGTATGACTCGCACATACCATGTGTAGCTCGGCTATTGGAAGTTGTAGATCTCTTATCCAGATTTCCAATGCATCTTGAATCACCTTATTCCGAGATCGGATGAGAGAGTTAGAGCCAAAATACCCGAGGACGTACGAACTGGCTTGCACATCACAGTGGGGAGCCACCATTTGGTGGCTCGCACAAAGAACTGACATTTTAACTATGATGTGATTTGATCCGGAGAAACTTAAAAAAGAAAAGTTATAGGTCTCTTCGTTAGCTTTCTAATGCATCTTGAATCACCTCATTCTGAGATCAGAAGAGAGAGTTAGAGTCAAAATACCCAAGGTGACGTGAACTGGCTCGGCCAAGGCCGAGCCACCAAGTGGTAGTTCGCACCGGTTCGCACCCGGTTCGGTTCGGTTTGCACCCGGTTCGGTTCGTTTGAACCCGGTTCGGCAGATTTCATCCGAAAACACGTTTTGACGGTTTTTGATGGGTTTTCACGAGATTTCTTCTATTCCAGAGGTTCCCAACTACCTTGATATCATCTCTACACATGGTTAGGTGGTTGTCAACTGAGGATAAAGCCAAATCTATCGTTCTTATCAGAAAACCCCTCATCCGAAGCCTATAAATACAGGCCTAGGGGCTCATTTCACAGGAGGAAATAAAGAGGGCGATGTGCTGTCAAAATTAAGAGCGAAGCCACGAATTTTAGAGGGTTAGCAGATCTTGGCGAAGTTTCTCCATAAACAAAAAGAGAGTTTGACAGATCTGAAACCCCTTTCCCCCATATTCCTCTGGATTTAAGCTTGGTCTTAAATCCCGAGAAGAGTCGTAATCTCGCTTAGTCGGGATTACCACTTCAGCGAATACTTCCTTCGTGAAGTAGGAGCTTTGATTTTCAATCTGTCAACCGGATCTGATCCGCGACGGTCCACGAATATCAACGTCCCCGACTCAGGCAAAAGATCCTACGCAAACAACAGGCGATAAATATCTGCTGTGTGTTGTTTGAAGGAATTGTAATCTTATATTTTTATTGTGTAAGAAGATCTTATAAAAAGATCGACGTTTGAAGGAATTGTAATCTTATATTTTTATTGTGTAAGAAGATCTTATAAAAAGATCGACTTTTTATTTATTTGAGTTTATTATAACGGCTAAAGTTGTAATAGATTCGATGACAATGAAAATAGCAATTTCTGACCCAAACAATGTTAGTTCAAATTTATGCCATGTTAGTCCTAATTTGTGCCATGTTAGTCCTAATTTATGCCATGTTAGTTTAAATTTATGTCATATTAGTTCTAATTTATGTCATGTTAGTCCTAATTTATGCCATGTTAGTTCTATCATAACTCATGTTAGTTCTAATTTATGTCATGTTAGTCCTAATTTATGCGATGTTAGTTCTACCGTAGTTCATGTTAGTTTATGCCATGTGAGTTCTAATTTTTTCCTCGTGAGTTCTAATTTATACTATGTTTGGTCAAATTTATACCATATTAGTTCTACCGCGGAGCATTCTAGTTCTAATATATACCATGTGAGTTCTAATTTATACACCGTGACTTCTAATATACTCCATGTTAGTTCTATCATAGCTCATGTTAGTTCGTGAGTTCTAGTTTATGCCTCGTAGGTTCTAATTTGTACCACGTTACTCCTAATTTATGCCATGTGAGTTCTATCGTAGCTCATATTAGTCCTAATGTATGCCATGTTAGTCCTAATTTATGTCATGTTAGTCTTAGTTTTTGCCATATTTAGTTCTAATTTATGTCATGTTAGTTCAAATTTATGTCACGTTAGTTCTAATTTATGTCATGTTAATTCTATCACAGCTCATATTAGTTCAAATTTATGCCACGTTAGTCCTAATTTATGTCATGTTAGTACTAATTTATTCCATGTTAGTTCTATCGCAGCTCATGTTAGTTCTAATTTATGTCATGTTAGTCCTAATTTATGTCATGTTAGTTCTAATTTATGCCATGTTAGTTCAAATTTATATCACGTTAGTTCTAATTTATGCCATGTTAGTTCTATCACAACTCATGTTAGTTTAAATTTATACCACGTTAGTCCTAAGTTATGCTATGTTAGTCCTAATTTATACCATGTTATTTCTAATTTATGTCATGTTTGTTCAAATTTATGTCATGTTAGTTCTAATTTATGCCATGTTAGTCCTAATTTATGCCATGTTAGTTCTATCATAGCTCATGTTAGTTCTAATTTATGTCATGTTAGTCCTAATTTATACCATGTTAATTCTAACGCAGTTCATGTTAGTTTATGTCATGTGAGTTCTGAATTTTGCCTCGTGAGTTCTAGTTTATACCATATCTGGTCTAATTTATACTATGTTAGTTCTATCACGGGACATTCTAGTTCTAATATATGCCATGTGAGTTCTAATTTATACATCATGACTTCTAATATATGCCATGTTAGTTCTATCGCAGCTCATATTAGTTTGTGAGTTCTAGTTAAATTCCTCGTAGATTCTAATTTATACCACGTTAGTCCTAATTTATGCTCTGTGAGTTCTATCGCAGCTCATATTAGTTCTAATTTATGTCATGTTAGTCTTAATTTATGCCACATGACTGCTAATTTGTACAATGTTAGTTCTAATTCTCCCTTTTAATTTTAACCCATACATACTTGGTTTGCATCACTCACTCTATGGCGTCGATGCTGAATATTACGAGCTATTTTTAGCATATATTGAAAAATATACCGTAGTCCGCATAGAGATCTGTTGATTCTCTTGGTCAAGGACGATCACCGGCATCTTGTTGAACTCGATTTGAAAGAAAAGGGTGTCAAACACTATAGTTCTGCTGGCCACGAAGCTGGGATGGAGCCTGTTACTAAAATCATAAACTTTTTTGATGCCCAGCAAGTTGATTTTGTTAAGCCAAATGTACGTAACTTATTTAAATATCAACCCATCAAATGCGAGCAACAAAGAGGGTGGTTAGTTCCAATGTGTGAATTGTGTTAAATTGTGTTAGTATTAGATATAACGAAACTGACTAATTTAGCATTCTATATTCCAGTTATGACTGTGGTGTGTTCGTCTACCTCTATATGCAAGCAATAATTGAAGGCCAATCGACATTGCGTGTTAATCCTTCGGACGATATCCCTGAAGCTATGTGAGCAAGACTTGCCGCACAATTATTACTTGCTGGTTATGAACAAAGATATAAAGATGAATCAGTGCATAATGATGAATGACATGTTTATACAAAAAAATAATGTATGTATATTTAATTAAAATGCATATTATCAAAGGTAATGTTAGCTCTAACTTTGTTCTAGTTCTATAAAGAATAAGGGAATGATCCAGTGGCATGTTGTGTTAGTTCTAGCTCGTGATATTTCGTTAGTTCTAGTTGAGCGTTAGTTGTAGTATACTACATTCGTTTCTGCTAGTTCTATATCATTTCTTGTTATCTCTATTTCGCCTCTTCTCAAATGAAGAAATTTCCCCTCACCCCAATAGTCACACTAGCTATTCGCTGCTTACCAAGACATCTCCTATCACCCCAACAGTTCACATCATATATTCGCATGTTCCCAAGTCAGGACAGTCAGTTAATATACTTAAAAAATAAATTCCGTACCCTTTCACGTCACCATTGTTCCTCTACCACCCCTCTACTTCTTGGGACATTGAATGTGACTCTATAAAAACCCCTCATCTCCAATCAAATTCCTTCTACCAACGTCTTCTATTTCCGTCATAAACCATCATAGATGGCTAATGATGGCGCATGTGTACACTGCCATGGGTCAGGGCATAGCACTCGTGATTGTCATCATGGTATTACTGCTCGTACCCCTCCAAGGATGCTTATCATACCGCCAACACCGCCAGCACCATCCATCATCTCTCTTCTTTCGCCATCTTTAATCTTGATGTAGGTCGTCCATCTGTGTAGGAGCTCAGAGAGATGCTTGCTTATCGCTTCAATCTTAGTTCATGGCCTCATCAAATTAAGGAGGCGGCAGGACACAACTTCATAGTGCAGTTTCCATCCGACAACCTTCTTATCCAAGCCATACAACTCGGCGTGGTCAATATGGGCACCTTTAGGGGTAGAGTCTGCCATTGGAGTGAGGATCTAAGGCTATCAACATTACCCCAACCCTTTCTGGTATGGATCCGTCTCTTCAATGTCACATACCACCTTTGGAATTTTGAATTTCTGCAATCTCTCCTTGATGGTATCAGAGAATGCAACATGTACTCTAGGGACGTCATAACCAATACTAACTTTGAAGACTGTAAAGTACTTTTCAAAGTTAAGGATTTATCTGATATCCCTAAAAGGCTTGGGTTCCGTTACATCTCTCCAGTGGACGGCTACATAAAGGAAGGTTACGCCGTCACTCAGGTCCAATGCAGACAGAATTTTGAGAGGGCTCAACTATCCACTCATCATAACTTAGGGCCCCAGCGCGGCAGCCCTATAGGACCGACCCAGAGTTGAAGGAGGTTAGTTGGGACGGCATGCACATGATTGTGGAGAGAGACCAATGACAGCTATTTCTCCAGAACCAAGGGGTCGGGGGATCCAATTTGCTAAGGGCTCCCCCCACCGCTAATGCTCCTCATCTAGCTAACCCCTCTAGCTCACACAGTGGATCATTGAAATCCAGCTCTCCATCCTCCAAGCGCAGTAATCCTACAGTCTCAAAGCGTAGGGCGAATGACAGTGGTATGGGTTTATCAGACCCCTTCTGTTTTCGTCGAAAGTTGTTTTCATCGTAGATTCCATTAAAACTTAATTTGTTTACAGAGAATTACAACGACAAATAAGCAAATTACAACTCTCTTGGAAAATAACACAAAAATCGTTTATCGATTCTTGTTTTGTGGGACTTTGCCTGTGCCGGGAACGCTTTGGTTCATGGACCGCCGAATCACAGATCGTGGAGGGGGCTTTATGATTCTTCCTTCGTTTATCGAAGTGAGAATTTAAAACGATATCTTATCAAAGTAAGATAGTCGTTCTTCTTGAAATCAAGTCAAAGCTCGAATCTCAAGGGAATCCAAGAATAATAGCATCTGCTCTCTCTCTGCTCTGAATTGCTCGAAAAATATGCTCGATCTTCGTCAGAAATGACCCTAGGGGGGTATTTATAGCCTCTGGGGTCTGTAACTGCAAAAACTCAACAAAACCACAACGTTAGGCCGCGAGACAGTGTTTACTGTCTCGGGACTGTCTCGCTGGCGAGACAGTTCATACTTGTTTTGATTTTTCCAAAACAGTATGAAATCCTTTCTTGTGAATTTTTGAGTGATCTTCTCTATGCTTGGGATATCTATTAGCATTTTTTGACGCCTACAGATACCCCCTCCAAAGTATTCCAGACTCATTCTTTTATAGAGGAGCATGGGATACTTTGGATAAGATAGATTTTACTTACGATCCCTTCAATGCTTGGCTGAATAGATCGTATGAAAGGACTTGTAAATGGCTTCAATGTTTAACCTCTTCTGCTGTTAGTCTATCCAGTTCTTCGTAGAATAGCTAACGTTCTCCCGGCGTCGCGTTTATCGCTTGACCGTTGTCGAGATCTTGAATTGAAGTTGATACTTGCTCTTGTGAATTCAGCGTTTACCATTGAATTGGTATATCCATTGAGAATTCCTCAGGTTATCCTTAAGAATATTCAGATTAATATTCTCCAGAAACTTCCTGTTGAGGGTGGGAATACAGTTTAGACTCGTGTACCCATTGGAGTATTCCACTGTTCCATAGTGCAAAACAGAAAAGTTTACTGTCTCGCTCGGCGAGACAGAGTTTTCTGTCTCGCTCAGCGAGACAGCGACTATATAAGTCGGACTTAGGGTTTTTTTGATCTTTTCACGTCGGGTTTGAGGCGATTTCTGGCGATTTTCTTGGGCAATTTTCTGTCAGTTTTCTGCTATTTCTTCTCCTCTTTGTTGCTGACTTGGATAGAGCTTCGTTTGGGGGAGATTCCATTCAGATTTTGACAAGTTCTTCTAGGTTTGTACTCCCTCTCTTCTTTGAAGTCTTGATTTTCTTTGATTTCAACTTTGCATGCACTGTTTCAGCCATATTTTGTGATATTTTGGCCAATTCTATGATCAAAACCCTAACTTTCTCATTGGGTTTCAATGTAGCTTGTGTACTCATCATGTCGCCACGAAGATCTCGCGCTCCTCGGGGTTGTTCGACTGTCCAGTCTCCAGAAGAGGTGGGTCCCGCTGTCGTTTCACATGGGGGTATATTTCTTTTGCCCTCTCACGAATTTACATACTGTATTTCGTCAATTTCGTGTGCACATATCTGTGTTTGTATGCAGATCCTCGTTTGTATCCTTTGAGATACCTTCGAGAAGAGCCGGTATCCTCCTTTGAGGGGATCGACGCTTAAAAGTGTTTGTTTTGCTTGGACAAAACACACTTCAGAATACACAGGGGCGATTTCATATCATCCCATATGTATTGAAAGGTTTCGATATGCCATTATAATGCCCGTGCATAGTAACGCATATCTCTTTTATACATGTGGTAGATAGAAAATCGTCGCACCTGTTATGAGATAGCGACTATATCTTAAATTTTAGGACCATTCTTACACAATTTATGTATATTTTTTTTATCAGTCCAATTTCCTTCTACCGTCTTTATTGCTGATGCGGTTACGGGTCAGAGTAGCGCTACCCACTCTTATTATGAGGGGCTCCCGTTAATTGAATCATCTCCCCAGTTCAAATCTGACTATAGTGAAGGGGCTAGAGAGTTGATCCGGCGAGGTAGTTGTCGTGTTCTACAACGGTTAATCACAGATGCAACCTTGACTTCAGAGCAAGACTCGAATCAATGTATAAGGAAGCCGGATTTCTTGTTTGGTGACTCGGTAAAAGATCTGGAGATTGCTTTCTGTAAGCCTGCGCAATGGTTGCATCAAAGCGGGTCTTCATTTTCATATCTGCCTTGGATTCCTCGGGAGCATTCGCTGTTAAAGTTCAGGAATTTATCCGTTAGCCGTGAAATGTTCTGGAGATTAACTAAAAATCATGAGCGCATTCATTGCGGTTTCATTAGGAAAGAGGCTACTCCAGGTTCCAGTGAAAGAGCCTCTGTACGTGGACTTCATCCAGGCATTTTAGGTCAGGATAATATTCCGCAGAATGAAACGACAGCACAGGCAAACATCGTGAAGAATCGTCTAGCTGCAGCGAAGAAGAAACTATCCAACCAGAACTTCAGATGCTATGGATGGGTCCATTATTTTGGAGACAAGTGGTGGTGGACCAGAATGACTCGATACGTGTTGAACCGTTGGAGGCGAGAGTTAGCAGAACTAGGGTTGGAAGTCCCAATCCGTGCCACCATGTATGGTCTGCAGATCAGTGAGAGTTAGCAGAACTAGGGTTGGAAGTCCCAATCCGTGCCACCATGTATGGTCTGCAGATCAGTGTGGGTCATTTCCTCTGTTTATTCAATATTTATAACCCTGACACCAACACCTTCTTCACCAAGAATGGAGAGCTCGGGTTACCACTGCACAAAATGATGAAGGTGTCTAGTTTGCCCATAGGCGATGTTCTATATCAAGAATTCTTCCCAACCACCAATCAGCTGAACAAGATGAAAGATCGGTCAATCGTGACCTATGACACTCTATGGGAACTGACTTGTCATTATCACATAGCCATGGCCGAGATGGATACTAAAGCTAGGAAGAAATCTCCCTAGATCAGTCTAAAACAATTCGCCGATTACTTGTTCAAGAATCTGGATAATCGTTCGGAAAACGTGTGCGGATTATCTCCTTTGACTCCGAATGAAATTAATCGGCTGTTAGAGAAAACGAACGCACAGTCTTACACCTCTCACTCAGAAGACGGATTTAATGAAATTAATCGGCTGTTAGAGAAAACGAACGCACAGTCTTACACCTCTCACTCAGAAGACGGATTTCCGCATGGGACTAAATTCTGTTCTTATCTGTGGCAAGCTGGTGTTCCGATTCGCCCCACTACTCTGCTGGCTGGTTATTTGGCTTTATGGCTGAAGAGATGTGTAGTTCCCCACCAGTCATCTGATGCTATGCCAATGGAAGTGTTGTATCTAGCCGTCCAGTTGGCTACGGGTCGCAAATTATCCTTGCTTCCTGCTATGGTGGCGGCTATTCACAGTGGATTACGGCAATTAGTTTCCGTATTCACACAGGAGAAAAAGAAATCTTCCGCCAGCATATCCGCTCCGAAGATAGAATTACCCTATACATATTTGATGACATGGTTGGTTCTTCACCGGCCAGATTTAATGGAGGCCCCTGAGGCGGTGGATCCTAGTCATCATCTTTTACAGACCCTTGAAGGTTGCAAATGGGTCAAACATCGATGGCCGGACATCACAAGGCAGTTCAAAATTCACAAGTGTTAGGAATTCATCCCCTGCTTCCCTCGGTTCTCCGGTACCTACAACACGACCTTATTGGATGCTGAAGACCCAAGGCAGAATCGCACCCTCTTGGATGTCGGGTGCTTCAGATGGTTGATGAACATTCGACCTGGATATCTATTATTCAGGGTAAGAGATGTTTGTCACATTGAACCCTATCTTCCATGTCGATTTGCTCGTCAATTCGGTTATGACCAAATATACGTCGGCAACCCGAATCGTCACCTTATCTTTCGAGGTGGACTCATCGACGGGGCGAGAGCTTGGTTTTGGAGCATCGCCGGCTGTACAAATGCTGAATTCGATCTCCCTTTTGAAGCGCCACCTCTACGGATGACCTTCCTATATTGCAAGTGGTTGATAGTCGCCAATATCGTCACTCGACGTAGGAGAATATCAGACTCAGAGGAAGAGGTAGCTCCACGGCAAGCAACAGAAGCAACTCGTGAGGCTGTGATGTCGCCCCGAGGAAAAGAGGCTGCTGAATCTTCCAGAAAGGGAAAGGAACCGGCCCGCCCAACTGACAGTGAAGGAGAGTTTGATAGTGAAGAAACTGAAACCTCCGAGGGGGCGGGTGAGACTGATTCGAGTTCTGAGGAAGCAGCTGGTCTTCCCGATTCTTTCTTTGAAAGAGGACTTGTACGTCCTTCTGCTACGCCCACCCAACCACAGAATGCTCCGAAAAGAAGGAGGGAGAGAGTCGTTATGACTTATCCCAACCGGATGACGGTAGAGGTTCATAGTGGGGATGAAGAGGATGAAGAGGATGAAGTTCCCCTTGCTCGTAGGCAAAGGTCGCGACCTTCCACTCAAGCTCAATCCCAAGTCCTTCCCGGAATTGAATTGCGCACTAAGCATCGTCACGAAGGATCTGGGGCTCAGGATGAGGTGCATCCATTGAAAAGACAAAAGAAGGCTGTCTCTAAGCCACGTGTTCGTCTTCCTGCTTTAGAGGAGACATCTGCTCGCAGCGCTTCTTCGGATGAACAGGGTAACAATTCGTTTTTATCTTCCTTTTACTGCTCTTATATTTCTTCATATTTGAGCATGTCTTATAACTCAATTCTTGTAGGGAGTCGAGAAGAAGGAGAATTGCCAGCTGATGCTGCTTCTCCTGGAGGTATGGAGACTGAGGAGACCAGCTTTGTCCAACAAATGCAGGATGCTCTGAAAGAAGGGCCAGCTGGTGTTCCACCAACTCCTGACATTGATCCATCGGCTACAGACACAGGTACTGATCTTTCTCCTCTCGGAAGAGAAATCCGAGAAATGAATGAGTCGGACCGTGTGCCTCCTCTAATGACCTGTGCGCTTTGTCTCCTTTTAGTCAAGCTAAAAGAAGCGGGTACAAGTAGTGGAGCTCTCGAATCCGTCCCGGTCAACAAAGGTAACGTTAATCGTCTTTTTGAGCAATTTCGTTTAAGTCTGCATGTTGTTTATGACCCTACACGTTTTGTAGATGCTATAATAAAAGAATCTGTTGAAGGAGAGGCCACACATGTAACGGAGGTCGAGGAATTCAATGAGCACAACCTCGATCTTGATCTCTCTGAAGACGACCATCAGTATATCTCCGATTTATTATCGGGGAAAACTCCTGGTGCAGCCACAGAATCCACCGTTGGGATTTATTATCGGGGAAAACTCCTGGTGCAGCCACAGAATCCACCGTTGGAGTCGGTTCAACAGAAGCAGGCCCTTCTGAAAGTAAGACCTCTATTCTGTAAACTCCGTATATATATATATATACTTTTTTTAACTTGATTAATCATATAAGTGTTCGAATTATAGGACCAGTTGCCGGAACTGATACAACTATAATCACTGGGACTCATGATCAACCTGAGGGTCGTGACCACTCGTCATGGATGGGAACCGAAGTTGATCTTCAATCATTCATTCCCGAATCTCAACCTGCTACTCCCATGGATCCCATGATGATAGAAGTCACTGTCACCCCTCAAATTAGTCCGGTCGTAACAAAAGCGAGACCAACTGAAGAAGTTGGTACGTCGGCTGATGTTGTGCCTAGAATTGGTGAGTTTTACCCATCATTTGTTTCAAATTTCTGATTACCATTCCATCACACTCATTACGATTCTCTTGTTTGCAGAATATTCTCCCAAGGAGCCTCTCAACTTAGATCCAAAGTTTTCTGAGGTTGAGATTGAAAAATCTTCTGACGTAGCTGGTGCGTCAAAAACTGTCATTCCTGAACCAACTTTGGCTGTTCAGGAGGCCGGACTACCACTATTGAGTGAACAAAGTCATGCTGAAGGCTCTTCTGTTAAACTTGGTATGCTTCAACTTGTCGTTATACATGCACACATATATTTTGTACTAACATATTTGTCCTCATCACAGCTCCTTCTTCAGTATTATTAAATCAAATCCAGGCTTTATTGGCAGACGAGGACCCGGATAAAGCTGTCATTTGCTCTGATCTCCATGGCTTCATCTCCTTTTTGAATTCTATGGTTGATCGTATTCTGTCCAAAGGATCGCACTTTGAGAATTTTAAGAGACCTCTTGACCGCTATATATCAGGGATCCGAGAGGAAGGATATAATGAGTTAGCCGATTCGATCAACGCCTATATGGTCGACTTGAAGCAACATGTTGAACTTCTAAAGGGTCTTCGCACTGAAAGCGTACCTTCCTATATTGCTTCTCACATGGACTCCAAGTTACAAGCGTGGCGTGATTCTAAAAAATCAGCTAATCTTGAACTCCAAAAGCTAAGAGCCCACAATAATCAACTTAGGGTGAGTGTTGGCAGGAAAACATACGCCAAGGTTAACCTGCGCCGGGACTTAGAGTCGAATCAAGCGGAGATAGCTCGCTTAGAAGAGCAACTTGTAAATGCCAAGGATGCTCGTGAAATCCTGGAGTCTGAGTTGACAAAGGTAACTCAAGCTGAAGAAGACCTGTTACAGCAACTTAATCTTCAGGATCAAATACTCGTCGAAAAGGAACAAGAGATTGTCGAGCTTCAAAGTGTTGACGAAGAAGCTTTCAAAATTAAATTGGCAACTGAGCTTGAATAGGCTCGTGCGTTAGAGCTCTCGCAGCTTGAAGATCAGATTCGTCAATATAAACTCTTGTAATTGGAGAACATATATTTTTGTAGCTTTATTTGAACACTCCTAATCAATATATTGAATCTTTTTGCTCATTGAGATGTTATTATGATTACTCATTCTTGTTTAGAATAAATAACCATAATACTTATAGGATTTTTGGCAAATCCTCAGCCATCAACGGATTTGATATGCTTTTACCGACTACCGTTTGAGTCGGGCTAGCATGTGAATTATCTAGGTCCGTTTCACATATAACGTTGCGCTAAAAGAATTAAACTCTTTTAGACTTTGAACTACAATGTTGAACATGTAGGCTACATGTGTTAGATATAGACTTATCTCTAATAAGGGATTGAGATAACGTCCCCCATGCGTAAATAGCATGGCTTTTGAAATGCAAATAGGTTATATTTCCTATGTAGGAAAATGAACTCAAAATTATAAAGAAAGAATTGGGTATTCTATCTTTCAATCTCTTGTTTGTTGGTAGAGATAAACCCTAGAATCGGATAGGAATAACTTTATATTCCGTCTCCTGGTCTCTTGTTTGTTGGTAGAGATAAACCCAAAAATCGGAGAGGAAGAATTTTATATTCTATCTCCTGGTCTCTTGTTTGTTGGTAGAGATAAACCCAAAATTGGAGAGGAAGAATTTTATATTCTATCTCCTGGTCTCTTGTTTGTTGGTAGAGATAAACCCAAAATTAGAGAGGAAGAATTTGATATTCTATCTCCTGGTCTCTTGTTTGTTGGTAGAGATAAACCCAAAATTGGAGAGGAAGAATTTTATATTCTATCTCCTGGTGCAAAAGCAACTCAAAGTGGGATCTCCACTTAGAGAATCTGGACTGATTTGAATAATCCTAACTGTCATAAGGTTTGAGTATTCAATTCAAAAGTGGATCTTTCGTTCGCTAAACGAATCGAAAAGAGATTTTGGTTGCGGTCCTAACTGTAGTAAGGTTTGACCAAGTGAGAGTTTCGAGACGATCCTAACTGTAGGAAGGTTTGATCGCTCGATTTGTGGGCCTCTATTTCATTGAAGGAATCGAGAGGGGATTTTGGCTTTGGTCCTAACTATAATAAGGTTTGACCAAATGAAAGGTGAGAGTTTGAATGATTTTAATCCATGACGGATTTTGGTGTACTTTTCGTCGATCGATTTGACCGGTGAGGAGTTTTGTGAGGAAAGATTAACTGTTTACAGATTTGAATCTCATCTCAACAAAGCTGTAAAAGAACTTTATGATAATCAAAAACATATTATTTGAAAGATCAGTTTCATATTTAGAACAATTAACTGATCTCAGGTTATCCCGAGATATCCTATACAGGATTCTCTAGGAACTTCCCGTTCTGCATAGGTTATCCTGAATATATTACGGATAATATTTTTTCAGGAACTTTCCATTTATTGGCATCATTAATTTGCTGCCATTTTGAGTAATCAGGCGGTAAGCACCGTTTGAATAGACTGTTTCTATCACAAACGGTCCTTCCCATTTGGGTTCGAATTTTCCCTTCTTCTTGGAGTTAAGGATCATAGGCCGTCTTTCGGCTAAGACCAAATCTCCTTCTTTGAAACTCCGTTGTCGAACTTTCTTGTCAAAAGCTCGGGAAATTCTGGCTTGGTAGAACTCGATATGCTGTTGAGCTTCTAATCGCTTTTCATCGAGCATCTCGAGCTCTTTGAGGCGTTTCTGATGTTGTTCTTCGGTTGTCATCTGGGTTGCGAGAGCAATCCGAAGAGATGGAATTTGTATTTCCAATGGAAGAACGGCTTCACATCCGTATACCAACGAATATGGGGTCATTCCCATCGGTGTACGTACCGTGGTACGATAGGCCCACAGAGCCGCGCCAAGTTTATCATCCCAATCTCGTTTATTAGTTTTCACGAGTTTTGCCAAGAGCTTTATGATTGTTTTGTTGAAAGCTTCACCCAATCCATTTGCTGTGGGATTGTAAGCTGTCGACGAAATATCCTGAATTCTGAACTTCTCGCAAAACCTGATGAAGGCGTTGCTGATGAATTGAGGACCGTTGTCATGTATGATTCGTCTTGGGACACCATGCCGATAGATGATATGGTGTTTGAAGAATGCAATGACGTTACTCGTTTTAACTTCTCTGAGCGGAATCGCTTCAGCCCATTTGGAGAAGTAATCGGTGATTGCTAGGATGAACCGATCACCTTTGACTGACGGAGGATTTATAGGACCAACAATATCTATTCCCCAGGTCTCAAACGGCCATGACGTTGCCGAAGGGTGTAGATGCTCTGGAGGCATGTGCATATAATTTGCATGTAATTGACACAATTGACATCGTCAGGCGTAGTCAGCTGCATCCTTTATCATAGTCGGCCAATAATATCCAATTCTCCTAAGTCGGTCACAGAGTTTAGGATCAGGTTGATGTGCACCACATGTCCCCTCATGCGCCTCTTTGAGTACCTGTTCCGCTTCCTTATTGGATAGACAACGGAATAATAAACCGTCGTACGACCATCGGTACAACATTTGTGATTCAGCGTCGTAGTAAAATCTCGGTGCTCTCCGCCGAATCGAATCCCTTTCTTTCACGTCTTCCGGTAAGATACCGTGTAGGACATAATCAATAATAGGGAAACGCCAGTCTCGAACTTCTGGTTCAACTCTTGTTGAATATGCTTCTTTGGCAACCGAGTCGTAGATCGGAACAATAAGTTGGTGAGTTATCACTATAATTAATTGTTCTGTCTCGGGAGGTTGAGCCAGAGATACCGACAATGCTGCCAATGCGTCTGCGTATGCATTTTGGAGACGCGGAACGTACTCGATGAAAAATTCTTCAAACGAGCTTGCCATCTCTATGGCCACCTGGTGGTATGGAACCAGGTCTCGATTTCTGACTTCATACTCTCCTCGAATCTGATTAACTACCAATTGAGAATCTCCAAAAGCTTCAAGGTATTCGACCCCCAGCTCTTTGGCAAAATTGAGTCCAATTATCAATGCGTTGTACTCGGCTACGTTATTAGAGCATGGTTCGGTCAATGAGTATGCTCTAGGTAAGACGTGCTTTCCCGGGGAAACTAAAACGACCCCCACTCCTGAGGAGATTTTAGAACATCCGGGTGCGCTCGCTACGTTGGCTGCACGGGAAGCCCCATCGAAGTATAATTGCCACACTTGTTGATGTGAGGTGACATTAACTTCGTGAGTTTCATCCGGAAGATCGTCGTATAACTCCACTACATCCTTCGTAGGGTTTTCCGCTAAAAGATCGCAAATAGCTCGTCCTTTAACCGATTTTTGTTGCTTGAAATATAGATCATATTGTGATAATAGTAGAGCCCACCTGGCTAGACGCCAATTCATGGAAGCCGGTTGGGTCATGAATACCCGGATTGGATTTATGTTGGAAATGACATAAATTGTCTGTCCCACCAAATAATGTCGTATTTTTTAGATTGTGAATACTAAGGCGAGGCATTCCTTCTCGATCATCGGATAACGAGACTCAGCTCCTACCAATGTACGACTCAGATAATACACAGCTTGTTCGTGACCGTTATCATCGTCTTGTGCGAGTAATGCACTTAACGAATGGCTCGTCGCTTTGACATAGATCAAAAACGGTCTGCCCGAGTAATGCACTTAACGAATGGCTCGTCGCTTTGACATAAATAAAAAACGGTCTGCCTGATTTCGGTGCAACGAGAATAGGTGGATTCGCCAGATATTTCTTAATATCTTCGAACGCCTTTTGGCATGCTTCATCCCAAACGAACGATACGCCTTTCTTCGCGAGTTTAGATAACGGTTGACATTTTCCAGACAGATTTGATATAAACCGACGGATATATGCCAATCGACCTTGCAACCCCCTGAGTTCTTTAAGATTCCTCGGGGGTTGTAATTCATGTATTGCCTTCACCTTATCAAGATCGATATGAATACCTTTTGTAGTGACGACAAATCCAAGAAATTTACCGCTGGACATTCCAAGGAAGGACTTAGTTGGATTCATCTTTAATTGATGAGTCCTCATAAGTTCGAACATCATCTTCAGATCGTTAATGTGGTCGTTTTTATCACGGCTCTTAACGACCAGGTCATCAACATAGCATTCGACGGTCTTCCGAAGGTGTTCTTGAAAGATCTTCGTCATCGCACGTTGGTACGTAGCACCAGCATTCTTCAAACCAAAAGGCATAACAGTGTAACAGAAAATACCAAGGGGTGTTCTGAATGCTGTATGCTTTTCATCGTCTGGGTGCATCTTGATTTGATTGTA
The DNA here is from genome assembly GCF_001876935.1 of Asparagus officinalis. Lineage (NCBI taxonomy): Eukaryota > Viridiplantae > Streptophyta > Magnoliopsida > Asparagales > Asparagaceae > Asparagus > Asparagus officinalis. The sequence continues at coordinate 40,079,301 of NC_033801.1, read as the reverse complement.
CCCAGAAAATCCGTCCATAAATGACATTCTCTCGAACCCGCAAGTGTTGTCAATGATGACGTCCGTGTCTCGAACCCGCAAGTGTTGTCAATGATGACGTCCGTGATCGGTAAGGGGAAATCGTCTTTAGGACATGCGGTGTTTAGATCTCTAAAGTCAATGCAAATTCTGATCTTTCCGTTCTTTTTAAGAACTAAAATGATATTGGCCAACCATTCAGGATGTTGTTCTTCTCTGACAAAACCCGAATCAATTAATTTCTTGACTTCAGCTTCTATTGCCTCCATAGAATCAATTAATTTCTTGACTTCAGCTTCTATTGCCTCCATAATCTGCGGACGAAACCGTCTTTGTTGTTATTTGACAGGTTTGGCATCCGGTTTAATATTAAGGCTATGCATTGCTACATCGGGGTCGAGTCCCAGCATATCTTCGTAGTTCCAAGCGAAAACGTCGATATACTCTTTAACGAATGCGATTAGTTCCTCTTTTTCATCCGCTGGAAGATCACCACTGATAAATATAGGCTTTGGGTTAGCTTCGTCACCCATATTAACTTGAACTACTTTATCTTCAGTAGGAGGTTCTCTTTGCTCAAATATATCGCCGTATTGGATATTCATGTAATGCATCCATGGATCTTCCCAAATAGGCAACTGATCATCTTCTTCGGTTGTGGAAGGATCAACTGTCACCATATTCGACATTAGGGTCTTGAATCTTTCTCCAATGCTCACGTCAGAATCCCAGGTTGAAGCATCGGATGAATGCCCACTCTTATTTATTAGTTGGTTAATAATCTGTTGGCCATATTCGTCATCAGATGATGAAGCATAACCTAGACCCCTTTTATGGCTGTAATAATTATCTGGTCTTCCTTTTGGTACGTAGGCGGGACGGGGTGGAACCCTGACGCCTTGACCAAAATAAAGACCTTCACCAAGTGAGAGGTCATAACCTTGTTTTGTCATATAATCATTCGCTTGTGAACTATACCGAGAGAAATGTCGCCCGGGCTTTTCTTCATCCGACTTAACATTCAAGAAAAGATTTGGAGTAGGGGATGGTTCCCCTTTTCCAAAGACTATCTCTTCTTCACCCCCCCCCGTCTTCGCGGGTAATATCATAGTTGTTCCGAATGAATTTTGGAGGTATTTCATCGTCGTACAGGATGAACGAAGTGGCATATGTAGACTAGGGTTGTCGTACAATTCCTGCATTACATCATCAAGACAACGCGAGTACTCTAAATCACCATTTATTATTTCATCGGCAAGCTGCCAGTTACAACTTTCATCCGACGAATCACCACCGTCAAGATCGATTATAAGAGGTTCAATGTCATTCAGTACAAGACCTTCACTATAATCGAGCCCAGCTTCGGTGTCAGCTTCTTCTCCGCTGTCCGTACCATGGGCCGATGGTTCAGTATCGGATTCAGCACCGTAAAGAAGGGAGTCAGTAAAATAATTTTCTAACCCCTTAAACGGTTGCTTATCCGCGACCACCGTCTTAACCTCGTTGTTAGTGTCAACATATTTCAGACACTGATGGAGGGTGGAGGGAACTATAAGATTACTGTGAATCCATGGGCGACCCAACAGTAAGTTATAGGAAGTCTCTGCATCAATCACATAGCAGGTGACCTCAGACTTCAAGTCTCCAAGTTGACACTTCACTCGGATTTTCCCCAACGGCCTTGACCCGCTTGTGTTAAACCCGTAGATAACCGTTCCTGTGGAGGCTAGCTTGTTGGCGGGGATTCCGAGGTGGTACATCAACCGAAGTGGCATGATGCTAACAGCGGAACCCAGATCAACTTGGATCCGGTTGACAACGTTTGAGCCAATATATCCGGTGAAATATAGAGGCCTATCATGTTTCGAATTTTTAACTTGCATATCTTCTTTGGTAAAAGCTATGAGTTACAGTGCTGAACTGACGACTCTGACTCTTCAGGAGTTGGCTTAATTTGGGTGAGGAATACTTCAGAATCAGCTAACGCTTCTTGTAGAGCTTCTCTGGTATCCTTTGAAAGACGTAATAATTCGTATAGCGTGATCCTTGCTGGGATATTAGCTAACTGAGCCATGACATCAAAACGGTAGGGAGCGTTTGAGCTTTCTGGTTTATCTCGTCTAATTGGTCGGCTGAAACGAGACTGCTTCGGAACTTGAACCTCTTTACGTTGGGGTTCCTTCTCTTTTTGCTTAGCCGGTTGTTGCGGCTTTTCAGCAGCTATAGGAGGAGTTACAACTACCCCCAGCTCCTTCAGAGTCGTAGCATTTGGGTTAGAGGTTTCAGGATATTTATAATGGTATTCATTCCCACCCCTTGTAGCAAAAGATTCTTGCTCTTCGTCAGAAAGCGGTAAAGCTGGAATCTGTAGTTTTCTCTTTCCCTTTGCCTTTCACTTTCTTCTTCGACGTGGATGTCGTCCATTGCTCATCCTCGAGCAAATCCGGATGAACCCAAAGGATTTCGCCGTTAGAGGTTGTGTGAGATACAAGCTCCTTTTGGCACTGTCCATGAGGATCATCGTTGATGGTTTGCATCTTAACCTTTGATACCGGTTCAGCTTGAAACCAGGATAAAGGAACTGATCCGAAGCTGATAGACACCGTATTCGCCCCTACTTTCTTCTCTTTCGGCTTCGGTGTTACGATGCCAACATCGATTAAAGTTTGTATTTTGTCCTTTAAGACATAACACGCCTTAGTGGGATGGTGGACCCTTCTGTGATATGCACAATACTTCGGGTCATTGATCTTCGTTGCTTCTTCTTGGTTTGTGACTGTCGAAAGCTTGATCTTATTATTCTCTAACAGGTATTTGAAGATGATCGGAACTTCATCATCTTTGAAAGAGTATTCTTTTGGGAATCTGGGCTCCGAAGTCTTGGGTTGCCTCGGAGGTTGTTGATTCTAATTTGGCGCCAATTGGAAAGACGATTGCTACGGTTGTTGCTGCGGTTGTTGTGATGTTTGATGAGCATCGACAGATGCCGCAGACCCTCTTCCTCGGCCTCGAGGATTAAAATTCTGTTTTTGGTTATTAGCTGGTGGCAGACCTCTTTCCAAATTCTTTCTCTTGAGAAAGCGTTCAGCCTGTTCACCTCTCACTTTCAACTCTTTCCAAGTTTTAGAGGGCACAACCCCCATGACCTCTAATACATCCAGCGACAAGTTATTGTGACATGTTTGCAGAATAAATTCCTCTATGAGTGGATCTCTGCAATTCACCGCTTTGTCCCAGAATCGTTTGACAAAAACATCAACCGACTCTCCATCCTTCTGCTTCTCGTCCAACAACGTGCCAATAGAGACCTCTGTGTCGTCATCGAAGAAATTGGTGAGGAATAATTCTTCCATATCCTCCCAGCTAGTGATACTCCCAGGCTTAAGGCGTCGATACCAATCGAAGGTAGGCCCACGGAGGGTTCCTACGAATGACCGGACCATCAATGCTTCATTTCCGGATATTGCGCCAAGATGTGACTTGAAATAGATCAAGTGCTGAGTTGGTGAACCCCTGCCATCAAAAGGAGTAAAGTTAATCAAATTAAATTTCTGGGGATAAGGAATCAGGTCCCACTCCCTCGGGTATGGGTATGGAATGCCCGTTTTCTTCACTTCTTGAGCCGTCATCAAAGCATTAACTTTGCTTTCAAGATCATGCATCTTCTTGTCCTCTTCCTCACTCTTCTTCAAATAGATCTGTGGAGGTTGAGAGGATGATTTGGTCGGACCGCTTCCGGAGTTTTCTTTATCTAGAGGAGGATCCTCAAAGATAGTTTCATCTTCTTCATTACGCCGGCTGGATTCTGCTCTTTGGCTTGATTCCGGTTGGTGTTGCTGAACCTGCAAATCTCGCATCTGTTGCATAGTCAACTCCATCTCGGTTTTGAATTCAGCTCTAATTTCTTCACGTTGTTTAGCCAACGCTTCCTGTAATATATTAGCTAGTTGATCCGACGTAATTGTGAATGATTCTCTGACTCGCCCAACACTGGATGCGGTATCGTCTGAAGCGATAGCAGAACAAGTGTCTGACAATTCTTCGTCTGAAGATAACCCCTCGTGCATTCTCTTGTAATCTCGACATAGGTTGGCTCTTCTTTGTAACCGCGACATCCTCTGAGAAAGACCCCGCTCAACTCTCCCTCCCGGAGAGAAATAAGGGTCGGGGTTAACTAACTGTTTCTTTCCTTTGTTGGTCATGTTGATAGTGACCGGATTACAGGTTTCTTCTTGTTGAAACGTCTCATTTTGGGTCTTGATGCTTCATTGGACAATCTTTGAAATATGGAGACTCTTGTTGAATTATTTTTAGAGCATCCGCATTCTGTCAGCACTGCTTTAATGAGTCTCTCGCAAGCGCAATGAGACTTGTTTTCTCGGACAATCCTTTTTCTTGAATTATTTTTCTGATAGTACAGCTCATCGTTATTGTGATTTGAGCAACCTATCTTTTGTTTTTGAACTTTGTTAACGTGCACAGGACGACTGGTCGTCGCCTCTGGGCGATCCAAAGTTGAATTTTTAAATCCACCCCTTTGCGGGAGTGGAGTCTTCATAGGTCCTAAACGAGAATGAACTGGTATTCTCTCGTTTTGGATTGGTGTAGTTCTGACAGGAGGGTGTTTACGACCTCCTGTATATGAAACCACTAAGGGTTTATTTACAGGATCTGATTGTTCTTTGATTAGGGTTTTGCCTCGATCGTCCACCGAAGGACCGAGGCGATCTGCCATTGTGATCTTAAATTTGGATAAATCTGGGCTAACCCAGGGTTTCACTGGTGATGCAGTAGATGGGCCCAGAACGGATGTTTGCGGCACCTTTGGAATCCAAACTCTACGGTTCTTTGGTGGTTTTTCAGACACCAACTCCTTCTTGATTCCTTGTTTTTGTTGACGAAGAGTGCGGGCACGGGCGGCCTTCACCTGACGCCTTTGTATTCGTTCCTTAAGGGTTGAGCGAGCCCTTTTGACTAGGGTCCATCCTCTGTCGTAAGCTGTGCAGAAATATGATTATTTTACCGTTGAGGCAACTGAGTCATTTTCTGTTTCCTCGACTCTAGGTCCGCATAGTAATGGACCCCGTCGGTTTGTTGCATGGCCTTAGCCAATTGATGAGCACGGTGCTGGCGCTGTCTCTGACGAGCCCTCTTTGTCAGCACCGGCGAGCTATGATTCAATGACTCCTTAATTGGCACAGAGTCACTTGGAGCAGAAACGTTGCAGGCAGATTCCTTAGCAACGATCGGGCACGAATCTTCGCCTGCGGCCTTCGTTGGAATTGCAGACTTAAAAGTTTTCTTAGAAGACGAAATCTTCCTATATTTGCGAGACGGGGAAGATTTCGCAGATGAGGATGACAAATACTCCTCAAACTTCGCCTGATCGAACTCGTATTCGATCTCTTCATTGATAACGATCTTGATCGGTTGTGACACCACGGCCTCAGCAGCGAGGCTGCTGGCTCCCACTGTGGTCGCCAGTTTGTTTTCGTCGAAAGTTGTTTTCATCGTAGATTCCATTAAAACTTAATTTGTTTACAGAGAATTACAACTAATCGATTTTGAGAGAATACAAGTCAATTTTCTTTCACTGTCTTTTTACTGCAAATTTTCCACAAACAACTGGCGAGACAGTAAAGCCTGTCTCGCTGGCGAGACAGCAAAGCCTGTCTCGCGTGTGAGACAGTTCATACCTGTCTTGATTTTCCAAAAACAGTATGAGCTCAATTCTTGTGATTTTTTGAGTGATCTTCTCTATGTTTGGGATACCTATTAGCATTTTTTGACACCTACAGATACCCCCTCCAAAGTATTCCAGACTCATTCTTTTATCGAAGAGCATGGGATACTTTGGATAAGATAGATTTTACTTACGATCCCTTCAATGCTCGGTTGAGTAGAACGTGTGCAAAGACTTATAAATGGCTTCAATGCTTGATCTCTTCTGCTTTTAGTCTATTCAGTTCTTTGTAGAATAGCTAATGTTCTCCCGGCCTCGCGTTTATTGCTTCACTGTTGTTGAGATCTTGAATCGAAGCTGGTATTTGTTCTTGTGGGTTCAGCTTTTGTCAATGAATTGATACAATTCTTGTGATTTTTTGAGTGATCTTCTCTATGTTTGGGATACCTATTAGCATTTTTTGACGCCTACACCTTCCTCTCAAGCGAGGGTAGCAACAAATGAGGATCCGGAATCTTTTTTATCTACAGCCCACGTGAAGTTAGTTCTACTGTATTTTGTACTATAATGGAAGCAAACAGTATGTTAAATATTCTCTTGCAAGTACAATGATGATTGTATACATCTTTATTAGTTATATTTCCATGTTAGTTCTAATTACTGGCATTACTGGCATGTTAGTTCTAGCTTCTCCAGTGTCAGTTCTAGCTGCACTCGAGTTAGTTCAACTTTATGTAATGCGTTAGTATTGGTGTAAGCATCGGGGCTAATTGCCATGATAGATCTAACTGCTCGCGTGTTTGTTCTAGCTTCTCCAGTATCAGTTCTAGCTACATTCGAGTTGGTTCTACTTTATGTAATGCATTAGTTCTGGTGTAAGCGTCAGGGCTAATAGCCACGTGAGTTCTAATTACTCGCGTGTTAGTTCTAGCTTCTTCAGTGTCAGTTCTAGCTACCCTCGAGTTAGTTCTACTTTATGTAATGCGTTAGTGCTGGTGTAAGCGTCGGGGCTAATTGCCATGCTAGTTCTAATTACTCGTGTGTTAGTTCTAGCTTCTCTAGTGTCAATTCTAGCTGCACTCGAGTTAGTTTGACTTTATGTAATGTGTTATTGCTGGTGTAAGCATCAGGGCTGATTTCCACGCGAGTTCAAATTTCTCACATGTTAGTTATAGCTTCTCTAGTGTTAGTTCTAGCTGCACTCGAGTTAGTTCTACTTTATGTAATGTGTTAGTTCTGGTGTAAGCATCGGCGCTAATTTACACATGAGTTCTAATTTTTCGCGCGTTAGTTCTAGCTTCTCCAGTCTTAGTTCTAGCTTTACTCGAGTTAGCTCTACTTTATATAATGCGTTAGTGTTAGTGTAAGCGTCGGGGCTAATTATCATATTAGTTCTAATTTCTCGCGTGTTAGTTCTAGTTTCTCCAGTGTCAGTTCTAGCTGCACTCGAGTTAGTTCTACTTTATGTAAGATGTTAGTGTTGGTGTAAGCGTCGGGGCTAAATTCCACGTGTGTTCTAATTGATTGCGTGTTAGTTCTAGCTTCTTTAGTATCAGTTCTAGCAACACTTGAGTTAGTTCTACTTTATGTAATGCGTTAGTTCTGGTATAAGCATCGGGGCTAATTGTCACATGAGTTCTAATTGCTCGTGTGTTAGTTCTAGCTTCTCCAGTGTTAGTTCTAGCTGCACTCGAGTTAGTTCTACTTTATGTAATGTGTTAGTTCTGGTATAAGCGTCGGGTCTAATTGCTATGTTTGTTCTAATTGCTCGCGTATTAGTTCTAGCTTCTTCAGTGTCTGTTCTAGCTGCACTCGAGTTAGTTCTACTTTATGTAATTAGTTAGTGCTGGTGTAAGCATCAGGGCTAATTGTCATAGTAGTTCTAATTGCTCGCGTGTGTGTTCTAGCTTCTCCAGTGTCAGTTCTACCTGCACTCGAGTTAGTTCTACTTTATGTAATGCGTTAGTTCTGGTGTAAGCATTGGAGCTAATTGCCACGTGAGTTCTAATTTCTCGTGTGTTAGTTCTAGCTTCTCCAATATCAGTTTTAGCTGCACTCGAGTTAGTTCTACTTTATGTAATACATTAGTTCTGGTGTAAGCGTCAGGTCTAATTGCCATGCTAGTTCTAATTGCTCGAGTGTTAGTTCTAGCTTGTCTAGTATCAGTTCTAGCTGTACTCTAGTTTGTTCTACTTTATGTTATGCGTTAGTTCTGGTGTAAGCGTCGGGGCTAATTGCCACGTTAGTTCTAATTACTCGTTTATTAGTTCTAGCTTCTCCAGTGTTAATTCGCGGGGTTCTAGTTGTACAAAGTGAAAAAATTGACAACAAACACTTAAAATTAATAATAAAACACTAAGTTTAACAATAAATCATTAAGCTTGACAACTAGTCCATAATATTGATCACAACAGCCAAGCGATAATCTTTCTGAACAAAAATAAACATAGACATTAGCAACCTTATATCAGCCAATCGTTTTCTTTACTAACAAGACATTACCTTTACAACCAATCCCTAGGCTTATCAACAAACTAGTAACTTAACATCAAATCCATAAGCTCAGCAACACGATGAGAAATGTCTGCCTCCCCATAGTCTGTGCTCTAAGTTCATCAGCCATGGATGAAGATAAATAGCTTTCTCCAATAAACTTGTTAAATAACAGAACAATTAAGATTCATAAGTACAGTGAAGATAATCAATTCAGATGGATCAATGCTTGAAATCACAAATCAAGGCAGACATATGACGGTGGCGAGAGTCATCTGGCATATGTTAACACTGTATACATATACACTATTAACGTAAGCCAGAGGACTATCTCCACCGTCATATGCCTCCTTTCTCATGAGATTTCACGTATGATCCAACTGAATTGACTAACTTCACCGTACTTTTGAATCTTAACTGTCCTGTTAGTTCTAGCTCTTTGGAGAAAGTAATTTATATCCACCCACAGCTGATGGAACTTAGAGCAAAGATAATCAAATTCTGGTTCATGGTGACAAGGGGGCTTGAAGATGTAGGAGATTTCTTGGAGAGGGTAATCTTAGGATTTACATATATAAAGGAGTGAGGGTCAACAGAGAGTCGTCGATGGGGAGATTGAGGAAAGAATGAACTATAAGGTTATCATAACTATCCTATGTGGGAACAAGCCAAGGTATGGTGAGGTTACCATGTGGGATGTGGGGATAGGTAGTATTAAATGTTATCTTAACTCTCCTCCTTAGGAACTATGAAATACATTGAATGCAGTAGCAGTCAATATATCTCGGTGACCGTGATAGCTAAGTGTAGGTGAATAACAGTAAACTTAATATTGAAGTTAGTTGCCTATGTTAGTTCTAGCTGAGTTAATGTTATTTGGTTCTGTTGCCTCTGTCAGTCCTAGCCTTGATAATATTAGTCCTAACTGTTGTGGGGTTAGTCCTAACTAATATCGTGTTGGTTCTGCCTCCAACTAACTCAAGTTCTAGTGTAAGTGTTGGTTCTATTGCCTTTGTTAGTGCTAACTGGGATAATGTTAGTTCTAGTTGTTGTGGGGTCAGTTCTAGCTGTATTCATGTTAGTTCTACCTCCAGCTAGCGCTAGTTATAGCGTAAGCGTTAGTTTTGTTGCCTCTGTTAGTCCTAGCCTCGATAATGTTAGTCCTAACTGTTGTGGGGTCAGTCCTAACTAATATCGTGTTGGTTCTGCCTCCAGCTAACTCAAGTTCTAGTGTAAGCGTTGATTCTATTGCCTTTGTTAGTGCTAGCTGGGATAATGTTGGTTCTAGCTGTTGTGGGGTCAGTTCTAGCTGTAGTGGGATCAGTTCTAGCTGTATTCATGTTAGTTCTACCCCCAGCTAGTGCTAGTTAGTGCGTAAGTGTTGGTTCTGTTACCCATGTTAGTCCTAGCATCGCTAATGTTAGTCCTAACTATGTGGGTGCAGTCCTAACTGATATCGTGTTGGTTCTACCTCCAACTAACTCAAGTTCTAGTGTAAGCATTGGTTCTGTTATCTTTGTTAGTTCGAGTTGTTGTGGGGTTATTTCTAATACTTACAACATTTCATTTAAGGGATATGTTATTAGTTCTCATTTAACATGAAAATACTTTCAACCGGCCAAAAATTAAATATTTTGTAAATATACTATCAAAATAGTTAACAACAAATCAAGCACTTAGTCAGCTATAGGTGCATTACATGTTTTACGGTTATGACCTTCCATATGATATCAAGAGCATTTAAGTGGCTGATTGTAAATAGTTCTGTTGTTGACACACCTGGTTTTATTTCTCCCTTTCCTTTTTGTTGTTAGTGGAGGTAAGATCTGTATCTTATCTCGTGGCATGCTGCACTTCTCATAGTCAGGGATAGAGTATAGGATTAGCGCATAGCTCTTTTTAAAAGCTTCAACCATCATAAGCTAATCACATAATTGGTAAACGTCCCTCTTCATAAACATAATGGTTACGTATGCATGTTTGTAAGAAACACAGGTTATATCCCACACACGGCACGAGCATGTTTTATTGTTAAGATCCACTTGACAAGTTCTATGGGACTATACCTCAAATAATCCTGTGTGGGACTGACACACCTCTAATGGCCGCCCATTTTTCATGTTCTCTTTGAGGGAAAGTTCAGCTTTAGGGCAAAGAAATTGATTCTAATTTTTAACCATGACTCGTTGCTCATTCATGCAAACCATAATATGTTTACGTATGTGCCCTACCAGTTGAAGTATCCGTAGAAGCCTAGTATCATGTATCAATTTGTTGAATGACTCTGCAACATTTGATTTAACATGACCATATCTGAAACATAACATGGAATTCGTCAAAACTTCTTGTTAGTTCTACTGAGTCATTGTTAGTTATAGTGCAAGTGTTGGTTTTAGTGGCCATGTTAGTTCTAGTTAAGCTGTTGTTAGTTCTATCTACTTCTGTGTTAATTCTAGATGCCCTCATGTTAGTTCTACCTCCAGTTAGCATTAGATCTATTATAAGTGTTGGTTTTAGTGGCTTTGTTAGTTCTAGTTTAGTTGTTGTTAGTTCTATATGTTGCCATGTTAATTATAACGACATTCATGTTAGTTCTACCCCCAGCTAGCGCTAGTTATAGTTTAAGTGTTGATTCTATTGCCTTTGTTAGTTCTAGCTTAGTTGTTGTAAGTTCTAGCTTCTCCAGTGATAGTTCTAGCTGTTCTCGTATTATTTCCACCTCTACATAACTTTAAGTTCTAGTTTAAGTATTGGTTCTATTGAATATGTTAGTTCTAGTTGGGTTAATGTTCGTTCTATCCGTTGCTGTGTTAGTTCTAGCCATTCTCATGTTAGCTAACACAAGGTCTAGTTTAAATTTGGGTTCTAATGCGTATGTTAGTTCTAGTTGTGTTCTAATACCTATGTTAGTTCTAGTTTAAATGTGATAATTCTAGCTGATCTCGTGTTATTCCACCTCCAGATAACTTAAGTTCTAGTTGAAGTGTTAGTTCTATTGGATATATATAAGTTCTAGTTGGGTTAATGTTAGTTCTAGCCGTTGCCGTGTTAGTTCTAGTTGTTTTCGTGTTAGCTAACACAAGGTCTAGTTTAAATATGTGTTCTAATGCATATGTTAGTTCTAGCTGTGTTATTGTTAGTTCTAGTGTAGGTATTCATGTTTAAATTCATTAATTAAACGGCTTAACTAAGGTAAGAAATGAAATAGCTTATAACTTACCCAATTCCAGAAAAAAACGCGTTTGCCCAGTTCTCTGGAGCGTAGTTCATGACAATATTGTATGCTCTTTTATTAACCAGTCTAATGTCGTCCATATATTCGTTCCATTCTGCTCTAGTATATTTATGACAAGCAGATTACAAAAGATTCCCCAAATGAGTATCCTTTGCCTTGAATCCTAAATCCCTCAACTTTATCCTGAAGTTCTCAACTAGATGCAGAACACATCGAGAGTGTATAGCATCTGGAAAAAATTCTCTAACCGCTTCTCTGATCCCCTTATCCTCATCTGATATTATAACAAGCTTGTGTGAAGGGTTGTATGGATCTGACCTTTCGTAAAGAATAGACCACAAGCCTATAAAGAGTTGTGGTTAACATACATGAAGTTAGAGTTAACAGGGAATGAGTTAGAACTATTATGATCTGCAATAGAACTAACATGGCTCAGGATAGAACTAACCTTGTAAGAGCCATTTCCAGTTAATGTTATTTTCCTGATCACATATGCAATAGGCTAATGGAAATATCTCCTGAGTTCCATCATATGCTATGACACTGAGAAGTATACCTTTGAATCGATCTTTCAGAAATGTACCATCCAAAAATATAAGCGGTCTACATCCGTGCAAAAATCTATTTATGCAGGCGGCGTAGCAAATAAATAGCCTTATAAACCTCCCCTCATGTTGTTCAACATGAATGTAGCTACCTGAGTTGTCTTCTTAACCTCTTCTACATACATAGAAACTTGAAGATTAAGTGTTAGGATCAACATTAAGAAATTTTGTATAAACAAATAGCATCACATGAATGAAATTAGTTTGTATATTGTAGGTATTATCTTCTTTTTACCATCATAATTGATTGTAGGACTCGTGGGCATCGCCATATAATTGCTCTTGTGCTCTTTCTTTACCCCATCATATCTTACTATAATCGACCCTAAACCTATGCGAACTTAAAAATTCTTTCGTCAACAGGTCGTATATCCGGTCGGACCTTTAACATGGGTTATAATTGGGTCGTAATAAATTGTCGAGAGGCCCTAGATTGACCTCCATTATTGTCATACTGCCCACAAGTGTGATTGTCCATGAACATTTTGATTTCAAGTCTATTTTCATCTTTAGGTGGAGAGGCAAATAACATTCACGAGCAATTTTTAGCTTCCTTAAACTGAAAAAAAACTCGAAAACACTTCGGTTCATTCTTTCCAAACTTGTACTCAAAATTTTTTGCGATGGAGTGTAAGGACCATAAATTTTAATACTAGTTAAAATAATTTTTTAGTATTCTAAAATATTTAATTATAATTTTTTTAAAGGAGTATTTATATTTTCTCAAATTTCTACAATTTTCTATGATTTAAAATCTAAGTTTTATATTTATTTAAATGATTTTAATATTTATAAATTTATTTAGTGTAGTAAAAATTTCTGGAATTTATCCGTTGTGTTACCGATACTACTACGTATCATTTTAAATAATATGTTGTATTATTATTATTATTACATATTATTTCGTAGAATATGTTGTATTATTATTATGTATTATTTTGTATAATATGTTGTATTATTTCTTCTATTGCATATTATCTATCGTATTAGTATAACTGATACGTTTTACTGTGTGGATAATTATTCTATAATTATTTGATTTTAAATATAAGTAATTATATTTTTTATTAATTATTCTTGTTTAATCATATAATTAGTTATATTATTTTCACTGTTGCATATTACCTATCGTATTAGTACAACTAGTACGTTTTATCTCGTAGATAGTTATCCTATAATTATTTGATTTTAAATATAAGTACTTATATTTTTATTTATTATTTTTGTTTAATGGTACAATTTGTTGTATTATTTTACCAGTTATATATCAGCTGTTGTATTAGCACAACAATGTACGTTTTTATTTATAGATAATTATTCTGTAATTAGTTTAATTTTTAAATACCCATAATGATTTATTTTAATTATTTTCGTTTTAATCCCTAACCCTAATCCCCTTCATATATATATATATATAATACTTTTTCGTTTTTCTCTCTCTTCTCCTTCTTTCCAAATCCGGCGTCTCT
>NC_033801.1:40061773-40065701 GCF_001876935.1 Asparagus officinalis | reverse complement strand
TACCCCTATCACCACCGCCCCTCTGGCCGCCGACCTCCACCACAGCTCCACCCCTCGCGAGCCGCCAGTCCCCCACAGCCCCTTGCCGTCCTCCAGCAGCCCGACGAACACCCCAAGCGCCGCCCAGCCGCTCTCCCCGCCTGCAGCCGCCGAGCCGAGCACGCCGACGTCCCGACGACCCGCTACCCCTCCCTCTAGATCTGACACCATTTGCCGAGATCACGTTGTTGTCCTCGCTTCGCCGTTAAACATCGTGCTTCGACGCCGTGCTCTCTGTGTCAGATCCGACCCGTACCACTCTTTAGACCCGCGTTCAGATCAAATCTGCGAACACGTACGTCAACGTCGATTCGTTCGACAATACCCAAGGAAAGATCCCGCTCTCCATGTTTCGTAATTTGAATATTTACATTTATTATGAATTATTTGCGTAGTTTAATTGTGAATTGTTATTATCTACGTGGGACTATTGATGATGATATTAAACGATTTCAAATGATAAATTAATATTTTTCTAGATTAATTAGAATTATTATGATGAGAAAAGAGATTATTTGAAAAAAGAGTTTGTTTTGAATAATTATTAAATAGATAATTTAAAATAATTTATTTTAGAAAAAAGAATTATTTTAATTGTTAAACTATTTTTAGTAAAGATCATTTTAGAATAATTATTATAAATTAAAAGAATTTATTTCAGCAGTAAAATTATTTTTGGATAATTATATTAATTAAAAAGAATTTATTTGAGAACGGATAATTTAGAAAAATTATAATAATTTAAAAGGAATTATTTTGGAAACATAATCGTTTTTGATAATTATGATGATTTAAATGAATTTATTTGCAAAAAAAATATTTATTTTGGATTTAAATTAAATTATGATTTTGTGTTGGTAGTTGTAGACTATAACATTTCATATGCAAAACATTCACGGTTTTCAATTTCAGTTTTAACCGTAGTCATATTTGATATTATTTAGTTGCGTATAATTTTTATGAGTGGTTTTGAGATTCGGATAACAAGATATTAATGAAACCGGAATGCATGCATGTTTTACTGTTTATGATTGCATTTTATGTTTTGTATTCTATTTTAATGTATTTGCATAGAAGTAGTCATATTATTATTGTTCCTGATTGTGTTTGAGAACCATTAGTAGTTCATAACTTAGTGGCCTCATGCGTCATGAACAGACTTAGTGAAATGTGTGAGTGTGATGATTGCGTTTTGGTGGTGAACTCGAGTTACAATGAGGATTATGGTTGACTTAGAAAAATGAGAAGAGTTGGGATGGGGAAATCTTTGTTCATGTGTTCAGATGTGACTGTTGATGTATCTTCCAGGCTCGCGCCAGTGGTTGGTGTCGCCACTGGGGTTGGTTTGTAGGATAAAGTAAAGTGTATACATCACTTTAGTCAGTGGGAATTTGATTCGTCACCCGAGTTTTGCTTGAGTTCGGACCAGGCAGAAAACGGTTTACGTGTAGCCCTCTGGCCGCATGTGTAGCGAGATTGGATGCACGTAGGAGATTTGTGAACAGTCAGTTATCCGTTGATATGAGCGTTGACTTTATTTGAGATGTGGACCAGTGAGTGATAGGATAGCTAGTACTTGACCCGGTTATCGTATGTAGTTAGATTTATGTTATCATGTTTTAGTAGTAGATTTTCAAGTTGATTTGTGGATTTTCAGTTGTATGTTCTTTTGTTATTTCTATGGTTGTATCATTTCCGCTTGGGTTTTCCTTCGCTCTATTTTGTTTTGTGGGATCTTACCGTGTGTCATACACATTGACGTACACCTGTTTTCTCTGGTGTACGTCAGATTTAGAGGAAGAACATGTTCAGCTGGGAAATCATCAGGAGCCAGAGGATTCTCAGCAGGAGTGTCTTGCAGATAGAGTTGAAGAATAGGCCGAAGTTTAGTACCTCTTCTTAGTTGATGATCCCAGTTTCTTTTGTAGCATTTCCTTTTCCACTTGATCATTGTATTTTATACTCCTCGGTATTCATTTGTTCAGTTTTGTATAAGGGCATGTTGACCCGAATATTATGTCTTGGATTATATTCATTTGTGATATGTATTATTTTATTTTGTGTTGTTCATTATATTCTCGCTATCTGTGATCGGGGACCTATGCCTTTGCATTGTATTTATTTACAGACGCTTAGCTAATTAGGTTGAGGAGAAATATTTATTTTTATTTATTCTCCTTGATCTAATAAGTCGTGGGCTTTTTCACGTTCTGATTCCCCAGTATTTTGGGAAGCGGGGCGTGACAGGTTATAGTGGTGGCCCATGCAGGTCAAGGTCCCGAGTTCCTACCAATGAGAATATAGTGGACAGTTTAGATGCATATCATGATTTCATCCGTGAGACTATTCTTGAGTCCTTATCCTATTTTCTTGATAGATTTTGTTTCATCCCTATCTTATCACTCTTTGACTCCGAAATTTTCCACGGTTCTTGTCCCATCGCTTCGCGACTACATCCTCTCTTTGTATAACTCCTCTATCCTCGTGTCGGTTATTTTTTTATGTGTGATTATTTTTACAACTACGTTTTTTATTTGACTTATATCGTTGATTGTATTAATTTTTGTATTATTTATTACATTATTTAATGTATCACACATAGTGTTATGTTGTATGTTTTTATTAAAAATATATCATTACTTATATATTTTAATTGTTCAAATCATATCATGAATTGTTTTGCATTTCTATAGACTCCACATATACATTACATAACATATCTGATATTCAGATTATTTTCTAGTATTTAAAATATACTTTTGCATATCTTTATTGTGTATGAGTGCGTTTTTCTGTCATATCATCTATTAGTTACTTATGTTTAGATTATTGTATAGTGTTCGTATTTCGTGATATACTTTAATAGATTCATGATTTTAATATTCTACATATGTAGTATATTCTTATCCTTTACATTTTCAGTATATAGTTTTTATCAGTTAGTTTTGTCTTGTTAGGTTATTTTAATATGTTCACATTAGTTTCGTTATTCTAAGAGAAAAGTATTTCTATTTTGATATTCAAAAAAATTATTCATGTTGTTAGGTTTGGATTGAGTTACTAATTATATCATTTTATTACATTATCTCGTATCATTGGTTATTATTCTTTTATAACTAATATAAAAGATTATTTTGAGTATGTAAATTATTTATTCATGGTTTATTTTTAGTATGTATTGTTTTGTCATTGTAACAATATACATTGTATACACGTGTTATTTTTTTTACTTATTTTATGGTATTTTTAGATATTTATATATTTTATTGTGTCATTGTTTGTTGTTCATTCTCTATTCATTGTTTTTGTTACTTGTGTTGTGTTTTATTTTTTCATTCTTTTATAATTACTATTCTCTTTTCATTATAGTGTATTCACGTAGATTATTATATTTACGATGTTATTTTTATTGATTCATAGTCATTCATTATTTCTAGTATCAATTGTGTAACTATGTTTATCTATAATATATCAGTGTTTTTATTATACAGAATTATGCTTTTCTTATGTTTTCATTTGCTTATATATCTATTTTACCTTCCATAGTTTTGTTTTTATATATTATACTTATATATCTAGTAGTATTTTGTGAGTGTCAGTATTATTAGTAAGCATTTATGATTCAGTGTATTCTACGATTTTTGTATGTGTTATTTTATTTTGAGTTTTGTACTGTCAATTTGTTCGTTACTTATTTGAATGTATTGAGTCCTTAAATTATGTTTTCTTTATTAGATTGGTATTTTTTATTATCTTGACTTGTGTTATTTTACATCATGTTACTCTTCTGTTTTGTTTCTCTTATTTTTGTATTTTTTTCATAGATCATATTATATCAATATCATTTTATTCTTTTATATATATATACATATATATATATATATATATA
>NC_033801.1:39992906-40061763 GCF_001876935.1 Asparagus officinalis | reverse complement strand
GTGTGTGGTGTTATGGTTTTATAGTTTGTGTATAGGGTTATTAAAGGTTGTTACAATGTGTGTGTTTGTTTAGCTTTGATTTTTATGTTTTTACATATTGTATTATGGTTACGTATTTAGCCGAGATATTTTTGTAGTTGGTGTGTCTTATATTTTATACAGTATATTCTTACTCATTTTTCTTTCACGTCTCAATTTGTGTATTGCTATACTTATTGTGATTCAGTATTTATTATGTTTTTATTATAAGTTTTGTTTATGGTCACTTATAGTGTAGTTATTTTATTTTGTGTGACATTTTCTTTATTAATCCTACATAATGTACATATTACTTATACATGTTTGCTGTGTGTGTTACCACATAATTTTGGTCACATTTTACCTTTCATGTACACGTTTTATTATCATTATTGTTTGGTTATTTATTAAGTTATATGTTTTTCTTGCATGTGTTTTTATGTTGTCTTTAATTTTATTAATTAGTTTATTTGTGTTACTTGAGTTATATTGTTTATTAGCCAACATAGTTATTTCTTTTATGTTTTATCAGTAGTTTCATAGTTTATTTAGGATGTGAAATGAGTGTTATAAGTTTATACAACTTAGTTATAAATTTTGTATATTGTAGATATTTTGTTGTGTTTATTAGTTATTTTTCTTTTGTTAGATTGTGTATATTTTACTTTGCTAATGTATGTTATTGTCTATTCATTAATTATTTCAATTACTATATTTATCAATTTTCCATATACAAAAGTCTCTGTATTACTGTTTTAGTTAACTGTTCATGTCCATATTTGATTAATGTTTTGGATATTAATACATGACAGTTCATATGTTGTATTATATTTGTTCTTTATGTATATTGGGTTTATAGTTTTTGTATCATATTTGGTTATTCTAACAGGTATAATGATATAGTGATTATTGGTATATTTTGATATTGTGTTCGTTATGTAAATATTATGAATACATAATTACATGATTGTTGCATATATTTTTATATCTTTTATCTACGTCCATTATTGATATATTTTTTACATTCTACTATCAGCTATTATACGTATTATTTTTTCTTTATAGATTATTATATGATATCATGTATATCTTATTTTAATTTCGAGGGCGGAATTTGTTTTAAGGGGGTAGAATGTAAGGATCATGAATTTTAATACTAGTTAAAATAGTTTTCTAGTATTTTAAAATATTTAATTATGATTTTTTTAAAAGAGAATTTATATTTTTTCAAATTTGTAAAATTTTCTATGATTTAAAATCCAAGTTTTATATTTATTTAAATTATTGTAATATTTATAAATTTATTTAGTGCAGTAAAAAATTCTGGAATTTATCCGTTGTGTTACTGATACTACTACGTATCATTTTAAATAATGTTGTATTACTATTATTAATACGTATTATTTCATATAATATGTTGTATTATTATTATGTATTATTTTGTATAATATGTTGTATTATTTTTTCTATTGCATATTATCTATCGTATTAGTATAACTGGTACGTTTTTACTGTGTGGATAATTATTCTATAATTATTTGATTTTAAATATAAGTAATTATATTTTTTTATTAATTATTCTTATTTAATCATACAATTAGTTATATTATTTCCACTGTTGCATATTACCTTTCGTATTAGCACAAGTAGTATGTTTTATCCGCGTAGATAGTTATCCTATAATTATTCAATTTTAAATATAAGTAATTGTATTTTTATTTATTATTTTTGTTTAATGGTACAATTTGTTGTATTATTTCATCGGTTATGTTGTAGCTGTTGTATTAGCACAACATGTGTGTTTTTATTTGTAGATCATTATTCTGTAATTAGTTTAATTTTTAAATACCCGTAATTATTTATTTTAATCCCTAGCCTAATCCATAATATTATAATTTATATATAGATATTTTTTGTTCTTTCTCTTCCTTCCTTTCTTTCTATAATCGCGGCTCTTGCCCACTGCTCTCTCTCTCGTCTCTCTCTCTCTCATCTCTCTCTGCCCCCAACAACAACAAGCTATACCACCATCCACTTGTTATTGCTACCTCCCGACGTCGGTCTCTACCTCCACTGCTCGGCCTCTCACTGACGACCGCTGCCTCCCCCGTCAAGCTCCTCCCCAAACGATCGTCGAGCCGATGAACGCGTCCGGCTCTCCTCCCATCCTTTGTCGCCAACCTAACTCGACTGCCGGCCCTTCTCACGCGCTGGCTTCGCATACCCCCTACGCCCTCCGTCTGTACCTCGCAGCCCAAACAGCGCCCAAGCTTCCACCATCACTCCTCTCCGTCACCGTCGCTCGGCCGACGCCGACAGCCACACCGGACCCCAAAGCCCGTTACTTCGCCGCCCCTTTAAGCCTTCGCATGTCCTCTGTCCAGGCCGCGCCTACAGCCGCCGAGCCGAGCACTGCCGACATCTCTGACGACCCGCTGCCCCTCCCTCTAGATCCAACGCCGTTCACCGAGATCAAGCTGTTGTCCTCGCTTCGCTGTTGAACGCCGTGCTTCGACGTCGCGTTCTCTGTGTCAGATCTGACCCGTACCGCTCTTTGGACCCACGCTCAGATCAGACCCGCGGACATGTACGTCGACGTTGATTCGTTCGACAATACCCGAGGTAAGATCCCGCTCTCCTTGTTTCGTAGTTTGAATATTTACATTTATTATAAATTATTTGCATAGTTTAATTTTGAATTGTTATTATCTGCGTGGGACTGTTGATGATGATATTAAACGATTTTAAATGATAAATTAATATTTTTCTAGATTAATTAGAATTATTATGATGAGAAAAGAGATTATTTGGAAAAAGAGTTGGTTTTGAATATTAATTAGAATTATTATGATGAGAAAAGAGATTATTTGGAAAAAGAGTTGGTTTTGAATAATTATTAAATAGATAATTTAAAATAATTTATTTTGGAAAAATAGATTATTTGAATTGTTAAACTATTTTGAGAAAATATCATTTTAGAATAATTATTATAAATAAAAAGAATTTATTTCGAAATTAGAATCATTTTTGGATAATTATATTAATTAAAAAGAATTTATTTCAGAACGGATCATTTAGAAAAATTATAATAATTTAAAAGGAATTATTTTGGAAACAGAAACATTTTTGATAATTATGATGATTTAAAAGAATTTATTTGCAAAAGAATTATTTATTTTGGATTTAAATTAAATTATGATTTTGCGTTGGTAGTTGTAGACTATGACATTTCATGTACAAAACATTCATGGTTTTCAATTTCAGTTCTAACCGTAGTCATATTGGATATTATTTAGCTGCGTATAATTTTTATGTGTGGTTTTAAGATTCAGATAACAAGATATTAATGAACCGGAATGCATGCATGTTTTACTGTTTATGATTGTATTTTGTGTTTTGTGTTCTATTTTAATGTATTTGCATAGAAGTAGTCATATTATTATTGTTCCTGATTTTGTTTGAGTACCAATAGTAGTTCATGACTTAGTGGCCTCGTGCGTCATGAACAGACTTAGTGACATGTGTGAGTGTGATGACTGAGTTTAGGTTGTGAACCCGAGTTCCAACGAGTATTATGGTTGACTTACAAAAACAAGAAGAGTTAGGATGGGGAAGTCTTTGTTTATGTGTTCTTATGTGACTGTTGATGTATCTTCCAGGCTCACGCCAGTGGTTGGTGTCCCCACTAGGGTTGGTTTGTAGGGCTAAAGTGAAGTGTGTACATCACTTTAGTCAGTGGGAATTTGATTCGTCACCCAAGTTTTGCTTTAATTCGGATCAGGCAGAAACGGTTTACGTGTAGTCCTCTGGCCGCATGTGTAGCGGGATTAGATGCACGTAGGAGATTTGTGAACCGTCAGTTATCTGTTGATATGAGCATTGACTTTATTTGAGATGTGGACCAGTGAGTGATAGGATGGCTAGTACTTGACCCGGTTATCGTTTGTAGTTAGATTTATGTTATCATGTTTTAGTAGTAGATTTTCAAGTTGATTTGTGAATTTTTAGTTGTACGTTCTTTTGTTATTTCTGTGGTTGTATCATTTCCACTTGGGTTTTCGTTCGCTCTATTTTGTTTTGTGGGATCTTGCCGTGTGCCATGCACGCTGACTTAGACCTGTTTTCTCTGATGTACGTCAGACTTAGAGGAAGAATAGGTTCAGCTGGGAGATCGTCAGGAGCCAGAGGATTCTCAGTAGGAGTGTCTTGCAGATAGAGTTGAAGAATAGGCCGATGTTCAGTACCTCTTCTTAGTTGATGATCCTAGTTTCTTTTGTAGTATTTCCTTTTCCACTTGATCATTGTATTTTACACTCCCCAGTATTCATTTGTTCAGTTTTGTATAAGGGCATGTTGACCCGAATATTATGTCTTGGATGATATTGATTTGTGAATGTATTATTCTATTTTGTGTTATTCATTATATTCTCGCTATCTGTGATCGGGGACCTGTGCCTTTGCATGTATTTATTTCCAGATGCTTAGTGTATTAGGTTAAGGAGAAATATTTATTTTTATTTATTCTCCTTGATCTAATACGTTGCGGGCTTGTTCACGTTCCGATTCCCGGTATTTTAGGAAGCGGGGCATAATATGGAGTAGTATAGCAAGACCAATCTTAATTCCTTCGTACTTTCAAACCGTTGTCCCTTACTGGTTAACGCAGTGTGCCACCAAGCAGTAATCCTCTCTCTTCTGTTAATCATGTCATCAAACAATAAAACATTATCTCCGGAAGGATTGTCATTAGGAATCATATCTAAAACACATGTGGTCATCGACAAAGGCTGGCCACAGTCTATACTTTTTGAGTTCAAACTGCTGGAAGCGCTACAAATATTAAGAACATAAACAATTAATCATAAACTACACAAATAGTAGAACAGACCCCACAACAGCTAGAACCAACATTATCCCAGCTAGTCACAAAGGCAACAAATCCAACGCTTACACTAGAACTTGAGTTAGATGGAAGCAGAACCAACACGATATCAGTTAGGACTGACCCCAAAATAGTTAGGACTAACATTATCGAGGCTAGAACTAACAGAGGCAACAGAACCAATGCTTACGCACTAACTAGGGCTAGCTAGGGGTAGAACTAACATGAATGCAGCTAGAACTACCCCACAACAGCTAGAACACATTATCCCAACCTAGGCACTAACAAGCAACAAAAAATCAATCCTTACAGCTAGAACACTTGAGGTTACATTATATAAAGGAGTTGGAGGAGTCACAAAAGAGTCGTCGATGGGGAATCGAGGAAAGGAGTGAAAGAGTGAGCCGTAAGGTTATCATAACTATCCAGTATGGGAACTAGCCAAGAGATGGTGAGGTTACCATGACATAAATATTGATATTAGCATCAAAAAAACCCAATAATCTACATGTCTTGTCGAACTTGCTCATTTGTTTGGATATTTGAAGAAGCATCATCTGCTTCTTTATTAGCTTGCAATTGAACCTCTATCAGTCCAAGATTATGGCAATGCTCCACTATAAATGATAGACCCCCTCGTTCTCAATAGGAAATTTGAAGCCTCCATTTGTTTCATCTTTGTATGACAAACTTAATGAATCATATGGAAGATCTAACCTCTCTGACACATCAAATTTAAGGTCCAGAATGGTGGTTGAAGAGTTAATCTTCATGAATACTTGATACAGGTGTATCTTCTCTTTAGAACTTAGCGATCCTCATGGGAGCTTGAGGATAGATGATTCTCATGGTAACTTGAGAATAAAGATGTAAAACAACATAGTGGAATGCAGGTTGAAGCGTGGAATGAGATGACAAATCGAAGAATCGAAGCATACAATTTTTAGCCCGTGAGTCGACTCATACATGTACATGAGTCGACTCATCAGGTTGAGTCGACTCTTGCCTGCCATGAGTCGACTCATAAAACCCAGCTGTTTTGTCAAAAGTTTCTGACGAGTCAACTCACCTCATCATGAGTCGACTCACTTGGCATGAGTCGACTCACTTGGAATGAGTCGACTCATGCATGTTTATGAGTCGACTCATTGACGGTTTCCTGGTTCGTTTGGGTTTCTGTTTGCACGAATTCCTGTGGGGTTTGGGCTTGATTATTTACCACTTTGTCATCCATGTTATTACACCTATATAAGGAATTGTTTTAGGGTTTTAAAAGGAGAAGAAAGCAATCAAGAGAGATTAGATTATATTTGAGAATTAAGAGAGATTGTTCTTTAATTCTAGTGAGATTATGAGAGATTGTAAACTATTTTATTCTCATAATCTAGAGAAGGTATTTTCCTTCACCACCCCTGAATTGTTCTTGTGTTCTTGTTATTTTCTTCTCAACCCACTTTTGATAATTCCACGATCAAAGGTGCTCACACGGCGGCTCGTATTAAGTTGGTATTAGAGCGACCAGATCCTGTGAAAGGAGCATCCTGTGTATGGTCCTGACTCGATCACAATATAAAAAGCTAGGCGAGATCCTTATTTCATTGGAAGGAGTCCAGAAATTAAGAAAGAAGAAGATGACTGAAGGAGATAATTCAGTGAGGCTAGATGTATTGGAGAAATAGATGGAGATAATGAGTTCGACTCTTACACAGCTCGTCAATATCTTTTAAGAAAAGGACAAAAATGAAGAATCTTCTTCGAAAGGTAAGAGGAAATTTATGG
The DNA here is from genome assembly GCF_001876935.1 of Asparagus officinalis. Taxonomy (NCBI): domain Eukaryota; kingdom Viridiplantae; phylum Streptophyta; class Magnoliopsida; order Asparagales; family Asparagaceae; genus Asparagus; species Asparagus officinalis. Next base: position 40,055,084 of record NC_033801.1, on the reverse strand, counting down.
AGTCCGATGGAGAGGGAGGCCGAGATTGTCAAAACTGTTCCGCATCAAGGGGGTAAGGATTCTTACTAGAATTTAAAGATAGACTTTAAGGTAGAGATTCCTGTTTATGATGGGAGTGTCAACATCGAGAGGCTTGATGATTGGATCGACCGGATGGAGACGTATTTTACCCTCTATGGATATTCATCCAAGGAGAAGCTTGTGTTTGCGACTTTGAAATTTTCGGGGCATGCATTGACATGGTGAAAATCCTATTGCAAGCAGGAACAGAAGGCGGTGTCATGGAACAAATTCAAGGAGCTACTGAGGAAGCATTTCTAACCGATAGGGTTCCATGAGGAGCGTTGGTATAAGTGGTACGGATTATGCCAAAGATTCAACCAGACCATTCAAGAATATACGACGGAGTTCCAACAACAGTTGATGGTTCTCAACATTACGACGGAGGAATATTCTATCTTTATGAAGTATATGGCGGGTTTGAATGAATATATCCGAAAGGAGATGAAGTTGTTCACAGTCGAGTCCATGGCAGAAGCGAGTGTGAAGGTCATTGCCATTGAGGGCAGGCAAAAAAAGGGCAACAAAACGAAGGGAGACTCCAAACAGACGGGAGGCATGTCTAGTGGCTCTCAGCCTAAGAAAGAGAAGAAGAAGGGTGATTTGGGGAAGGTAGGATTGACATGCAATCACTACAAATAGACAGGGCATGTAGCTGATCGTTGCTAGGAGAAGTATCCTCATCTGAAGCCAAAAAGATTGAAGAAAAAGGAGGAGAAGAAGGCATATGTAGTAGCTCAGGGTCCGAAGGAAGTTTCTGTGATGACAAAACCTAATAGTAGTCTCAACCTTATGGCAAGGAAGCAGACCACGACTGAGGACGAAGACCCGAGGGAGCAGCTCTTTGTTTTGAAATTGCAGGTCAAGACCAGCTTGGTTGATACCATAATGGATCCAGGGAGCTAGAAGAATTTAATATCTGAGGCCTTGGTTCAGAAGCTGGGATTGAAGACGGTTAAACATCTGAAACCCTATCCTTTAGGGTGGATTCAGAAGGAGGTGGGATTGAGTGTGGTCAACCAATGCACTTTCAGATTTGCACTCCATGAGTCATATATTGACGAGGTCATATGCGACGTCATTCCGTTGGATGTTTGTCAAGTAATACTGGGCAATCCTTATTTATGGGATAATTTACGGTCTACAATAGGCGAGTCCAGAAGTATACGTTCAGCAAAGATGACGAGCAATTTATCTTTCGTTCGGCATCTCTTCTACAGGAGATGAGTTTAGTGACAGTGACTCAGGCGAAGAGTCTAGTGAATGCGAGCAAGAGGTTTGTATTGTTAGTCATTAGGCCTTATGAGGAGCAGCTGAGTAGGGTGTGCTTGACTACCTTGAGTAAGTTTTAGGAGGGAGATCTTGACAGGTTGAAGGCCAAGTATGTGGACTTGTTTTCGGAGATCACGAGACTACCATCACGACGGGGTGTGGACCATGAGATTATGTTGACCGGCGAGGGTTCTTTGCCGAATATAGGTCTATACCACATATCTGTAGAGGAGTCTGAGGAGATCAAGAGGCAGGTTCAGGGGCTTTTGGAGACAGGAGTGATTGTGCCGAGTTGTTCCCCTTGCAGGTCACCAGTATTGTTGGTGCCCAAAAAGAATGGAGGCTGACGTATGTGCGTAGATTACCGGGCGCTCAACAAGATAACCATCAAGAATCGATACCCATTACCTCGGATTGATGATCTTATGGACCAGTTGGAAGCAGCGAGCTTTTTCACGAAGCTAGATTTGAAGTCTAGTTACCATCAAGTGAGGATTTGGGAGGATGACACTTGGAAGACTGCGTTCAAGACCAAGCAGGGCCTGTTCGAGTGGTTGGTGATGCCGTTTGGATTGTGCAATGCTCCGGTTACCTTTATGAGACTTATGAACCATTTGTTGCGACCCTTTATAGAGGATTTTATGATAGTTTACATTGATGATATATTGGTGTATAGCAGGACCTGGGAGGAGCATCTTGTTTATATCGAGAAGGTGTTTGAAGTGCTGCAGAACGGACAGCTGAAGCTTAACGAGAAGAAGTACGAATTCAAGAAGGACGAGTTGGTGTATCTCGGGTTCATCGTGGGGAAAGGCCAGCGGAGGATAGATCCAGGAAAGGTGATGGTTATCACGAAGTGGCCGACACCTAGGACAGTGATGGAGGTGAGAAGCTTCATGGGGCTTGCCAGTATTTGCGTAAGTTCATTCGATATTTCTCAACTTATGCGGCACCTTTGCATAGCCTTACGAAGGCGAATGTTTAGTTTGAGTGGGGGAGGACGCATGAGGAAGCTTTTTAGTTATTAAAGAGGAAGATCTTGGAGGCACCGGTATTAACATTGCCGAATTTACAAAGGACCTTCGAGGTAGATACCGACGCTTCTAGTTATGCTATGGGCGCTGTGTTGATTCAGGATGGGAAGCCGGTGGAGTACCATTCAGAAATGTTTACGAGTGCTATTCAAAAATACCCCACCTACGACAAGGAGTTTTATGCACTTTATCAAGCAATCAAGCATTGGCGGGTGTATTTCTTAGGAAAGGAGGTGGTTGTGCACTCAGATCATAAGCCATTGGAATTTTTACATGCCCAGATGAAGCTGCAGCAGGCACGGCACATGAAGTGGATGTCCTATTTGATGGCGTTCAATATCATCATTAGGTACAAGAATGGAACGACAAACAAGTTAGCCGATATGTTATCTCGTCCACCCGTGAGAGCTTTCTTGGTGGCGACGCGCATTCAGCCCTTGGTTCCTTTGGAGTATATACAGATGTACACATCGAGCTGAGATTTTAGCAGTGTGTTCGATCAGGCGAAGGCTGGTCGAAAGGAGGAGTATGAGATTGGTGCAGATGGTTTGTTGTATCGAGGGACGTCGCTATGCATTCCGGAGGATGGCGACCGATTACAGTGGATTCGAGAAGCCCATACATCATGTGTGCAAGGTCATTTTAGGATTCAGAAGATGCTTCTCAATCTACGATGCCATGTCTTTTGGCCGAAGATGTTAGAGGATGTCACTAAGTATGTTGGAGGGTGTAAGCTATGTTGCATATCGAAGTCTTCTAATAGGAAAAGGGGATTGTATCTACCATTGTCGGTACCGTCGAGACCGTGGGAGAGTATTTCTATGGATTTCTTAGGAGGATTGCCGACGACTAAGTGCGGGAATGATTATTTTTTCATTGTGGTGGACCAGTTCAGCAAGATGGTCATCTTGATTCCTTGTAAGAAGACCGTGATGGGAGCGGGTGCGACGCAATTGTTCTTTGAACATGTGTGGAAGCACTTTGGGTTGTCGAGTTTGATTATTTTAGATCGAGATAGCTGATTTCTTGGACACTTTTGGGATTTTTTGTGGAGCTTGATGGACACTAGGTTGAAGAAGAGCACGATCTTTCATCCACAAACCGACGAACAAACAGAGGTAGTTAATCAGACTATGGTACATATGTTGAGAGGATACAATTCCAAGCATCCCAAGACTTGGGATGAGAGCTTACCATATCTTCAGTTTGCATTTAATCGGACTATTCATGAATCTTCTGGAAAGTCACCATTTAAGACTTGTTATGGGTTTTTATCTCCGAGTCTGTTTGATCTCGTATTTTCCAGTGAAGCTACGACCGACGGCAATGAAGGGAGTTAGAGAAAACATGCTCAGCGATTTCTGGAGAAGATTGCACATATTCATGCCACGGTTGAAGCTCAATTGAAGAAATCACAAGCCAAGTACAAGGTGAAGCATGATCAGCATCGGGTTCCTTGTAACTTTGTGAAGAAATCACAAGCCAAGTACAAGGTGAAGCATGATCAGCATCGGGTTCCTTGTAACTTTGGCATAGGAGACATGGTATGGCTAAAATTGAGTAAGGAGAGGCTAAAGGGAGAAGGAAAGAAGTTGAAACCTATACGTTATGGTCCGTTTTGGATTCTCGATCAGATTCGTGATAACGCCTTCAAGCTGGATTTATCACCTTACTTAGGCATGTATTCGATGATCAATATCGAGTATTTGAAGTTGTTCGAGTCTCCATTGCTGGATGACAAAGATGCCGACAAGGTGATCTTGCCGCATGTTGAAGACTTGTGGTTTGATAGAGAGGAGTCGATGAAGGAAGATTGCATTTTAGAGCAGAAGACGACTATGACGAGGCAGAGGACGAAGGAGTCATTTCTTATTGGACGTCAAGGTCAGATTCCTAGCAAGGCTAAGTAGTTCAACAGGGAAGGAGGAGCTCATGAGTTTCCTCAGCTGAAGTTCTAACTTGAATAGGACTTCATGTTCCTAAAGGGGGAGCCATGATACGGGTGTATCTTCTCTTTGAAACTTAGCGATCCTCATGGGAGCTTGATGATAGATGATTCTCATGGTAACTTGAGAATAGAGGTGTAAAACAACACTGTGGAATGTAGGTTGAAACGTGGAACGAGACAGCGAATCAAAGAATCGAAGCATCCAGTTTTTAGCCTGTGAGTCGACTCATACATGTACATGAGTCGACTCATCAGGTTGAGTCGACTCATGCCTGTCATGAGTCGACTCACGAAACCCAACCGTTTTATCAAAAGTTTCTGACGAGTCGACTCACCTCATCATGAGTCGACTCACTTGGCATGAGTCGACTCATGCATGTTTATGAGTCGACTCATCGACGGTTTTCTGGTTCGTTTGGGTTTTTGTTTGCACGAATTCCTGTGGGGTTTGTGCTTGGTTATTTACCACTTTGCCATCCACGTTATTACACCTATATAAGGGATTATTTTAGGGTTTTAAAAGGAGGAGAAAGCAATCAAGAGAGATTAGATTGTATTTGAGAATTAAGAGAGATTGTTCTTCAATTGCAATCAAGAGAGATTAGATTGTATTTGAGAATTAAGAGAGATTGTTCTTCAATTCTAGTGAGATTGTGAGAGATTGTAAACTATTTTATTCTCATAATCTAGAGAAGGTATTTTCCTTCGCCACCACTGAATTGTTCTTGTGTTCTTGTTATTTTTTTCTTAATCCACCTTTGATAATTCCGCGATCAAAGGTGCTCACACGACGCCTCATATCAATACTGCTTTATCTCCCGAAGAGACAATGCAAATCATGTCCTTCTCAGCCATTATGAAGGGAAGATAAGTTGGAGTAATATCGAGAGTAATGGAGAGAATTTTCGTCTGAGGAGGAGTAATGGAGAACTAAATAGTTATTGCTCATGATAGTGTAAAGAAGAGGGGAACTTTCCCTCCATTTCCTCTATCATATCGCATTAGCAAGAAATGAATACTGTAGCTTTTGGGGACGAGTCGTCGTCTGGGGAAGAATGGGAAGGGCAAGTTCGGGTTTTTGGCAAAATACAATTTGCTTTTAGTATGATTCTGACGTGGAAGGGCCTTGCCACATTAAACGTCACTTTTTAGGGCTTATCCACAGGGGGCAGAATACAAGGTGCATGGTCACATGAATTTTCTGCTTTTGAGGCCTGGACACATTTTTCCCTTTAAGAAAACATTAAGATAGTTGATATTTTTCTATGACTATATTAATTTTGATTAATTTTTTTACATTTTGATTAATTTTGATTAATTTTAAACAGCTATAATCTATAAAAAGCACCCTGAATATTTAAAAAATTATAAAAAACCCAAGAACTCAAATTTTACAAAGAAACACCGTAAGCATTAAAAAAAACTTAGAAGTTATAGAAAACATCCCGAAAGTTCTAAAATTTTGAAGTTCAAAGTTTACAAAAAACACCCTAAAAATAATCAAAGATACAAAAAAATACATGATAATCTATAAATTTGAAATTTTCAAAACACCCTAAAAGTTTAGAAAATGGCTAAGAACACCTTAAGATTTAAAAAAATTGTGGGGATTTTTGTAACTCATTGAATTTCAGTATAATGTTTGAAAGTTTTGAACTTTTTAGCTTGTATTTACAATTTTAACAATTTTTAAGGCATTTTCTATTATTTTTTGAAAACTTTGAAGGTGTTTCTTTTATAGTTTTCTAAACTCTCAGGGTGTTTTCAATGTAATGAATAGATATGTCAAGATGGTGACGAATTTGAGAGTAAGTTGTTTTTAATAGGCCACAATTATAGAAGTACACACATTAATTATTTTATGCAATAGTTTATGTATGCAAAAGATTTTAGACAATCTATACAGTAGTTTGGTCTTACGTGGAGATAGACTTTGTTAACATGTTAGAGAAGTACATCTATTAAAAAATTCATAATATGTAGAAAATAACCTAAAAGATTTGAAAATTGCAAAAGAACACTCAGGCCTAAAAATTTACAAACAAAATACCTTGAGAGTTTTAAACCTACAAACAATAAGAAAATAAAGGAATTACAAAGAACCACTTGAAATATTTACAATTTATTGAAAGCATCCTGACAGTTTCAAAAATTATAAATAACACCCAAAATTTTTGAATTTACAATAAAAATATGAGGCTACAAAAGGTATTTGAAAACCTTTATAGTTTTATAAACTTTGATTGTGTTTTCAGTGTCATAAATAAATATATCAAGCAATGATGAAAGCCTAAGTTGATGTGGTTTTTAAAATGTACTAGCTAGGTCATGGTTATGAAAGTATGCATATCCATAACCATATTGAGTTCAGCATAGATATAAATTATCTTTTAACCGAGTTATAATAATCACAAACTCAAAGAAAACGATCAAAATAATCCACCACATGCAGCAGCTAACGTGTATCCCGACTAGTAGGTAGTAAAAATCCAGGTTCAATACCGATAAAAAACAATCCAAATTCTAGATAATAGCTAGCATTACATAGATTAGATGCCACAAAATAATAGACACAGTCGTCATCAACTGCTCCACACCATGCTGTTGCTTTACTATAACCCGATACAGGTAAGCAGGACACAACTTAATGGATTTGGTGAACTGAATCACACGTCCTTACTCTCGGTGGCGGTGGTGGCCGCCGCTTTGGTGACGGAGGTGACGGTTACCTGAGTCCTCAGCGCATCCTTCTTTACTTGGGCGGTGAACGTATCGTACCTCATGAAAAAAGCAACGACCAGCAACCTTCCGATCATCACCACAAACTCCTTGCCCGGACACTGCTTGTTCCCGAGCGTCGGGCTCTCCGTCTCCGGCCCGTTCGACCACACAACGTACTTCAGCGTCGACTTCCCCCTCTCTCCAACGAACCGATCAGCCACAAACTCGCTCTTCTCCTCTCTCGAACACCTTCTTGTCTCTGGTCGCGAACGGCTGGTACCCGAATAACATCTCCCCTTTCTTCACTTTGTACGCTGCGTCGTGGCTCTCAATAATCAGATCCTTCTTCGCCTTCCCGTACTGGAACTTCACCGGTGGTTCCAATCGGAGCACCTCGTACACTACCGAACTGGTGAGCTCCATCTTTGACAGAGCGGTGAACGTGATTTTGCCTTCGTCGGCATCTCTGACGGTGGACCGGATCTCGCCAACGAGCTTGGCGTGTAGGCCGGCCCGGCCGTGGAGAGCCACTTGAGGACCGAAGGAAAGAGGACCCTGATCCCGCCGTAGGAGTTGAAGACGGTGGCGAAGAGGAGGTTGTGACACGCCTCGGAGCGGGAGAGGCCGAGGAGCTTGTCGGGGTGGTCGAGGATGTCGGACCCGCGGCAGAGTCGAAGTAGGAGTAGAGGCTTTGTAGTCGGACATGACCATGCACGGAGGGAGGGGAACGTGTGGAGAAAGACCTCCTCGATTATTTTGGGAGGCCGAGGGTGATTAGCGGGGGCGAGCTGCGTGAAGCAGCCACTTTGTGGCATGGAACCGCCCCTACTCCCGACTACTTCGCACGGCGGAGAGCGAAGTAGGCGTTGCCGAATGAACTCAAAGCCGAAGTTATCATTAAGCTTGTTGAAATCAGCGGACGACGAGTCGTGCAGCTGGACTCCATGGCATCACAAGAGAGCCGAGTAAGTCAACTGAAAGGTTGGATGAGGCTCGACTTGCGAGAGGCCAGGAGTGTGAAGAGCAGTGCTTTGATCTTGGCGTGGTTGGGCTCGAGGGGTCGAGGTAGGAGCAGACACCGTAGCCGCCGGTGAGGGACACAGGACGGCATGTACGTTCCGTAAATACGTCCTTCTTCTCGACCTGCATGTCAAATAGAACGGGGAAGCTCTTGGCGCGAGGACGCCAGACGACCTCGGATCGGACGCCATGAACGGACCAGGCGGCATGTTCACTCGGAACACCGTCGAGCCAGCCGTACTTGCAGACGCGGGACTGGAAGAAGCCCTCCTCTCCTTGAAAATAGTAGTAATCGAGACGATCTCTTATAGGGGAGAAGAAGGCGACGCCGTAGTCCCCTGGGATCTCCTTAACTGGGAGCTGCGGTGTTTTGATATTATCGTTGTCGCCGGTGATGCTAAGAGCTTCGTCGTCATAGGCATTATGAGACTGAACTTTGGAAGGCATTAAGACAATCGCTGCTGGCTCTGTAGAACAGTAACAATGTTTCTACTTGATTTATTTGCTAATACGAGGAGAATCGTTGAGTCTTTATATAGGCATAGAACAAGTATAAAAGACAAAAAGTGGTGAGGTTGTACATGTGAAAAGTATGAGATAACTCTCGATTTACCTGAACACGTTTCAGGGTTTGGCGAGGCTGAAGAGATTTTTTTTAGGGGTTTTTGTCTTTTTAACCAAAAGTTTGTTGGGGATTTGAAACAATCAAATCGAACCCTTGCCCTTCTAGACCTTGATAGAAAGTTGAGCAAGAAAGAAATTCACCATAAATTAAAGATAAAAACTTGCAGAAATAAGAACAAGAAGAAACACACGAATTTAACGAGCTTCGGCAACGTGCTTACGTCCTCAGGAGCCACACCACACAATCTCTTTGACTAATTAAAGAAGAAATACAAGCACTCAAACAAGGGATTAATCTCTATGAGATTCTCTCTCTTTTATTTTTTTTCTGATGGTATTTTCACATCCCTTTTTAGCCCTAGAAACATATAGGTATATATATGATATCCCAACTCAAACAGAATTCAAAACAGATTAGGAAACTGTCAGTTTGACTCGCGGTCGACCGTCGAACCAGTCACGGTTGTAAGGACCATGAAATATTGATACTAGTTAAAATAATTTTTTGGTATTTTAAAATATTTAATTATTATTTTTAAAAGAGTATTTGTATTTTTTTCGATTTCCTATAATTTTCTATGATTTAAAAATCTGACTATATATTTATTTAAATGATTTTGATATTTATAAATTTATTTTGTGCGGTAAAAATTTCTAGAATTAAATTGTTGTGTTATCGGTACTATTACGTGTTATTCTAAATAATATATTATATTATTAATATTATTACAAATTATTTCATATAATACATGGTATTATTAATTACGTGTTTTTGGTATAATTTGTTGTATTATTTCTACTATTACATATTATCTATCGTATTAGTATAACTAGTACGTTTTACTATGTACGTAATTGTCACATAATTATTTGATTTTAAATTTAATTAAAAATATTTTTATTATTAATTATTCTCGTTTAATTGTACAATATGTGTATATTTTGAATATTTCGTATCAACTGTTGTATTAGCTCAACATGTACATTTTTATTTGTAGATATTATTATGTAATTAGTTTAATTTTTAAGTACCCAAAAGTATTTATTTTAATTATTTTAACCTAAACCCTAACCCTAGTATGCCCTTGTGATTGATGCTTAGTCTGATCGCTAGCTGGCATGACTTCGTTACCTGATCGATTTTGATGCTTATGTTATCACTGATTTAGTAAGTGTTTCATGTTGATTGTGTGAGTTCAGTTGTACATTTTTTGGTTCTTTTCTTTTATCGTACGATCGTTTTTTTCGGCATTCTGATTCCGTTCGTTCTATTTTCCTATGGGTCGGGTCTTGCCGTGTGCCAACACCTACGTATTATCTGTTTTCCTGTCGTATCGTCAGACTTAGATGAAAACAGGTTCAGTGGGAGATCGGCCAGGAGACAGGAGGAATGTTCAGCAGGAGTGCCTTGCAGACGTAGCAGAAGAAGAAGCCGAAGCTTAGTCATTCCTTTCAGTTTGTTTTGTAGCACTTTCATTTCCTTTTGTTCAGTGTATTTTTATATTCTCCCGTATTTCATTCAGTTAGTTTTGTATAAGGGTATGTTGACCCGTATCATTATGTCTTGTATGATATTCATTTGTGATATGATATGTATTCTTTTATTCTGAGTTGTCTATTATATTCTTGCTGATTGTGATCGGGGACCTGTGCTTTCGCATTGTACTTATTTCCAGACGCTTAGCGTATTAGATTGAGAAGAAAAAAAAGAGAAAAAAATAGCAGTGTATATTTCTTCTCAATCTAATACGTCGCGGGCTTGTTCACGTTCCGATTCCTAGGTATTTTGGGAAGCGGGGCGTGACAGGTTTTTTTGGTGGCCTATGTAGGTCACGGTTTTGATCATGGTCCCGAGTTATTAGTAGTGAGAATATAATAGATAATTTAGATACATATCATATTTTATCCGTGAGACTATCCTTGAGCCCTTATCCTATTTTCTTGATAGATTTCGTTTCGTCCCTATCTTATCACTTTTGACTCTGGAACTTTCCACTAATTCTTGTCTCGTAACTTTCCATTGTTTCTTGTTTCTTGTCTCATCTGCTTATGGATATCATTCTATATCTGTCCCTGGGTTCTTATTTTAATTCCGAGGACGGAATTTGTTTTAAGGGGGGTAGAATGTAAGGACCATAAAATTTTGATACTAGTTAAAATAATTTTCTGGTATTTTAAAATATTTAATTATTATTTTTAAAAGAGTATTTGTATTTTTCTCGATTTCCTATAATTTTCTATAATTTAAAAATCTGACTATATATTTATTTAAATGATTTTAATATTTATAAATTCATTTTGTGCGGTAAAAATTTCTAGAATTAAATTATTATGTTATCGGTACAATTACGTATTATTTTAAATAATATATTATATTATTAATATTATTACGAATTATTTCATATAATACATTGTATTATTAATTACGTGTTTTTGGTATAATTTGTTGTATTATTTCTACTATTACATATTGTCTATCATATTAGTATAACTAGTACGTTTTACTGTATACGTAATTGTCACATAATTATTTGATTTTAAATTTAAGTAAAAATATTTTTATTATTAATTATTCTCATTTAATTGTACAATATGTGTATATTTCGACTATTTCGTATCAACCGCTTTATTAGCTCAACATGTACATTTTTATTTGTAGATAATTATTCCGTAATTAGTTTAATTTTTAAGTATACATAATTATTTATTTTAATTATTTTTGGTTAAATTCCCTAACCCTAACCCTATATATATATATATATATATATATATATATATATATATATATATATATATATATATATATATATATATATATTATATATATATATATATATATATATATATATACTATATATATATATTATATATTTAGTATATACCTCTCTCTCTCGCTTAAATCAATTCCAACGCTCCCTTCTTTCTTTCTCTGCTTCTTCAAAAAACTGCCGCCCAAACCACCTGCCGTACCACACGAGCACGCCCCAGCACTCCTCCTTTGCACGGCGACCGCCGCACTCTTCCCGTCAGCCTCCAACCCACTTACCCACCGCCATCATCACCACCGTATTCTCCCTGCTCTACGCCCGCCACGACCCAACAACCCCCACAGCCCCGCCTCAGCCGCCAGCCTCCTCCTGCCAGCCACCGCCACCTGCATCCCCACCAGCCTACGCGCTCTCGTTTGACCCGCCTCCCTGCCTCCCTCTTCCGTCCTTCATCCTGAACCGAGAACCATCACCCCCGCAGTCCCTCCTTCGCGGCCGCCGTAGTCCCCAGTCAGCGCTCAGCCCCCGCATTCCAGAGCTGCTGACCTCGCCCCTATTGTGCACCGCCGCTCCTACTTGTTGCCAACCCGGCTCGATAACCACCAACCGCCCGCATTCAGCCCAGATCTTCACCGCTAGATCCTCCTGCAGCGATGCCCCGCTCCTCTCGTTGCCGTGCCACTGTCCCGTCATCAACGCCGACCCGCTCAGCCAGATTCGTGTCCCCGCGTCAGATCCAAACCTGTGTAGTCAGCATCGGTTCGTTCGAAAATACCCCGAGGTAAGTTCCCGCTTCCCTTGATCTATATTTCCATTATTTATATCTGTTAATAATTGATTGCATAGAATAGACTGCGATATGTTATGACTTGCGTGAGATTGTTTGCTGAAGAATATTAATTATATCATCGTAATATGATAAATGACATTTTCAGAAAAATTATAATGAATTAAAAGAATTTAGTTCGGCAAAAGAATCATTTTTAGATAACTATAATAATTTAAAAGAATTTATTTTGGAAAATGAATTAGTTTAGATTAATTGTTAAGCGAAATAATTTAAATGAGTTAATTTAGAAAAAGATTATTTTCTGAATTATGTAGATGTCGTTTATGATTTAAAATTCTTATTTTAATTATTTGAGATGCTATGATATTATTGCACGTGATTAGTTGCATTGATTGTTCCATGTTATGATTGAGAATTATTAGGAGTTTATGACTATAGTGACCTGTATGACACAGTTAGGATCTAGAATCTCGTGTGTAGTTGACCTGAAATTACGAGAATTGGGATGAGAAGTTTTGGTCCATGTGAGCGGTTGGGATTGTTGTTGTATTTTCCAGGCTCGCGCCGGTGAAGTTTGTATAGTCACCGGGGTGAGTCTGATGAGTTGAGATGTTGTGTATTCCGGGCTCGCGCCGGTGAAGTTTGTGTAGTCACTAGGGTGGGTCTGAGGAGCAGTGATATTGAGATTATTGATTATTTGAGATGAGTGATGGGATGGTTAGATACATGACCACGTTTCTTGGCTAGGAATGATTTCTTGTGAGATGTAGGCCAGTTGTATTTCTTTTCATACATAGATCGGGATTAATATTTAATTATCTACAATTTGAGACATATGGTATATACATGAGGGTTTTCTTGTTTGGATTATTTCGCTCGACGTACTACGTCTCTTGTTGTAGATTTTTAAGTATTAATTCCATCTAGTTATGCCCTTGTGACTTGGATGATTAGTCTGATCGCTAGCTGCATGACTCGTTACCTGATCGATTTTGGATGCTTTATGTTATCATGATTTAGTAGTGTTTTCATGTTGATTTGTGGATTTCAGTTGTACATTCTTTTGTTATTTCTTTTATCGTATCGTTTTTCGCATTAGATTTCCGTTCGTTCTATTTTCCTTATGGGGTCGGGTCTTGCCGTGTGCCATACACGCTGACGTACGATTCTCAGCAGGAGTGCCTTGCAGACGTAGCAGAAGAAGAAGCCGAAGCTTAGTCATTCCTTTCAGTTTGTTTTGTAGCACTTTCATTTCCTTTTGTTCAGTGTATTTTTATATTCTCCCGTATTTCATTCAGTTAGTTTTGTATAAGGGTATGTTGACCCGTATCATTATGTCTTGGATGATATTCATTTGTGATATGATATGTATTCTTTTATTCTGAGTTGTCTATTATATTCTTGCTGATTGTGATCGGGGACCTGTGCTTTCGCATTGTACTTATTTCCAGACGCTTAGCGTATTAGATTGAGAAGAAAAAAAAGAGAAAAAAATAGCAGTGTATATTTCTTCTCAATCTAATACGTCGCGGGCTTGTTCACGTTCCAATTCCCGGGTATTTTGGGAAGCGGGGCGTGACAACGGTCGACCGTGAAAAGTCCAGAGACCAACTCAACTCTAGGGTTCAGGCGCGGTCAACCGACGCCACTCCTCTTAGGACGATCCCCGACTCTCGCCACACACTTATCTCGGTGTACAAGTATATTACAAAGTGATTCTCACAATAAGCATAATTACAATAAATGATTGTTCTCTAATATGGATGAGAACACAATGAATGAAAGCTCACACTCAATTGTTACAACTCTCACCAACCCAAATATACTATGTATGAAAATACGATAAGCTCAAGTGGGTGTGTATAAACAATGAGTAAAATAAAATCTAACTCAAATAGCAAACTAGCAATAGTAAGAATATGAAAATCAATAATAAAATTGCTAGAGAAAAGAGTTAGAAAAACTTCTCCATAAACACAAAGGAGAGGATGAAGAAGATTAAGGATGAATCCCTCAATTGACAACACAAGCTTCCTCATTTGTAAAAAAAAAACCCTAAACTTAAAACAAACTTAAACAAACTTTTAATCTCTTTTAAAACTTGTTTAAAACTTTTTCTTGGTTATTTTTGGTAGAAGAGGGTTTGAGCCTTTGAGGGGTTTACATAGGAAGAGAAACCAACAGCAAAACCCCCAACCAAATCTCCCAAAAACCCAGAATTTTTTTTTTCAAATTCTGTACAAAAATAGCCGTTGGGCATACGACGGTCGACCGTGAAATTCTCGCGGTCGACCGCGAACCATGTTAGAGACTGAGAAAATTTCCAGAAACATCTGTGGTCGGTCGTGGGAATTTTCAGCTTGACGGTCGACCGTCATGGTCAATCGCAAAAGTCTCTGCTGGCTCCACAAGATAAAACAAAAGGCGCGGTCGACCTTGGCGGTGTAGGCATATAAAACTGCTTATAGGTCCCTTAGCACAGCTCGGCACAAACCGACGAACCAACGAGGCGACGAGATCGACGAATCGCACGCAAGCAACGGAATACGTCCATTCGCGTGCGGGATCAAGCCAAGTGTTCGAAGAGTCAACGAGTCATCCAACCAAGGGCATACTCGGACGAATCTCGATCGAATCAAGTTCGGTTTCGGACTCGAACTCAGAAGTGGAATTACTGCCTAATCGGGATCCGGAATTACAGGAATCAAGTCAACTCCGAACCAATCAACCGCACAACCAAATCAAGTCCAGATCAACAACGAAGCACAGAACTAGACAACGAACACAACGGCGCCACACTCGGACAAATCGGCCAAAGCCAAAACCACCCAAGTGGCTCGGCTAAAGCCGAGCCACCAAGGGGTGGCTCGGCCATGGCCGAGCCACCCCATGGTGGCTCGGCCAAAGCCGAGCCACCCCATGGGGTGGCCGAGCCACCCCATGGTGGCTCGGCGGCCACCGAGCCACCCTAGGGTGGCTCGGAGGCCGAGCCACCCGGAGGTGGCTCGGCCATGGCCGAGCCACCCCATGGTGGCTCGGCCATGGCTGAGCCACCCCAGCGCTCCACAAAACAAATCAATCTTACGTTTTCCCTTGCTATTGGTACTACTGCTAGCAATATCATTCCTTTTCCTCTTTCTACTATTATCAATGACCTTCTGAATGTAAGTTGTCTTCTGATCAACATTCAACTGATTATATTTGGTGTTTCTACTCTCATGTATTAGAATGTGTTCTTCTGTTAAAAATATTGAAATACACTATTAATAAACATAAATACACATAAAGCAATAATAATATATATTTTTGTTGAATTCAAACCTTGGTTTGAAGTCATTTGGAAGAAGATTTAATGCGTTAATTCATTGATTTTATTTAACATAACTATAGCAGTGAATATAATTTGAGAGAATAAGTATTTAAATGATGTTCAATAGTATTTGAAGAAGATAAATACAAGGAAATAGAGTTACCATCGCTATGAACAAAATAAAGAGAAAAGGAAGAAAGTTGCTTCACTCACCTGAATCACCGACAAATTTAGAAATGTTTAAAAAAAAAGAAAATCCAACCAAGTAGAATATCTGCATTAATATGAAAAAATGTTAAATTATTTAATCTAGACGTAAAAGTGTATTACAAAAGTGCACATCATTTCACACAATGTTTTAAAAAGATAATACTAAACATAGGAGGCTTATTATTAATTCATCAAAATACTATTTATGAGGAATTTATTTCTTGTGCACGCTATTTGTTCATGTACAAAATTTGTAGAAAAAAAAATAACACATTTCCATTTGAAAATTTAAAAAATGAAAGAATTTATAGAAAAAACAGCTAGGAATTATATAAAAGGCCAAGAAAGTGATGATTATCCTTGGAAAATAAATCATACTATAATTAGAGAATCAGTCTATATAATTCATTTTTGAGGCTTAAAAATGATGAAATGTTAGAGAGATGGACTTATAAGTGGGTTGTTGAAGATGATGGTGGTTAATAGGATTAGTTAAGCAGTACGTAGGACATACCTTATAATGACCCGTATCTATTTGTACATTATATGGATATTTCATGGAAATATTTGAATTCAAGACTTACAAACTTATGGCGAAAGTATTGAACATGCTATCATTACAAAATTATGGTGAAAATGGACCATAACATGGGGGGTAGCCCTATGTATTTTCATTAACTAACAAACAGTATAATCATCTATACAAACTCCGCTAGCAGAGGATCCATCGCAAATAGCAGTAAGATTCGTGGATTTAACAGGACTTAATTTTGAGATTCACATAATTATGTATAATTCAGCATGCAAAACTAACTTCCATATGGTTAAAAAATATATCGCAAGGGCAGTTAACATTCAAACAACTAAGATATCTAAAGTGTTGAAATGTAATCTTAACGTATTCAACATATAACAATACCACGCAAACTCAAAAGTGATTTACAAATCTCTTGTGCGCCTCACCTAATGATAGCAATCAAATTAACGAAATAACAAGCTGAAGGTAGCTATTAAAAAATTTCATGATTACATCAAACTTCAAATGAACTCATATTAATTTTCGTAAAGCTTTACCCAAAGTTGCAGAATCAATATAGAATTTTTTGGTTTCATTGAGACGTAGATTTTATTTTATTTTCACTAAAATGCTTTTGTTGTTCAAGTTTCCAGGTGAAATTTTGCATATTGTCTTATAAGAATCCATCAGAATTTATAATTTGTTTTGTAGAGCATTAGGAGAACTCTGTACAAAAACTAAACGTGGGAAAGAAGTAACAGAAGAGACAATATGAGCACGCCAAGACTAAGAAGAGGTCCAATGTCCCTAAAGGGGGGGACATCTATTTTTGGAGATAATCCTGTATACATAATCGATTTGATCCCATTTATTTCTTTAGAAAATGGAATATATTTGTTGTTGATCCTTATAATAATGAATGTAAAGTCTGACCAATGGATTACTGTGGGATTTATTTGTTAAAGCTAGATTAAGAGGTGCACATATACAGTATTTAAAGGAATTGTGACCAGCAAGTCAGCATCTATTTGAGAGGTGGTTTGATTCACTTGTTAATTAATAGGCCGTGTGCAATAGACAATTAAGCCATAGTGGTCAATATCAATGTGCAGGAACAGGACAAATTCAAGAGATATCAATTTTTTAAGCAATAAAAGGATTTTTTATTTTTATTACCTGATATCTGGTATTACACAAATAGCTTGGAGTGGTCTAGGTTTACATTAGGTGTCACAGTTTTCCCTGTAAAGTTGCTCTGCAAGAAACTTTTTCAAGCTTACTCTTAAGGGTTGCTTATTATGAACATCCCATGGTATGATAACAAAAATTGAAAGATGAGTTAATTTACTTGTTTGTTCTAAAGGTAGTAAAAGCTTCTTGCCCTCCATCTATGAAGCTTTATGCTTCCTTTCCTTGTTACACTTTTCAGTCAGTAACATTTTCAGTGGACCTTTACTCATTCCTGTTTCATATGTTACTCATGTATATTTGATCTGATGTTTTACATGGTTTGAATGCCACTCTTGTCATGCTATCAAGTACTTAATGATTCTGGTAATTCTAAAGAAAGGACTCATGGGTTAAAAATGTTCTTTTAGCCTTTGTTTTTTTGGTGTCTTATGCCATTGGCAGTTAACGTTCTTTTATGCTGTTATTTATCATTTAAATTTCTATATTGTTTTAATGGAGACCTGGAGCCTGCATGATTATGTATGTCCTTATTGCATGTTTGTTGTCGTTCATATGTAACATGGTTCAGAATAGAACTCTTGGAAAAAATTGATTTTAGTTACCATTTCTGTAGTATCTTTTCCTATGAAATTCACTGATCAATGTGTTTTTTAGATTTCTTTTATATGTTTTCTTATATTTTGGTATAAGTGTTTGAGATATTTGGATGGACTTGATTCCTAACATACATGCATGCTTCTGCAGATTATTCATTCTGATATGTTTCCTAACATACATGAAATATATAATCTGTGTTTGCATGAGGTGGAGGCCCTCATGTACGTGTCATACACGGTTACACCAACATGTAAAAACATACTTGTAAGAACGTGCCTTGTCGAGAGTTCTATTTAATAAATTTAAAAAATACATTATATAGTTTGTAGTTTGTAGTTTGTAGTGTCCCAACAAGTTCTCTTAGATTTTATAAAAAAACAAACTAACAAGAACAGAAACTACACATAATATTATCATGGTGGGCTAATGGCCCACGGATCTGATAATAAACTGACAAGAACAGAAACTACACTTAATATTAGTTTATGTATGATCTCATAATGTGTAAAGTGTGACACATAATTGTAAAATTTGTTGAGATCTTTGAGAATTTTGGAATGGTAACTTCATGAATGATGTCATTGGGAAATAAATGGTATTAGAATATATGCCATTATGTTTATAATAAATAGCATATTTCATCTTGCTTTTTGCTTATTTCTATATACAATCTTATGTTCTTGAGTTATATTTCAAGTTTGCAACTATACCTTGGTTTAATGTGTTAAATAATTAGTGAAATTTTAAGTAACATTAAATCCTAATTGGCTTCACATGATTTTCATCACTTTGTACTACTTTGTGGGATAAAATATGATTTAAAGACAATCAATTTCAATCATTTAGGAACATACTTAATTAATTCCTGGTTTAAGGATGATCATAATTTTTGGACCATTATATAGTTTGTCGAGATTTCTATTTAATAAATTTAAAACATACTTGTAAGAACATGAAAATTTTGTAGTTTGTAGTGTCCCAACAAGTTGTCATAGTTTTTTTCTTAAACAAACTAATCTAGGAACTAAATTGCTAACCAACACCTTTGATGCTTCCTTATCAGGTCTCTGATAAGAAATTCATGTAATTGTTATTATTTCTGAATATGTGGTTTAGATTTTTGTTGGGTACATCTTAAATTGTTTCTCCTATCACTATCAAACGGTAAGGAACTCTTTTGTTGTTGAATGTAGAATGAATGAAAATGAAAGTTTTACATTGTTAGTCTGTAGTTAAAATATCAATAGGGTTGAATAAATATTTTTGGACCATTTCTTGCATATACATTCAATGCTTGTAAATTTCTTGATGAAATTTATTTCATACTCGTGATTTTATAAGTAAGATATGCTCTCCATGCTCTATTTTAAAAACTGTTTGGTATATTCAGGTAAGGGCAAGTAATTAATTTTGTTTAAAGTTATTATAATTAAGTGTAAGCTTTTCTTTGAATCTTATTTCTTGAAACTGCTTACCAGCTCTAATGTACAGGATTTGGTTCACATAAACATCTTTAGGAAGCAATAAGAGAAGTTACTGCTAGCAAAATTACCCAGCTGAAAAAATATCAAGGATGGTTATCTCTATGGTTCATTTCTGGTTTAAGGATTCCAGTTTCGAAGTACTGACCCCTATCACTAATCAGGTAATCTTTCCTCTTTTCTTCTAAAAAAGGATTTCTTGGTATGTTGTGATTCTTCATTTTGTCATTTATCAATTATATAGTTGCTAATATCTAAATCAAGTGATTATGTCGTGATACATTAATTTTATGCTAGCATAATTACCCATATGGTTGGAAATTTTGCTAGGCTCTGCAAATGTAGCCAATAGGTACTATTTGTGTCAGATTCTCTCTTCAAGAGAAGTTTAAATTTACATATATTAACGTGTCTACCGTTTTCTTTCTAACTTCTGATTGTCCGAAACAATTTGTGCAGCTTTTGAAGTTACCTTGCAAAAGGTATATTATGCTTCTGGCTTATGCATATTTTTTTTTTTTTCGTATTTGTTTTTTTAAATAATTAATGGGAGGTTAAGGAATTTGGGAGTAGTAGTCTAGTGGGGCAACTCATTTATAACAGAATTCATATTATGACTCAATATTGATGGTAATGTTTGGTATTGCCAAAGTTCACTTTTTTACCCCATAAGACTAATCCTTGCTGGAATTTTGACTTGTCATATCCTGCAAGATCCGTTTGAAAACAATTATTTTTGACGAAAGAAATTAGAGCTTGTAAGGGTGTGTTTGGTTGCAACTTGCAAGATGAAGGCTGTGTATATTTTGAATAACTTTTACCTATTCAAATTTTTTTTATGATATGAATGTATTTATGTGATGACTGTTTTTCAATTGCCAAAAAGAATATTACATGGCATTCAAACTCATAGTGCATATGAAATAAATTATGCAGATGTATCTCAGTTTGCCTATGGATATCACACCTACACTGAGTCCATGAGATTTATTCATGTAATAATTCAATTACCTTGAGCTGACAGCATCGTGGATTCCTTTCATCTTGTTTATGCCCAAAAATTAAAGTTAGTAAGCATAAATCAGAAATTTCATATAAGAAAACTAACTGTCATCGTGCATGTGTAATGAACTATGGAGACTTAATTCAGTATGACTACTTGACTATCAACAAGCAATATGAATTTATGATATGAAGTCAATGAGGTTAATGCCAGACAACACTTACCTTGCGCTGCCAGTATCTGGGATTCCTTTTCTCCTGTTTATATAAAAAAACTCTAATAAGCACATTATGTCTGATGTTTAAAAAAAGTAAGCAGGAAGGAGGTCTCTTCCTTCAGAAATGACAATGAAGTAGAAAGTTCCATAAATCTACACAGATGTAGCAGTAAATATTTATCATAAGCGATGTTGAACCACATTTTTACAGCTACACTTTTCTAAAAGAGTCCCTCTTGAAACCATTATCATTACTTTCCTAAAAAGCATAAAGAAGATATGATAAGGAAAACACTTAAAGAGTCCCTTTGCATATCAACATCAAATATCCAGATATGTTTGTATATTTGAAATGTAATATGCAGAGTATCTGTTTGATGAGTAAAATCACAGTTCAAAAAATCATGATCTGACTAAAGCATATTGATATTTGATCTTCTAATCCGAGAAAAATATTATTTTGCATGTGAATATCATAGATCTAATATAAATTGTGATTTTCATAGTATGCATTCAGAGTCAGTTGGATAACCATCAACATCAAAGTTTCGTATTACTGGATATCTTAGAATTGGAATGAAGGGGGAAAACAGGTAGGATATCACAGTTTACAAAACCAGTACTATAATAGCAGGATACTTGACTTTTTAATCCAGAAGAAAGCTTTTATTACACATTTTTGGAATAACATATACTTAAAAATACAATTTGATGATTATAATATAAAAATCCAAAAGAGTACATGGCTTACCTGATGAAACAGACAAAGGAGCAGTACGAAGAATTGAAGCAAACCCTGATTCGGACAAACATTGACCTTTTGTAGAATTAGAACAGAAGGAGATGATTGCTAATTAGAACAAAATTAAATTAAATGATTAAATGAAGAGCAAAAAAGAAAAATCATTCTTACCGATGCCAAATTTCAGACAGCTGAGGAGATGATGGCGGATGCGCAGAGACTATGATTAGGGCAAGAACAATCATCTTTGGAAATTTATGGCTTAACATCGTGGGAAGGCGTAACGTAATAAGAACTGAAAGAAGGCGGAGAGAAGGCGTAAGCTAAGGAAGATTTAGGGTAACGGATGAACCTTCGAATTGATTTCATCTTAAAAATTTTTAACGGAAGATCGAATGGGCTGAGGAGAAGGCGGAGAGGAGGAACCGAAGGAATATTTAGGGCTTTTGATTTCTGCGGATGTTCTAAGGGATAAGATTGGTATATAGGTTCCGGTTGAAGGTTAATTTGGGGAGGGAAAGTTTTTTCAGTAACTCGCTCTTTTAAAGGGGTAATAGATTAGATATTTCGTATGGCTAATAACGCTTTGATAATATTTTATCACACTTCAGGCTTGCGGGCCCATTAATACGGCATAAGCCACGGGATCCATTAAGTACAGCGTGTTGTTTAGCTAATCAACTATAAAAAAATGGATCGTCACTGCTATTGCTAGTCTTTAGTTTTACATAATTAAACCCTTCATGGCTTCCCCATGTAGGACTATCTTTGGGGTATCACAAAGATGATCCATTTAGAACCACGGTAATATGCGCTGGCTCTCTCTTTTATAAATTTCGCCTAAGCACACGCTTGAAACAAGGATTGCTGCACTTCCTAAGATCTTTAACAAACACAAGCACCTGAACAAAAGGGCTGCCTTGCAAACATACTCTCCAAAATTATAGGTATACTCTTGTCCATTAGTTTCGCCAACAGCTAGACTTCTCAATGATATGTCATGGATGTACCAATCAGATACAGATGCCTGAAGTTCACTTAAAACTTGTAGATCACAACGAATGAACACTACATCACAACATTGAATGTGTCGCCCATCCAGATTACAAGACAGAATATATTTAGTAGATTAAAGCAAATAAACACTACATCACAGCGTTGAATGTGTCATCCATCTAGATTAATTATAAGAAAGAATATACACACACATAATAAGAATAAGAACATGCAAGAAAGGACAAAGTTTACACATCTACAGGTCGGTCATCTCCTTACTACCCAGAAGCACGCGAAGTTTGATGAACTGATCGAACTTTGGAGCTCTCAGTTCACTTTAGTGGCCTCCGTCAACCTGAATGAGCATGTCATCCATATTTTCCCAGTTTGGTGATTCACATCTTTATTAAAAAAATGTAAGGGTGTCAATGCTAAAGATCTCCAAGGGCAGAGAATGCCCCCAAAAGACGAAGAACAAGTATTACCTATGTTCATAGGAAAAATAAACGAGCAAGTATTTTGACATGACAATGGATACTGATAGTAATATAATAGATTAAAATCTCTGCCCCTTCATCAAAATTCCAAAATGATGGAGATAGCTGAAAGCCAAACTTTGCACTCTTAACACATATCCAGATCGAACGCCTATTTATCATGATATACCACAATTCTGAGTTGCTGTGAGAGTTGATGCATAGCGATTTTTAAGGATGTAAAAGTATAACAACTCGTGGATGCTTTTATCATCGTTCTTCTGTATAAAAATAAATCAGTATTATTCAAGTGATTGTTATTATTCTTTAGGTTGATTCCAATGGTAATCAATGAGCTGGAGGTGTGCGTGTCTGTGCAATCATTTGTGTTTTCCCGATTATGTGAAGATTCCTGGTTTAGTAAATCTGGACTTTCTCTGACAACTTACAAAAAAATCTCTGTGCCTCATACCGAAGAGGTTATAATAAAATTAACTTAATTGCCACTTTCTGGTCCGTGTGAATTCACAAAAATCTTCTACAGCCCATAGACTAAATTTTCATCTGAAAATACTATTACAACTTAATAGAGAACTGCCACTAAAGGAAATAGTGTTGAGCTACCAGATCTTGATTCCAATCAAGGCATGACCAGAACTAAAGTAAAACTAGAATAGGGGACACCTTCACATCAGATGGCATGCAATCAAAGATTAAGGTCCATCTAATAGAGTCCAATGTTAGAAGATTCCTCAAGCATTTGCCCATGTGCTCCGGTGCCTCTACTTACTAGTACTAAAAAGAAGGACCTTTCATCTTTCCTTTGGTTCAACTTAGACATTGGAAATACTTCGTACTTGCTTCTTTCCATGCCTTATTAATTTGATCTTTTTATTTTAATTTGAAATTAGGTCATATATTGCTCCATAATATGCTTTGTACACTACTTATAATCATTAGAGTATAAAATTATAACCCTCAACCCTCACCACAATTCTGGAGTTTTGGTGTAATGGAAGAGATTCTTTGACAGGGTACCAGAGCAAACCCATGTTCAAATCCCACCGGTCACCCGTGTTCAAAGCCCAGCCAAAAATTTAAAAGGATTTAGAAAAATTTTGTTGCATGAGTCCAAGTTTCGACCTATGGAATCTCAACTTATAGGAGCATGTTAGAGTGTAGAAGTCACAACCCTCATCTCTCACCACAGCTCCACAGATTTTATGTAGTGGAAGGGATCTTTAACAACGACTCTATATTCGAACCTTTCTGTTCAAGGCCTAGATGTATATTTTCCTATGTTCACGACGTCTCGTGTTCTACGTATTTATTATGATTCATATATAGCAATTGTTAAAATGAATGAAATAATTGTATCCTTTTAGAATTACATAAAATTTCTAAATATTTTTGATGGTTTTGTGAACATTTGTCACATATTTCACTCAGGCTAGTGCATTTTTAATGCTCTCTGAAATTAGATCATCAGTTGCTCCATAACATGCTTTGTCCCCTGATTTATAGCTATATACGCATACCTCAATGCTCTACTCCTAGATATTAGTGTAAGCTTCTTATGAAAATTGAAGTCCAATTAATCGATCACTCTGTCTTCGAGCACCTTTGATGATCTCTAGGTAAAAAAAAGAAAAGAAAAGCCGGCCTGAACTAAACGCCTAGTGCATTTATTTATACAAAAACAGTGATCGGACAAAAGCCGAGGCATGGGATGATGAATACCAAAGTGCGCACATTTGACTCTGTTCACAATATTCTTATCTTTCCTTATGTGTTTCATATCACGCATGTAGTAATTGTTCAAATAACTGAATTTATTGCACTGTTCCCAGTCCACATACCATCTATGAGGATGTTTTTCATATTATGTGAATATTTGTCAACAATTTATTAGGCTAGTGCATTTTTTGGTGTCTCCCACCCAATAAAGCACATATATTTCTGGCTCTTCTACCCGTATTCAACATGTATGCGATACCAACACTGCATGGACCCATGAAGAATTTCGTGTTGGAAATACAGCTACGTCCAAAACGTTGAGCTTTCAGGTTTAAAACACAGGTGGACAGTATTTCTCTAGCTATATTCAAGAGATTTTAGAATTGTTTTAATTATAAGCCCCATAAACCAATAGTGAATGAGTAAAAAAGCAAAAAAAATTATACCCTTTTTAATGCAACCAAGATGCAAGAGAAGAATCACCTCTTCTGTCGACAAGAGTGCAGACTCCTCATTGCTTCCCAACAATGATCCAAGGAAACAAATTACTTTGACTTAAATTTGCCCGTAAAAATATGCACATGCAAATGCGCACTCAAACAGACATCCATAAATGAAATACTCCTATATATACATATATACACTCCAAATAGAAAAATACCTATATCCTGCATTTTGCAGATTTTGTGTCCTGATCTCATGTTTGTGTCCCATCGGGCACTTTTGCCATATAGCTAGCACGTTACAGGATATATGAATTTGTGGATTTTTCCTCTTTCACCTTAAAACACGACTTATTATTGTTGGAAGTTAAGAATTTGTCAAAATACCAGTTCAAATTCACAAAGTCATTTCATAAATGTATATCAAAGTGTTATTTCTATTTGAACTAGCATTCAGCTCTCAAAGGTGTCAGGCATCAAATAACTCTCAAAGGACAAAAAAAATCTAGATGCAAGTTGGGTCCAACTATTCACACTCCCAAACAGTAACTTTGGGGGGGGGGGGGGGGGCGGGGGGGGGGGGGGGGTGTGAGGACTAAATTGTCCTTCTCCCAAACCAAAACAGGCCAAGTCCATTCTAGAAACACCCTCAACATCAAAAGGGCATTTTCGGCAACTCACTCCCAAAATTACTGTTTGGGAGTGGATATAGCAACATGGATGCAAGTTCTATAAGTTAACTGCAAAGGAAATGACATGTTTTCCTAGTTTTTTAGCAAATATCTACCTCATTGCTCCCAGAACACGAGGGTTGCGTAGGAATCTTGTAAATAATATGGCGACTTCCTCGAAGTCAGCAACTTGGAGCACAAAGGCCTCGATATTAGTTAAACATTTTATTGTCCTTGTAGAAAATAAGTGGTTTCCAGGGAACCTAATTGTCGCGACATCTGCATAAAGAAATATGCAAACAAGTAGCATAGGTGAGAATTACTTAGCAATTTCTTTCAGAAATTTGACGAAAGCATAAGATAAACATTTAAGAAAAATATGTTATCGTCAATAGTAAATTAATGATACATATCAATTGAACTTCCAACAATATTTTGTGTCATGCACAAAATAGCAAACAATTAACTTTTTGTTACACCATGTTAGGTTTTTTAGTATATAACTACGTGAACTCCAAGTGGATAACATGCCCATTCATTAATCTGATATCAAATTCCAATAGATGCTTGCTTACTCTTTTTGTTCTCTTTACTACTCAAATATAACAATAGACAAGGCATACAGACAGCTTGACCAGTGACCACGTTAATGAGTATTAACATATAAGCAGGCTTACAGAAAAATTCAATAAGATTACCTTTATGCACTGAAAGAATGTTCAAGATACCACATTAGAAGCTCTTCACCACAAACATCTCCCTCTGACAGAGGATCTGTATGTCCATCTGTATCTGTATGTCCATCTGCTCCAATGATTTCCACTTTACCCCTCACTATAAAGGCTATTTTTTCAATAGGACCACCTTGGTAAAGGAAGTCACTTCCACTTATGTAGAACCGTGGCCTTAATTTTTCAATAATAGCATCAGTGATGGGTTAATCCAATGTAAACACAAGGAGCTGCGTAACGTGTAAAAGATAAAAATCAAACATGTCCGAAGGTGATTGCAAAAATGCAAAGTAAACTTGCCTTTTGGTACTTGACGTCCTATTTACTTATAACTGTGACAGAGACAAAAGCCTTCATAAGAACACCAGTCCATTATTTAATCTTGTAGCCATCACTGTGCCCATTGTCTTGGAAGGAAACAGTCGGGCATTTCAAGGAACTTGAAGCAAACTAGCTCAGATATATATTGTTTCATCATTGTAAAATTGGCAATAATATCCTAGGCAGCACTTGACTTCTAGTTAAACTAATCCATGCACACAAATATAGAGCTATGTTTCTGGTTTTATCTCAAAGATGATTTCGACATACTCATCTTTGTTTCTTATGGTTTAAGAGTAACCTTCTAATTGTGTGAAATAATGTTACTTTAACAATATTGCCTTTGCAAGTGCAGCATTCAATCTTGGATAGTAGAGCATTAATAGCATAAACTATAAAGAAAACAGCAAACAAGAACACACTTCTGCTATTTTCCTTTTAAAAAAGGACGAAATCTTATATTGTAGACTCACTTTTTTAAGAAAATTGAAGATATGACTCCGTATCTCTCTCTGAAGATCTTCTGACAAGTTCTCAAGTAGCTCCTCCTCATCTACACCATGAGTAGCAGCCCAGCTAAATCTGTCTGCTTGCCTTACTTGCCTAAGTTATTCAATGTAACACAATGACAAGGCGTACCATCAACAATTATCAATTAAGTAGATATATCATATGCTAATTGACATGATAGTTCAAACAATTTAATTGCATGATTTTGCTGACAAAATGAGATGACAAACAACTAATCAGTGTCCATAGTACTCTAACGTCTCAATAAACATGTAAAAAGAACAAAGAACAATTATTTTAGCAGATTAGCAGTTCCCATACAGTGTCTTAGATTTCTCATGGTGGTAAGCTTTTTTTTTTTTTTGAGAAAAAGGATGGATTACCATAACAATAATCCAGCCAGCTAAATTAACATAAACTGATTGTTACATATAATGTACACATCCCCAACCAAAAATGTGCACTCAAATCCCAACTGAACTTACAAAACAACATGGTGGTAAGTTTTAAGTCCATGCTCTTACGATCTCCATGTTGAGCATGTTGGATGAGATAAATAAAAAACGTGATAAGAGCAATATAAATTTGTATGGAGTTCGTGATGGATGAAAATGTAACAGAACAATTAGTAGGTGTAGACACAAAAAAAATTGCTTTTTATCAACAAGCCCAATAAATGAAACTTATTGTGAGGATGATAGTACCTCATAAAAAGAATCAAAACTAATATGAGATATAGTACCACATATAAATCTAAACTAATGAAGGTAGACCCTCCATATTAATTAATTCAAAGGGGCACGCCTTCCCCTTGTAGCTGTCAAAGTGGATGAGCTGAACAAGCCTTATCAATCAAAATCAATATGAGGGATAATACCTCATATAAATGAAAATCAAGTTGAGGATGACATCACCTCATGTAAAATTGAGAGTATGTGAACCTTTTATTAATCCAACACAGGAAACACATGCCTCATCGCTTCATATTGATCAAATTTTCAAACTTGAGGATACCCATCAATTTCAAGAGATGACATGTGATCATAAGCCTTGACTATAAAATCTAACTCGAGGATACCCACCCTCATACGAATCTAATTTCAAATTGTAGGGATATGGGCTCTCCATTACACTTATTTTAGAAACATGAAAGACAACCAGATGGACATATGAGAAGTGAAAAGCAAATAAAGTGTTCGTTATGATAAACGAATGCAGCAATCTTGATAAGGAAGTTTCAACAAGGAAGTTATAGTAACTCCCCCACCAATCCCTTTCAAACACATGGCAGTAACTTCCCATTGTCTTCCTATAAATTGAGAACTTATTTGCCATTGAAAAGGATAGAGAGATAAGAACAAAAAAGGACAAAAAAAAGATAGAGAAAAGACGGAGAGATTGAAAAGAAAGAGAGACTTAGAATTTGAAACAACAACGACAAGGTCCTCTGTATTTTTTTTATTTTTGAAAGGGAGGAGGGCTCCAGAACATTGTCTGGAGACCCAAGATACCATCTTCTTTCTCTTCAATTTTGTAATACATTAGAAAGATAATTAAATTGATATCTCTCTACATTTGATTCTTGATGTCTATTTATTTATTTTATTTTATTTTGCTTTCTACTAATCAGGGGTTTCTTTTAACAAGAGTAATTAACAGAAAGAAATAAATTTCTGGAAGCATGCACCTCCTAATTTGTTTTTACAAACAAAGTGATACTAATATATATCGGAGTAAATATTTAGAGATTGCTCTACTCTTCTTGAGATTGGTGTTACGACTTGGTCAATAAGAGATTAGCCTACTCAAATATTATTATTTTTCTGATGGATATTGGTACCACTTTGAATTTTTTTTATAAAACAATGACCAGAAAAAAACTGAGAACATTAAAAGAACACAAATCATACAGTACTTTGATAAAGTGAGCGTCATCTACTAATCTATAGTCTCAAAAGGTTTTTAAGGATGGTAAGCCCTAATCTAGATGCTAAAATTTAGCCAAGTTTAAGAGGAAATCATAATCCTTCGAACATAAGCAAAACCAAGAAAACTCCACGACGAACTTCACAGCATAAAATATATGAATATTTAGTGTTATGACTAGCTCAATATTTTGATAATGAACTTCTATTGCGAGATATCATATATGTGGTTTTCATACTGAACAACATGCAGAGTAGGAAGTAAGTCTGCCTCCATAGCAACATGAGCAAAAATTAGGACAACAAAATTGATCGGATTGGTAGTTGATATTATATATGTGGTTTTCATACCTCCTGCCAAGAGCTCGAAGAAGGGTACTTGTATTCCCGACACATAGTGAATTCAACTTCCAGCCCAAAATAACTTGGAGTTGGGTTACTGCTAAAGTACTGATTTTCTGTTGACAAAATTTTAAAATACTTAATGTAAAGGAAGTATATTTCAAAGAACAAACATAGGTTAACAGCTGAGATAAAAAAGATATATGTTGTCAAAAAATCCAAAAGGTACGCATAACCTGGAATTAAGTCATATATATGACCCTAAAGCATGTCGTCAAAGTAAACAATGTAACCTTTAGTATGTGCTTATAGATGTCTCTCTATGCACTTGTAGTAAATGAGAAACACAACAGATACCTACATGGCAGATTTCTGAGATGTGTTCTTAACTTCCATACAAATACAATACAGAATTGCCCCAAAACAATAGCAAATTTTGACGGTATGTCTCTTTTTCTTTTCTGGAGTAACCGGGGAAAGATGCCCAGGGATTTGTTAACTAGAGAAGCTAGATACAAAATATACATAGAGGGGAAGGACGAAAAGAGGGAGGAGTACAGTAGAAAGAAAGAGGAAGGAACTGGAAGACTAAAATAAAGTACCCACCTAAGTACCTAACTATTTAGGGCTTAGAGGTTTTATTATAATTAATGTATTTCACCTGGAGGAATGACAACCACTCCTCAGTAACTAATCCTTACATTCGAGTATTTCTTGAACAACTTTCTCTAGATGCTAAAGCTGAGTTTCCTTTCCGTTAATTTGATAATCATTTCCTGCATATTGTGTTGAACTTCCTGTCTTATCTATAAGGTTACACAGGAAGTAATGGAGGATTGGACATTAAAAGGACACATACAAGAAAATTCAAGAGATAGATATAAGGGGTTAACTGATAGTTCAGTTAATGAGCCTCATCCAACAATGGATATATAGAAAAGCAAATTATTTCTGACAAATTATGTCTGATATCTTACATATATCAACAGATGTTCTGAGGAATATGCAAGATGCAACCCAACACATTGGAAAATAATTCCTATACAAACCAGAGCCTAACAGACGGGTCTATAGTTCAGGATTCCATAGCTAAATGGTGTGAGGCATAAACTAAAAAAATACAAAATCTAGTCAGAAGCCACAAGGAAGTGTTTGGAAATTTTTCGACAGCAGGTCAGCAAATAAACTACAATAGCCTGTAGCAAGGCATTCCAATACCTAGAACGTTTAGAATCATTGATTAATAACTCGTAACTAATTAAGCAAGATCTCCTTCCAATCCCTTGCTTCAACTTCACTCTTTTAGTACAAGCACTTGCTCTTTGCTTGACTGTTGATGTTTGTATATCCTGTGGCAAAGAGTTCAATTGTGGACACTCTACAAATACAAAAACAGAAACAAAACAAACATAATGACCCATCTCAGAGTATAAAACAATAACCATCAACTCTCACCACAACTTCGGAGTTTTGGTGTATTGGTTGGGTCCTTTTACATGGTATCAAAGAAACTCATGTTCAAAACCCACCGGCCACGAATTTAAAGCAGATTTTCTAAAAATTGACACTGCTACTTTAGTCTAGATTTTAGTTCATAAAAGGAGCGCTAACCTTATGGGCATTGTTAGAATATAAAAATATATCCCTACACCCTCACTATAACTTTGAAATTTTGGTGTAGTGGTTAGGAATTTTAAGATAGTATTAGAGCAACCCAAGTTCAAATCTCACCGGCCACAAATTTAAAGCAGATTTTCTAAAAATGACACTACTGTATGAGTCCAAGTTTCGAGTTATAAAAGGATGCTCGATGTGCGGAGGCATGTTAGAATATAAGACAATAACACTCAATCCTCACCATAACTTCAAATTTTTGGTGTATTGGTTGGGTCATTTCACAACTTAAAAAGTCCAAAAAAAATGTTGAAGAACATTAAGGAACAATACCTAATAATTTTCAATTAAAAGAAATGCATAAAAGAGAAGAAAAAATGAGGAATGATTGTCATATTTTCTTGTGTGGTACAAATGCATGCCTATTTATACATATCTTTTTTGAAAAAACTATTTATACACATCCATACAAGGTATATAGGAGTGATTCATAACACTAATTGCATGGCACTAATTATATAATCATGCACAATCGAATCATTTTCTAAATATGAATCACTACAAAATAAGTGGTAGCTAGCAATGTTTGATTACCAACGTTTGAGCAAACGTTGGGAATTACCAACATTTGCGCCAAAAACATTGGGAATTATCAATGTTTGCACCAAAAACATTGGGAATTATCAATGTTTTCTCTAAATTTTTTGGCAGATAATGTATGTCCCACATCGGATAGTTTCAAATAATATGAGGTATTTAAAACATAGTTGCAGAAGAGAAGGGAAGCTCTTCGTATGAACTCCCCAGGATTTCCCTTTGGCTCCTTGTTGATGGGCTTTGGATAATATTTACGTTCACAGTGGTCTCTGTTGTTTCTACAAACTGGATTGTTATTCGTGGGTTTGAATTAAATAAGGGATTGTGGACTTTGAAATAACTAATGTGGCTGAGCTGTAAGAAAAATAAGGGTATTGTGTGGGCCCTGAAGTAATCACAAGGTATGGGGCTGTTTGGTTGTTGTTGGTAAAATTGTGTATTTATGACACAACTTGGAAAGTTGTTGTCCACCTCATCAATTTCACTTGTATACTTTTCTTTGTTTGTTTTTGATTCCATCGGAATCATAAATTGCTTGTTTGGTTTGCAAATGTAACTTTAATTGTTTGTTTGGAAAGTGTAAAAAGTGGTCCCTACTCAAATGATCATATTGGTTGGAATTATTTTTTATTATTTTTTCTGACTTCAATGTTAGCTTTCTCCTAAAATCATGTCTTTTTTTTATGAAAGAACTTTACAAGCCACATCAGCATATGAAATCACTTTACACTATTTTCACAACTACAAACAAACAATTGAAAGTGATGAAAGCTGTCATTGGGACCCACTTTTTTACACTTTCCATCCTTTTACATGGTAAAAACATACAACCAAACAGCCCCTATGTGGGCTTCTAGATAAATTGTAGAGTAATGTGTGCCCTTGAAATAAATGACAACGCATGTGGGCTTGCTGGATAAAATTGGCACAACCAACATTTTCAACTAGAAACGTTAGAGCATTGCCAATGTTTTTACCAAATGTTGATGCCCTACTACCTACAGCTGCTGTTGGAACATTTCCACCAATTGTTGGTGCTCAACTTTGCAATGTTTCTAAAACATTGTTAGATGTGAAAAAAATCGCTGTTAAATACCAATTTTTTTGTAGTGAATGATATATGATTGATTCAAGGCACCAATCAATGAATGGTCAAACTCTGTGCTAGGGGCTGTTTCACTGCATTTTTTCAGAGAAAAAGGTGGAAAGTAGGGTTTGTGGGGTCCACATCAACTTTCCAAAACTTTCCTAGTTTGGTTGAAAATGAAAAAGGGTGACGTGTCACCCAAAGAGATGATGTGTCACCACCAAATACTAATTCCCTCCAAGTTGGAGGGGTAATGTGGGAGTCATGGGACCCTGTTACAGGAAAGGACTGTCAAGTGATTGTGAGTGGTAATGTGAATTTTTGGGAAGTGAGTAAAGTTTTTAACTGAGTTATATTATTATTCTATGAACAGGACAAAAGAATATATCGCTGCAATTCAAAAGAAAAAACTCCGCAAAAGTTTTTGTGTCTCTTAATACAAAAGTAATATTATTCTTACAAAGTAGCTACTCATTGCACTTTCTTTTAAAATTGGTTGAAAGCCGAAAAACAATTTAGTTCATCCAAATGATAAGTAGAGCACTCAAAGGCACTTTTTGCTAGTCAAGAAAAAAATAATTGGGAAACTCAAGTGCATTAAGCACCCTGCTGGGACCTGGGAAACAGTGACCCTGAAAGTTATTCCCTAAAAATAATTGGGAAACTCAGGTAGAACACTCAAAGGCATTTTTTGCTACTCAAGAAAAAAAAGGGGAAACTCAAGTCCATTGCTGGGAAACAGTGACCCTGAAAGTTATCCCCCCTGCGCGCATTGAGGAAAAATCAAGAAGTAAAAAAATAAAAAAACAATATGACTTAAGTATTGATGGGAATCTCTCCGATGAGAGAGAGAGAGAGACTCAGATTAAAACTGAACAGGGCCAACATTATAAATCATTTCAATGGATGTATTATCTAATAAAAAGTGAGGAATCAATGTCCATATGCACTCTTGTTTTATTTTTAATGGCAACAAGGGAACCTTGGTCAGGGGAGCTGCAACTAGACAACCAGGCTGAGTTCGAGCCCACGCCACACCTTAAGTGGTTATGCACTCTCATTAAGGATGTGTACTAGATGCCAACATGACGTTTGGAGGGGTGAGAAGAATATTCAACTTTGAGTTTGGTGGCATAACGATCCGATTAGTGGCCAAGATGTTGACATCGGGTATCAATGGAGGAGATCATTCTCGATGATAACTCCATCAAACAAATTCTGATCAGGACTAATTGTCAAGAGAAGATTGGAGCCCGCATGTTATACGAGAATAATGTCATCACAGGACAACCAATAATTGTTCATTCATTAAAATAAACCAGGAGCGTTTCTGTTCATTTGCAACACTGGTCCGAGCCCATGGTGCCCGAATCAAGAAGACTGCATAATTTGACAGCCCAAAGTTCATCTTAATCTGGACAAAAATCACAAATAGTTTCAGACACAATACTCAGGTGAATGAAAAGCATCTCTAATCATTCAACCGTACAAATGTAATACAAAGCATTCTATGTTCTAATAATTTATTCTGTGTCACATATGCATGATAAAGCATCACATGTTATTAATAAATATGCTGCTCATACAAACCAGGAAAAAAAACTAAATCTGATAATAACACATATTCTACATGCATTCAACAAAAAACACAGTATTGTAAATATAGAAGTTATCCAAAGAAGCAATAAAATAAATCATTAAATATATGAAATGTATTATCAAATATGAGGCCTTACCTCTCCCTTTGCCTTTACTGAACTCGAAAGTTTATTGCTGAAGGCTTAAGCAGCCAAATCACAAGGATCCGAAAATGTTTCAGTTGTTGTAGTCGATCTGTTTCAACAATCTGACAGTCACAAAGTTTCATATATATATAAGGAGTTAATATATAATCCTTATGAGATGGCACCTGATTTCTATAACATCTGAGTGACAATTCGATCAGAGCAATCTTGAGTGACTAGACTACTACCAATAATCTCCACACGAACACACTCCATCCTTAAAATGATGAAATCTGCTCGAATCTCTAACCACAATTACTCTCTCAGAAATGCGAGAAAAGAACTTGATTGCGGTGTGGCAATCTCCACAAATTCTGAGATTCTTGAAGACCTTGAGAGGAGTCCCCTTTGGAGTTGCAATGATTCCAAAAGCCACTGCAAGCCTTTCACTATGATAAGTAAGATTCGACTCCTTTTGCTCCTCTTCCACATCATGTAACACGAAATTTGTATCAGGAACATACCCTAATTCCTTCATCCTTTTATAAAGTCTCTCTAATTCTGAAATAATCTCCTTGATTCTTGGATGAGAATAATCTCCCACCAAGAACTCGTGAACCCTCCTCTTGATCTCAATCCAACTCGCTCCTGGCTTTTTCACTACTCCTACCTTATCCATTCTCTTTCTAATCATCTCCACCTCATTCCAATTACCATTTGAAGCATAAATATTTGCCAAAGTAACATATGTTGCTGCATTCTCTGGCTCAAGCTTGAATAATGCCTCAGCTGCTCTCTTTGCAAGGGGAAGGTTCTTATGAATTCTACAACCACCAAGCAAAGAAGCCCACAAGAACTTGTCGGGTTTCATTGGCATCTTATTAATAATCTCCTCTGCTTCTTGAAACCGCCCAGACCGACTCAAAAGGTCAACAACACAGGCATAGTGATCAGCAGTGTGCATAACTCCAAACTCTTTAGGAATCGAATGAAATATTCCAACTCCTCGATCAACCAATCCAGCATGTGCACAAGCTGATAGAACTCCAACAAAAGTAATGTGATCAGGTTTCAATCCAGTTTTAACAAGTCGATCAAAACTTTCTAGAGCTTTATCAGGTTGCCCATTTTGTGCGTACCCAGAAATCAATGAAGTCCAAGAAACTACATCCGGATTCGATAGCCTTTCAAAAAACACCCTCGCTTTCTCAACATTCCCACATTTTGAGTACATATCAACAAGAGCAGCAGTAGCAAACGATCCTGAATCAAACCCAACTCTTATCATATGCCCATGTATCTCTTTTCCCAGTCCTTCGGCAGCAATCTCTCCACAAACATCCAAAACCCCAGCAAAAGTAAAATCATTTGGTTCAATCCCAGTCCTCAACATCTCACAAAACAATCCCAACCCTTCATTCTTCCTCTTTGCATCAAAATACCTCCCAATCATCGCAGTCCAAGAAACCACATCTCTCTCAGTCATTTCATCAAATACATATCTAGCATTATCAATTTTCCCACATTTTGCATACATATCCACGATCGCACTCAAAGCCACCTTATCCAATTCAACCCCACATCTCACAACTTGACCATGCATCTCCTTCCCCAATCTCAATGACCCAATTCTCGCCGCAGCAGTCAAAGCTGCCGACATCACAAACTTATTATTCTTATCAGCAACATTTTCACTCTGATACTCTCGATACAACTCCATCGCATCGAGAGGATGACCATTACGATCATAAGCTGAGATAATAGAGGACCATGAAAAGTGGTCTTTAGTTGGCATCGAGTCGAAGAGCTTTCGAGCTTGATTGAGGTCGGAGGCGGAGGAATAGGCTTTGATGAGGGTGTTATAGGAGCAGAGGTCCCGGGTTGGCATTTCATCAAACATGTTTCGGGCGTGTGAGGGGGACCCACATTTGGAGTAGAGGTCGATGAGGCGGTTGGTGAGGGTGATGGAGTGAGGGAGGGTGGAGATGAGTGACCGGAGTTTGTGGGCGGAGGAGAGCGAACGGGTTCGGAGGCAGAGAGAGAAGGCTTCTTGGATCCGGTTTTGGGTGAAGAGGTTGGTTATTGGGTCGGGTTTGGAGTTTGAGGCGTTGAAGGATGGAGGTTTTTTGTTCATGGTGTTATTGTGGGCTGGGTTGTTAGTAGAATTAGGCGGGTTTTCCCCTCAGTTCGAACATTTAAACGTGAGAAATCAGGTTCCCAGCTGCTGCACATTTGGGATCTTTACATATTGGTTCCTTAAACTTTCATATTTTCAAATTATCATTCCACATTATTGAAGTGGGCATTTGGTTTCCAAAGTCATGTCAGCTATCAGTGAAGTGCGGATTGAAGCCAATATTCCATTATTAACCTTAATTTTTTTGAATTGACTTCATTTCTTCTGCTTCTTCTTCTCTTTTTCCCCCTTAAATCTGAATCCAAATCCAAAATCATTTAAACCCAAACAAAAATTGTTCTTCTCTCTTGATGTCATCTTCTTCCTGTAATCTGTTTTGCATAAGAGAGGAGAAAACTTTATATTTCTGGGGAAGAATAAATAAATGAACAGGATATCTCTTCCTAAAATAAATAAATAAGTTGGTTTCTTCTCTCTCGGTATCTTCTTCCCGTAATCCTTTTACATAAGAGGAGAGAAAAACTTTATATTTTTGAGGAAGAATAAATAAATGAATTGAGGATATCTCCCCCTCAAATAAATGAAATTGGATAGAAAACTAATGAAGGTGGTAATTTCAGTGATATGAAGTGCCAATTTGAAAAATAAAAATTAAGTGCTCAATATCTAAACTAAAAAGGGGTTAAGTATGATCAAAAATTTCGTAGCATCACCCAATCTCGAATAGGATTTTTGAAGTTGTATTTTTGCAAATACGTGAATATTTTTTGACTCTTGATCGTTAAAAATGTTTAAGGAGACCCATAAATCCCGTATGGAACAGCAGGGGTCTGTTCACAATTACATGATACGACAAGGGGTCTATTTGTAATTAACAAAAAAAAAGACAACTCAGTTCGGATCCGGGTTGGGGGATTTGAATCCGCTACTAGAACCTTCTCGCAACCAGTCGAGGTGTGCATCGAGTCTCCTGCCTTCGCCCCGCGATACGCCACCCAACTGTGAAACGAACGCCGACGCAATGCCTCGGTAATGTTTCAATGCTCGCATCTTCCAATAAAAATCCGGTCAATTTTGTTTTTTTGTTTTTTTTGTCCTCCCTCTAAAAGATAAACAATTTGTTCGTTTTTCTTGTAATTTTGCAGGTATTACTGCGACTACTGCGACACCTATTTGACCCACGATTCTGTGAGTTTTTTCTTCTTTTGGCTTTCCTAAT
Source organism: Asparagus officinalis (assembly GCF_001876935.1). Lineage (NCBI taxonomy): Eukaryota > Viridiplantae > Streptophyta > Magnoliopsida > Asparagales > Asparagaceae > Asparagus > Asparagus officinalis. The sequence goes on along the minus strand of NC_033801.1, from coordinate 40,017,049 downwards.
TATTTCCTGTTTTCTGTAATTGATGATGAGGTTATAGTGCGACGATTAGATGCGTTTTTTATAAAGAAATGTTAGGGGTTAGGTTATATTCATTTATTTATTTATTTTGAGAAAAAGGGAAGGGCTTAGGGTTTATGATTTTCTCCTTGAATTATTTGGAGAGTTTAAGCGTTCAGAATTCACATTAGGGTTTATGCTTTAGCTCTATTGTTAATGGCTGTCCCTTGAATGTGAGGTTGAATTTTCTTTTCTCCTCTTTTTTTTCCCCATTTTTTTGTGTATAGTTTGGCTACTTACTGTCCTCCGTTTTCATTGGGTTATCTTTTATGCACTGGAGATTTTTAATTCCATGTTTTCCCTTGAGAGAATGGAGATGCATGAGGTTAAGACTTCCCAAATGGAAGGGAGTCTCTATATGTGTTTGTGGTGTGAAATTTATTATATACGGAATTGGGGGAAAAACTGGTCGAATTTGAAATTTTAATAAAAACTAGCTAGAAGCATGGAATTTGGTTTTGGGAGCCTAGTTGGCCTGAGTTGTTACATCGTTGTTAGATATGTTTCTTGCTTTCCAACACCCAATTACAATAGTTATTTGTCAATTTATGTTTGGAAAAGTTATTCATTATTGAGGTGATAATAATATCATTGATATTTTTATCCTGGTAAAGTTACTTAAATAGAGATGAGGACTTACTCACCTAGGAGATAGATTCCCTAACTCTCGTCCGTAGGTGAAAACTTTATGTAAACGTCAGAGCAAACTAAAACTCACTCTCCTTTCTTCTGAGTACTGTTCCATGTTGGTTGTGTTCTACTTCTATTCCTCATGAGATAGTAGCCATGTTGTCTTTCTATGTGAAATCTCGACTCAAGCACCCGTTTCTTTTTAATTCTTATTCCTCGTAATTGTACACTTGTAATGTTGGTCATATCTGATATATCAATTTATGTTTTATATTAACAATTTCAAACAGGAATTCATTCTAGGTCTTGGGTTTATATATTTATCTTGGGGTTGAATGCAATTCCTTGTAGCAAATCTTACTTCTTGTTCTTTTTTTTTATTTTTAGACCTTGTATTAATCTGGGAGAATGTGGATGGTGGTTTCTTTGTTGTGTGAGTTTAAGATAAGTTTTACCCAGTGTTTTAAATATCGGCCGACATGTCGGACATGTCGGCCGATATAGCGGATTGAGGGGTCCAACGACACAAATCGGGGAAAAACAAGTCGCATATCGTTTTTTACCGACATATCGGCCATATCGGCGAAAAATCGGCCATATCGGCCGATTTTCCTGTTTGGAAAATCGGCCATATCGGCCGATTTTCCTGTTTTTTCTTTTTTTCTTCTTCACACGTGAATGTTTGGTTTGTGGACTATTTTGATTAATAATAGGCTAATGATTACTTGATGTTTGATCACTTGATTAATAATAGGCTAATTGATTAATAATAGGCTAATGATTATTGATTAATAAGGAGAGATTTATTTTATTTTAAATGTGCATATGAATGTTGAAATGTGCAGAGTCATGAAGTTATGAATTTAGGAATGCTTAGATAGTTAGATTACATTTAGGGCATGATATTATACATATGTGGATCACCCGATATGACAATCCGATATTTAGTCCATGTCCCCCGATATATCCCCGATTTCCGCTATCCGACATGGATTTCAGCCGTCCGACATGAACCCGACATCCGATATTTAAAACCTTGGTTTTACCTAGCTGTGATGGTGGGTCTCTTTGGATTTACTAAATGCCGCTGTTTCATTCATAGGTTTAAACCAGGAATTTCAGATGGCAAGTTTAAGTGTTGACGTCAGGTCGACATAGGGTAGCAAAATTTTGGCAAGATTTTTCATGGAATCATGTGGCTAAACGTGTCGATTGTGATGTATAAGGATAGACGCAATTTTTACCCCCCCCCCCCCCCCCAAAAAAAAAAAAAAACAAAAAAAACAAAAAAAAAGAAAAATACTTTTCTAGACCTTGCATTAGTCTGGGAGAATTTGGATGGTAGTTTATCTGTTCTGTGAGTGTAAGAATGGTTTTACCTAGCTGAGATGGTGGGTCTCTTTGGATTTACCAAATGCCTCTTTTTCATTCATAGGTTCAACTGGGATTTTAGATGGCAAGTTAAGAGTGTTGACATCAGGTGGACATAGGGTGGCAAATTTTGTCAAGATTTTTCATGGAATCATGTGACCAAACATGTTGACTATGATGTATAAGACAAAACACAGTATGCTCTTTGACAATGGCGATAATTTACTAAAAGTAGATTCTTTCAATTATAACAATTCCACGTGTACATTTAAGAGTTGGTACATGTATTAAAAGAAGTATTACGTATATATGGTTTTTGGGCAGCTCTCTAGTCCAACATTGAACCTATGTCTCCAAGTTGGACACTCATGTCAAGTTTCTAATAACATTTTGATGGAAAAGGGATAATGATTGGTGGCTTTTTACCTTTATAGTTCTGAAACTTATGCAGTAGGATTCCTGCTCAAATGTAAAAAATGATTATGTGCAGATATTACTGTCTAGTATATGTCCTACAATGATTTCATGTTGCTAACTGCAATTTTTTATCTTGCAGCCTTCTGTCAGGAAACAACATAATGCCGGCTACAAGCACAAGGTTTTGATTTTGACATAATTCTTTTATTTAATCCTACCTCCCAATCTTCTTTTATTTGTTTACTGATTTTATTTTTCACTTAGGCAAATGTTCGTACCTACTATCAGCAGTTTGAGGAGCAACAGACTCAGAGTTTAATAGATCAAAAAATTAAGGAGCACCTTGGGCAGGCTGCAGTCCAATATCAAGTAGGTGCAGCTTTTAACCAGTTTCTCCAAGCAAATCCTCAGAGACCTCGCCCTCCGATTCTTCCATTGCCGATGGGAGCACCTCAGATGCCTATAGGCTCTCCGTTTGTTCCGGGAATTAGACCCCCAGTTTTGCCACCCCCTGGCACTACAAGTAGGTGAAAGTTTTATGGATTTATTTTGCGCCATTGTGCATTGTTTCTGAAATTGTAAAATAATTCATGCCAAAGTGTGATTTAGCTTTAATATGCGGATGAAATATTTTTTTATTTTAGTATTTCATGTTTGTTGCTCTGTTTTAATATGCATAAAATAACATACTGCCTGTGATGTACATTACTTTTGGAAGTTGAAAGACAAGAAAGTTATGTATAAGTTAAATTGCATTAATCGGGAACGGGATAAGGGTGCTCTTGTGCAATTTAAAACTGGATAAGGGTGGTCTTATGCAATTTAAGTAAGATTTGATGATGAATGCCTATTTAGTTTGAGATGAGACATGTTATGCATTCAAAAATGGTAGCATATTCCTGATATCTGCCGACTTCAACCTGTAAATTCATTTGTCATTACTTGTTCATAGTCTTTTTGTATTGATAACATGCAATAGCCCTTTAAAGATGTAGTTGGTTGCTTGTAACTCAGTATGCCTCTTGCTTTAAGTCACATGCAATTAGTTAGGTGGCTCTACGTAAGGCTTAGTTAAGAGGGGAGCATGCGATTACCACGTGCATTAAGTGAGGATATTATGCGTATTTGTGTATTTTTTAAATGGAAATTAGGCCAAAAGTGTAACATTGCAATAGTAACCCCATGTAAAGGTGGTTTCTATGTGTAAACCCAATTAATTATTTCATAATAATAATAATAAGTAAAATACATTTATGTATCACATTATTTCTGGTTATTAGTTATTAATATCGAAACTAAGTAATTATCTTCATATTAATCAAATGTTATTAAAATTATATTAGAACTTTGATTATATTAACATCAATAATTGGATGGGAGTTTATCAAGTGAATGGTTGATGCATCATGCATGGTAAAGGGTTTGTGGAGAGCAATAGATTCTTTTCACATCAACAAGTAAAACACCTTATAATGAACAAAAATAATAATAAGTTGGAAAATCCCAACTTATTTTTCTCATACTTTTAAAAATAAGTAAATAAGCAAACATTACCCAATTAAGCATGTAACTTAATACATGCAAGTAAAACAGCCTTATAAGTAAAAATAAGTCAGTTGCTAAACATGCTCTTACTGTACAATTCTTTACAAATGTTTTAGTGTGAGAGCTCACTTCAGCAGGCAATTAAAAAAAAGTTTCCTTTTGACAACCCTTTCAGGTTATGGAGCTGCTCCAACTGTTCCTCCATCAATGGCCCCACCTATTGCACCTTCCATGCCGATGCAAGTGAACAATCTCCCTGGACCACCGATGGTGAATCCTCCGGTCCCTGGAGCTACAACTGCACCAACACCTAACAGTGCTATGAATACTGTGACATATCAAGCCAATCCGTCGTTTACTTCTGGTTCCTCTACTGCGCCAGCTGGTAGCACTAACTCACAGGAAACTTTTGCATATTCTCAGAATTCTTAGACCAATCGCTAGCTTATCAAACTGCCATAAGGTACAGCTCTATTATAAAGTCTTCTCCTATATAATGTCCCAATTTTGGTCTCTGGTTTTGATTGTTGGTCAGATATGTAGCGCTTCTCTTGAACCTACTTTCTTATCTCCTGTTACTTTAATCCATTTCTTTACCCCTTGTTTATTTTTTTAAATGAGTTGAAGTATCTTAATAAGTAATCTGATAAAGCACTAATACGGTTGCCATTAGGGCCATCCATAGAAGTTATCTGGGCTAATCGTGTAATGATCTTGTAATATCTATGGGATTGTTATACGCTATCAGATTCTTTTTATACACCTAAGGCATAAGACAAGAATGAATGATCTGTACTCTGTAGAGGTTATAGCTCACTCTTTTTGAGAATAAAATAAGGAATAAGAGCTAGGACATGTGCACCAGTCACTGCAAATATACCAGTTAAGCCAAGTTGATACCATGATTAGTGGAATAAGGAGGATTAGAACTAGGCGTCTAGAGATAATTTAGAAGGGTGTATATTAGTGGATAATTTGAGGGAAGATCTCTTAATTGAATGGAAGGAAAGAACTCATGTGACCAATCTGAAAAATCTAGGGACGAAGGCCCAGTCAGTATTGCACTACTTTTTATACAAAAAAAAAAAAAAATCAATTCTTTCACTCAAGTAAAATTTAGTTTTGGGATATTCGTTAATCATCATTTCCCATCTAAGACTGAATAAAGTGCTCTATCCTGCTTGTTTGACAGGGTTTGGAATTGATCAAGATTGGGCTTCAGAAATATTTTCTATTGTAGTTGTGGAAGTTGATCTAAGTAAGGAAAAGTGATACTCCTGAGTCCTTAGTATTGATGAGCTGATCTACTCTTGACTTGAAAATGGAGCATGTATTTTTCTGAGATTTCAGAATAGCTTGTACTCAATTGGCTAAGTTGGTGGATGTAAGAAAGCAAGGCAGTGTAATGTGGTTGTTTCCGGTATTTTAAAGGCTGAAAAGACGCATTCTAATGCGGCGCCATCTAATATGGTAGTTGAAACTCTTGTGGTATTTACGCAACTTCGTCAATTGTTCTGTTTGATTTCTTGAAGATGTCTCGTGCATTACGTATCAGACCTTGGCATCAACTTCGCAACTTTTTTTCGCCGATTGAGATAATTGTTTGGGTGTGACTCGGCAGGAAGTATGATTCACATAACAAGTCTTGTAAGAAATTAATTGTGGGTGATTTCAGGTTTTAGTCCTGATGTTTGTTTTATCCTGAATTTGGGTATAAGAGGACGCATCGTACAATAATAAGATTATGTAAGTGTACATGTTTTGCTTTTTCTTTTTATACTTGGCGGCTTCTAGTTCATAGGTGCTTTGACAAACTTCCCACTTTTAGTAGGCTGGAAGAATACATTATGCACGTTAATTATTTGTTGTGTTAATGAGCATACCTTGGAGGTTAACTCTTAAAGGTCTCCATTCTAATCCTCGGAAGACCAATTAGACATGGAAAAATATTGATCCCACAAAAATTAGAAGATTTCAACTTGCTGGTTGGGTGGGCGGTCCATATTAGATGGACCGGTTCAGATCAACCTGAAAAATAAGAGAGGACCTGATCTGATTACACTAGAAGCTATATTTGATTTTGGGCTAAATAGCACTTGGATACCGTATTGTTTCGTCACATTTACACTTTAAGTTCTCTCCCAGTTGTCCAAATCTGATCCTGTTAGTATCTTCTGTTGGCTTAAAGTGAGAATATTTTTGGAAATATTTCCATGTGTTTATTAGATGTTATTTGGGAGTATTTTGACCATATTTATTGCCACAAGTATTATTTTACATACTCTCCTTGTATATAATTGAAATAATTCATTTTCATCTACTAAACTTTCAATTTTTCCTTCTCCTTATTCCCTACTACTACTACTCCCCCAATTTCTTTGTCTAACCCATCGATTTCAATTGAAAATCCGAGATAAAATTCAACCAATTAACTCTAGACAAAATCAAAGTATGAAGTGTATAATGTTATTCAAATTGAACACATCTCTCCCATGATTTCAGGAACTTAAATTCATTTCAACAGTAAAATTACATTGAGACATCAGCTTCAAAAAGGGCAAAAAAAAAAAAGAAAGAAAGAAAGAAAAAAGGGGAGGAAAAAAAGAAAACTTTGTAACCTTCTAACGAGTGACAACTTAGAATAATTAAGTGCGAAGACAGTGAAATGATAGGGTATTTAAGTAATTATCCCACTAATAAAAAAGGGATATTTAAGTGCCACTCAGCCAAAAAAAGAGAGAATATACCAAAATCAGCACTAAAGTTACAAATAGAATCTGCGTCACAAAACGAGTGTTCTGTAGCTTGACTTGCTTGGATCATGGCGATGGGCTCTGAAGAGCCGGAATACGCGGAGAGACTCCTGCAATTAGAAGGAGAGAACCCCCATCTTCAGGTTTATGTCTTCTTTCTTTCCTTCTACTTCGTTCTCAATCAATTGTAACTGTTAAGCTTATATTTCAGCTTGTTGAGTTTCTTGGATTTAAGTAAATGCCCAACTAACTTAAAGGGTTAGGGATCAACTTGTTAACAACTAGATGCAGGGGCTTCTATATTTAGGCCAATTACAAAAGTTTTCCAATTGGGTTTCTGAATGGGTCATTTAATCAACCGGGTTTCGTACGGTTAACACTCTTTTGACTCAACTTGGTTCCTATAAGATTGGGCCAACCCATTTTTGGGATTATGAGATTTTGTAACCAAACAAGAAATGGAGAAGGAAAAGATACTTGATGGTACACTTAGTCTTAGGGGGGTTATTGGTTGGGACAAATTAGGGCCGAAGTGGGAAACCGTTTCATTGGAACAATTTTATCCATTTGGGATATTTTAAATGGAGCAAAGTGGGATAAAGTTGGACAATGAGACAATTTGAGCCTTTGATTTGACAATTCATATGAGATAATTGATGATGTGACACCTTATTAAAATATAATTTTATCTATTAATTACTTCTAATTAACTTATCCAATTGGTTTAATATATTATTTAGTATATTATTATAATATAAACATTATTTTACTTTATATTAAAATATAATATGTTGTACTATAATTACTAATTAATATTATTAATTATTATATTACATTACATTATATTATATTAGCATGCTATACTATATAATAATTAATATAATATAAGATCAATATATTTAATATAATATTTTAATAATATAATATTTAATATAATACATTATTTTATTTATACAAAAATATAATATGTTATACTATAATTACTAATTAATATTATATAGTTATATAGTTTATAATATTATTAATATATTAATGTATGTATTAAAAATATAATATAGTATGTGATATTGCATAATAATATATAATAAATATCATAAAATAAATTATAAATATAAATTAAACTATAATAATATTTTATTTTACTACATGATAATATAATATAATATATTGAATATATTATTACTTTATACTTTATATACTATGTTATATATTTATAATATAATTAGCATGTATTAGTTTAACTAATACAAAAAGGTTTGAAAATTATCCCAATTGCCTTCAAAGTGGAACAAAATTGTTCCAATATGAAGGATGGGGTAAATTTTTACTATTGGGATAACATTTTTATATATGAGTGGGGTAATTTTATCCCAAGTGGTGAAATTGTCTCACTAGTGTTCCAAAAAACCAATAACACAAATAGGTATTATCCTTGTTCCATTGTCTCAATAAATAACACTATGAAATAGAATCTCTAAAATTATCTCATTATCCCACCAAATGTCCCAATGAATACCCCCCACACCCCTAAGTGTGTTTGGATTGAGGGTAATGAGGGGTAGGGGAAGTTATGGTAGGCTTTAACCTTGTTTGGGAATCAAGTTGGACTAGATAGTGGGGGAGAAGAGAAGGTAAATGTGAGACCCCAACTTTAGCCCCACATCGAGAATTTATAATAAAATTGTGTGGCTTAAATCGGTAAGCCCAAGACTTAAGTGTAACATTGGCTAGTCAATTTCAGTAGTGGATTGAGCCAAATAGCACATTACACTCGGCGGGTCACACGGTTTGCACGCGCCAACGGGCCCGCGGGTCTGGGGCGTTACAAATGGTATCAGAGCAGTTGTCAGTCGGAAGTATGGAGTTAAATGTTATGCGGTGCTAAGTGCTACACTGCGCAAGTGCAGTGAGAGACACATTAAGAGCCCATAAGATCCACCTCTAGAGTCCACATCGCCTGACGATACTAGGATGTACCGATTGTCATGTTACGACGAGGATGTCACTTTTGTAAGATGGGGTGATTATGAGACCCCAACTTTAGTCCAACATCGAGAATTTACAGTGAAATTGTACGGCTTAAATAGGTAAGTCCAAGACTCAAGTGTAACATCGGCTAGTCGATTTTGTTAATGCAATGAGTCAAATAGCGTGTTACAATCGATGAGTCCCACACCTTGCACGTGCCAATGGGCCCACCGGCCCGGGGCATGACAATAAAGGAGGGGAGCAAAGCAATTGTAGAGATACCAATTTACGTCCTGTCAAGAACATAACTTAGTAACATGTTATGGTATTTATATCATTTTATATATATTCCCTTCCCTTCCAATTCCCCTTACTAATTTTCCAAACAAGTTTTATAAGTTATCTTACCTTGCCTTAACTTCTCCTCTTAGGTTACTTTAACCTCCCTTAAATCAAGTTTAGTTCAACAATGAGGAAGTATGTGAGCAGTAATTTTCTTTTGCAAGATGGGGAGTAGCACTATATGATGGACAAAGATCGGGGATGGTATTGCCTGCATACTAGTAGATATCATATGCTAATGCATTGCATTGTGATTACTAGCAAAAAAAAAAAAAAATCAAGGATTATATATGGAAAACTAAAATAGCGGGAAGTAAATAGAAGATCAGCGATGTTCTCCTAACACCGTATATAATTTGTTCTTACACTCCACAATGGGTGTTTGTTTAGATTCACGAGTCCAAAGAACCTTTATGAGAAAAGATCAAAGTACAAAATTCTCTCATTTTCTTTGCCTTATTTTCTCTGAAATCCAAAGAGGGGAAAACCATTTTCTCTCATTTTCTTTGCTTTGTTCACTTTAAAACCAAATCCTTATGAGTATTCTTATAGATAATTATATAAAATTCATATTAAAGTTTTCATTCCTAGCTAATCTTAATTATGGTTTTTTGCATGCCTTGCCTACTGATATAATGCTCTTCAATGGGTGCTCAGCATGAATAGTGATTAGATAAATAATTTTACTTCTTCTTGTCTTGATGATACGTCGAACTGATTCCAGCAGGGATATTGTAATTTCTTAAACCTTTGATTGTTATGCTATTAATTGCATTATTTCTATGTTTTTTATTTTGTAGAATGAAAGTAAAGGACCTTATACAGGGGATGGATCAGTTGACCTTAGCGGGAATCCCGTCTTGAAAAATCATACTGGCAACTGGAGAGCTTGCCCTTTTATCCTAGGTATCAACGTATTATTATTGTCTGCTGTTTCGTATTGCCGGAGTTTAATAGCATCTTTTATAACTCATGTTTGAAATTGATATTATAGGAACTGAATGCTGTGAACGGTTAGCGTACTATGGAATATCAAAAAACCTAGTCACTTATCTTACTAAAGAGCTGCACCAAGGAAATTTCTCTGCTGCAAGAAATGTTACCACTTGGCAAGGCACTTGCTATCTTACACCTCTCATCGGAGCTTTTGTAGCAGATTCATACTGGGGAAGATATCGGACTGTTGCAGTTTTCTCTACAATTTACTTCATTGTAAGTACCATTGATTCACTTCTCGACAAAGCAAATAATTTCCAACGATTTCATTGTTGATTATTCTTTTAATGGTAACTCTTATTCCTTCCTAACCCATATTTCTATATAATCCCTTCGTAACCAGAAATTTCATTGCATGCCTGAATTAGAAAGTTTGTTAGAGAAGACTCCCCCCCAACCTGTGCAACACACAAAGCATGACTTAATAACATTCTTTTTTGAAAACATACACAATAAAAAGATGACATGGCAGGATGTCTCCATAATAAAAGCACGGATCTTTTTGTGTCTGCATGGTTTGATAATTTCTTTTGTATCTTCTAATAATGTTATTGATTACCATGGCATCTCTCTATGTTCATCAAATTCTCTTAATTGACCAATGATATATCCTTTATCAAAGGGAATGCTTTCACTGACTCTCTCAGCATCAATCCCGGCTTTGAAGCCTCCTCACTGCATAGACTTTCTTTGCCCAGAGCCAAGCACATACCAGTCTGCTATTTTTTTCTTCAGTCTTTATCTGATTGCACTTGGCACCGGTGGCATCAAGCCTTGCGTCTCATCTTTTGGAGCTGATCAGTTTGATGATACCGACCCTAAGGAGCGAACAAGTAAAGGCTCTTTCTTCAATTGGTTTTATTTCAGCATCAACATCGGTGCTTTTACATCTGGCACTTTTCTTGTATGGATACAAGACAATCAAGGTTGGGGATTAGGCTATGGAATTCCTACATTTTTTATGGCTTTAGCTGTCTGTTGTTTCTTTTCTGGCTCGAAATTTTATCGATTTCAAAAACCAGGAGGAAGTCCTGTAATGCGAATTTGCCAGGTTGTTGTTGCCTCTATTAAGAAATGGAACTTGAAAGTACCAGATGACAGCTCTCTCTTATATGAATTAGAAGGTAGTAGATCAGCAATCCAAGGAAGTCGGAAGATGGAGCATTGTGCTAAGTTCAAGTACTTCTCTACCTTCTCAGAACATTTATATTGTTGCTCGATTCGAATACTACTCTAATGTTGCTATGTTTACTGTTATTGTGATAGGCTTATTACATTAGTTCTAAGAGAGAAAGTTTTTTTTTTTGGCAAGTAGACCTCTTGAGGGTAAAAGAGTCAAGAATAATATTCACTCAGGGGCCTATTTGCAACAATAAAACTACATTGTTGTCTATCAAGTGATTAGGCAATATCATGAAGGGTCTATTGATGATAAACCCTTTTTTTCAACATACTTCCATAGCATTCTTGACATTTCTCGAGAATTAATCTATTGCGTGCATATTTTACAGGTTCCTCGACAAGGCTGCAATGATATCAACCCTAGACACCAAAAGAGAGGACCTCGTCAATCCATGGAGTCTCTGCACAGTCACACAAGTCGAAGAACTCAAAATACTAATCCAAATGTTCCCCATTTGGGCCACCACCATCATTTTCTCTTCTGTATATTCCCAAAATTCCTCCTTGTTCTTGGAACAAGGCATGGTTCTCGACAAAAACATCGGTTCTATCTCCATTCCCCCAGCCTCACTCTCAACCTTCGATGTCATCAGTGTCCTCATCTGCATCCCAATCTATGATCGCCTCCTTATTCCAACAGTAAGAAAATTCACTGGCAGAGAAAGCGGTTTCACTGATCTTCAAAGAATCGGTATTGGCCTTTTAATTTCTATACTTGCAATGATATCAGCATATTTGGTAGAGATCAAGCGTCTCCAAATTGCATATTCTGAGGGGTTAGTTCATCAGAAAGTCGCAGTGTCGATGAGTATTCTTTGGCAAATTCCTCAGTATTTTCTAGTAGGCGCAGCTGAGGTGTTTACTGTAATTGGACAGTTGGAGTTTTTCTATGAGCAGTCTCCTGATGCCATGAGAAGTATATGCAGTGCTCTTGCACTTGTGACGAGTTCTTTAGGGAGTTATTCGAACTCGTTGATTCTGACACTTGTGGCTTCGGTAACGACTAGAGGAGGAACTCCTGGATGGATTCCTGACAACTTGAATGAAGGGCATCTCGATCGGTTCTTTTTGTTGATTGCAGGTTTGAGTGGCTTGAATCTTGTGATGTTTGTTTGGTGCGCCTTGAGGTATGAGAGCAAGAAGGCTTCTTAGAGTTTTGATTGGAAAATGGTGATTTTGTGTAAATATTCGACCAGAAATACATTTCCATGATAAAATTGTAAATAATCCAAACAACATATGTCACAATTCATTTTTGCAGCATACCAAACAGTCCCTAGCCGTATCGTCTTCCTCTGTTGGATTTTGGGTTCGAGCATCCTTTCTTTTTAATACTTATTGCTCATAATTGTACTTAGTCATAACTGAATTAGTTTGATGTTTTGGTTTGGAATTCATTCTAATAATTGGGATCTGTTTGATCTTTTAAAGATATTGTTAGGAATTTTAATGCCTAAATCCCTAATTGCAACAGAAACGCAGAATAGAAAAGTACACCAAGATTTAACGAGGTTCGGCAACTGCCTACGTCCTCGGGAGCCACACAGATAATTTCTTATTAATTAAACAAGAAATTACAATTTAGGAGCGTATCTCAAAACTGAGATTTCTCAGATAAACACTGTAGCTACAGTGTTAATAATCAAAGGGTATGAACCCCTTTCAATTCTCAACTTGAGAATAAATTTTCGAGAACCCTAGATTCGGACGGAGAGAGAAAAGTGCACTTTTCTCCCGAAATCGGCTTCAAACAGGGGAAATTTTTCTGGGGAAAATGTCTAGTTGGCGCAACATCTTTCCCTCACTTTCCTTTGTCTTTTGCAAGACAAACACCCGATTATGAAGGAAATTGTGAAAAATACCCTATGTCAGTTTTCAGTGGTCTTTTTCTGTGGTTTTTGGACCAAACAAACAGCCCCTAAATGCAACCTCATTGTTTTGAACCTGTTACGAAACCAAACCCATGCAGCTCAAAGAAATTCCTTGCTGCCATTGCTCTCCAATTGTTTTCAATATCACATTTGACTTTATGTATAGACTAGGAAGTACCTTGCTCAACTCTGCTTTAGGTCTTGAAATTAATGAATATGATCCCAAGCCTTTTTAATGAAGATATTATGACATAATGCTCCTTATGTTAGCTGTATAGAGTACTTATATCTTCTATTTGGATTTATAGAATGATAATTAATTATTTAATCTAATTAGGCGGTGATCATAGGATAAATAGTAGAGTTACTGCTTGCTTGTATTTATTCTTTAGGATTTCCTAAAGGCCCTGGAGTAACATTGTAAGAAGAATTTGGATATTCATTAGAACTCTGTAAGTGGTGAATCTATGCATTTATTCATATGTGGATTTATTCCATGAATAACGTTTATTTAGAGTATTTTGCGCAATTATCCGTTGTTGGTTTCATATTTTACGAAGACACGAGTATTTGGGTTCTCTCTTTAACAACAGTCATGTCTTTATTATATAGTACCATGTTGAGATGTGTATATGGGTTGAGATTCTTTATTGATTTTACCTTTCGCATTTTAGTATAAAATATTTGCAGTTCACTTATATTAAACAGATGCATCTCATGTTAACATACCGTTATATGTAGGAAAAATAAGTAAGTCATAATGGGCTCAAGGTGCTTCCAAGAGGTTTTTATTTTAGCGCTAAGAACCTAAACTTGGGTCTCACATCCTGACCACAGGCTAAATAATTCAGGGGATTGCCACGACAATCAGAGTATTGAAGTGTTGATTGCATTGAGACGTGGCTTGCTTACATTTCCAATTCCTACGAAATATTATTTTTCACTCGTGGCATCAAAAATGGTATAATAATTTGTTGGTGATATTTCTATTGTATATAAACATGTTTACATTACTTTTGATTTATGATGATTTGTATATTTAGTTTTGTTAAACTAGTGCATAATGTATAGATTCATCCACTTAGTAAGTATTAAACTCATTATGTTTTATTCATCTTTTCAGAGACTCCGGATTAGGTAGAGCTGGAGAGACTCATAATTCTAAGGAAGAATTGAGGAAAATGACTGAACTTTGATTAATTGCAGTGTTGTTTTTTAAGTGAATTTTTAAATAAATATGTCGATCGATGTTTAATTGATTTTTTAAAGATCATGTAGTGAGATCTTCTCTTTGAGTTTGAATCCCACTTCTGGTTCAGAGAACTTTTATCCATTGTATAAATTGGATTAATATAGGTCTTGATTATGAAGAATAATTCACTGAATTTTGATTCATATGATAAGTGGTGGTGGTTATTTGATAAGTTTAGGTATGGATCATATGTGGAGGATGTAAAGAAATAGAAAAAGGTCAAGAAGATATGTTATTTATCTAACTCAACCTTTCTTAAACAGAGGTTTGGGGGATATTACAAAATAGCTATGAGATAAAATCATATCCAATCATATTCCTAATATCTCTCAATTACATATTCCTAATATATTATTCCTAATTATTTATATTTCTACAATATATTCCTTGACACTCCCTCTCAAAGCTGAAGCATGTATATCATACATGTCCAGCTTGTTACAAATAACGTACACACGTTCTAGTCAGTGACGGTGTCTCAAAATAATTTTGTTCTTATTTTTCACTTGGATATCTTCAAATCAGTTAGTCCCCTCTAGGGCTCCACCAATCAAATAATCCTTTTAGGATGCAAGAACAAATGATCCTTTTCAGGATCCGACAACAAATGATACTTTTTTGAAGGATTCGAAAGGATCCTTCTTTAAGAATCTAACGACAAATGATCATTTTCAGGATTTAACAATAAATGATCATTTCTTTAAGGATCTAACAAATGATCATTCTTTAAGGATCTGACAAACAAATGGTGGAGTTGACTTTGCGCTCGAGAAAAGATCAATAAGGCAGAGATCGACAATGAGGACGATATCAAATCGTCGAGAGACCTCTGTCATCGAGATCCAAATTTTGGGGTCGTAATTCAAGTAAAGCGCTCGTGCAGAGACTTTCTATACACAATTAAGATAGATTTACTACATGGAAGCATGTAAAAACTTGTTTCCAAAATTAATGATGATATAAATTTTGTAATGGATAATCCATGTACAATCATCACGGAAGATAGTTTAAGTAAATGAAATACTGGAATGCTAAAAATTGATCAAGGCATTATGGATTATATAACATTATCTTGAAAATTACGAATAATAAAAATTTAACACTTCAGAACACATGATTTAGACAAAAGTAGAGACACGTCACTAAAAATTTAATAAGCAAAACAATACTACTTCAAAATATAACTACTCGACACAGACAAGGAAAACAGATAAAACATAGTTACGTATGATAAAGTGAAAGGTAGTACTAGAAGTTCAAAAGTTTAGAAGCAACATTTAAATAAAATTTTCATTAAAAAATATTTCTACAGATAAAAATAGAAGAAATAAGCAAATTAGACAAAACAACTCAAAATATTATTTAGCTAAAGATAGTCTTTGTATCTTGAAAAGTTCAAATATTACTTCAAGAAAGTGTATTGTCTTTTCTTTGAAAAACCAAGGCTGTTTTCTAGACTCGAGAACACAACTAACCAACAAAAGAAGAACAAGTCAACAATATGAAATTTTGATTTAAAAAAATATTAGAAAGATGTGAAATGTTCCGAATGCTGTTAAAAGTTCATAGGAAATTGCTAAACGAATGTCTTTGATGACGTTATAAAATTTTCTATATTTCAGAATACGAGTACTTCAGAAGAAAAAACAAAATCAATTCAGTACATACATTTCATATGTTTGAAAAGTATTTAATATCATAGCAAATGTCACTAAGTGAAGTTGGGCTACAAGTACTATCGGGGGAAAAAATAATTCAATACATACATTTGATAAGCTTGTGAATATTGTTTCAACTATATATGTTTGAAAAGCATTCAATTAGTGAAGAAATTGAAAATCAAAGATATCTGGAAATTTAAAACTAGTTCAACATTCTAGTAAAAGTTGCTAATCTAATTATATAAAAACTTAAAACTTTTAAAAATTTAGTGGACGTGTTTAAAATAATTGAAGCTGAAAAGATCTGGAATAAGTTTAAAGTAGACAATACAAGATAATCTAGATTTGCTTGACTATGTAACAACACAAACGTAAAGGCTGCACTCGCTATTAGTTCATAGCATGGAAAGATGTTGATTGGTCTTAAACATAGTTGCCCATGCATGTCAAACAATTTATTTGGAAAATTCTTTGAAGCCAAAAACAGTCCATGGAACCAAAATATGACAAAGATAAATTAGCACTGAAAACTTGAAATAAAAATCAATTGAAATCTATAGTAGACAGAGAACTTCATTTAAAATTTTAAGCGTGTAGATTTTTAAGAATATAGAGAACAAGAGTTTAAAAAAAGCCTAAAGTGTCGGGATTCCCTCCTAGTAAGATCCAGACTCCAAGAAGCATAAATGGTGCTGAGCATATAAGCTTGAAAGTTGCATTGGAGGATGCAAAGTAAACGAAGTTTGAAGGTTGCCCATGGGAATATGAAAGAGCAATTATGCATTACCTTTTGCATTGGCAACTGGCCAGGAGATGACTATATAAAGCCCTAAGGATTGGTTGCAAGTTTTAGCAAAATAATGAGAAGTAGAGAGAACAAGCGAATGTGAGTTGCCTGAAAATTCCAACCAGCAGAGAGTTTATCCTTGATCAAAGGCGAAACGTTGTCCAATCGAGACAAAATTTTAGCGTGTTGTTCCTGAGGTGCTAGCGCTTACATCCAACTCTCAGATCATCAATTTGACTCCTCCACAATCCGCTGTCATCTACCTTTTGACGAGTTCGTTTCATGTTATCCACTCTCCGGAGTGAAGTATATTGTTGATTGTTGATCAATGGTTTGTTAGGAATTTTAATGCCTAAATCCCTAATTGCAACAGAAACGCAGAATAGAAAAGTACACCAAGATTTAACGAGGTTCGGCAACTGCCTACGTCCTCGGGAGCCACACAGATAATTTCTTATTAATTAAACAAGAAATTACAATTTAGGAGCGTATCTCAAAACTGAGATTTCTCAGATAAACACTGTAGCTACAGTGTTAATAATCAAAGGGTATGAACCCCTTTCAATTCTCAACTTGAGAATAAATGATACCCCACAATTAAACCCTCTTTAATTCTCTCTCTCTCTCCTTTTAAATCCCCTCTCTCTCTCTCAAAATCGCGTTGAGAGCTGGAGAAAAATCGCCTCTGCGATTTTAGGGCAGCCGCCGCCACCAGAGAAGGAGAAATCGGAGGAGAGGGGGAAGTTCTTCAGCAGCTAAACCCTAGGGCATGGGGTCTCTTTTATAGGCGGAGGTGGAGGGCTGGCGACAGCCTGTCGCCAGCGACTGCTTCGACGCCAAATTCGAGGCCGAACGCAGAGGTGGGAGCGCTCGAACGCAAAGGACGCCATCGCCAAACGCAGGGTTGCGTTCGAACGCAGAGTTGGGTGGAGGCGCTCGCACGTGGGGCTCGAGCTCGAACGCAGAGCTCGGGGGGGCGCTGCCGAAGATAGCCTGGACCTCACCTGTGGCTTCGCCTCGTCGACATCGAGCTCGTCGGAGCTCCTCGCCGGTGCAGAGGTTGGTATCCACCCCCAAATTAACAGATATCTCGTGCATTATGTATGCGTATCTAACCTAGTTACTAGCCTCTTTTTTCATGTGAAACCTCATAAAATATTGGGTGGTTTTGTGAAATTTATCATTTGTTTTTCGTTGTGTTGTGTTAATTACCATAAAAAGAGGTTAAAGCAAATACTGTTATCAATTATGTCTTTACTAGCTTGATATTTATATGTGGCAGAGGTAGGCTCTCTATTGTAAATATTCATGGTATTGTGTATAGCGAGATAGTATTTTCATGGACTTTTTTAGATATTAGTCCCTTACGTTTTTAATAATTGCATATTAGTCCCTCAACTCTTGAAAATTGCATATTAGTCCCTTAAATCCTATAGGATCTTGTAAAATTGTCTCTCTGTTAATGTTTTAGCTTAAAAAAACTAACCATGATTGGGTACTTCTAACGCTACATCTGCAATCACCAAACTCCATCTTTCTGATGTTGTTTAGCATGATTTAAATCCATTTAAGTTGGGTTGGGGAACATAATAGAGGAGTAAAATGATCATTTTGCCTCTGACCGTTAGATTTGACGGAATATTTCCCTCAAATCAAACTTGATTTAACTTGAAGGATCATTTTGGAAGATCCTTGGGAGCTGGGATGAATTAATAGTGGTCTCTTATATTTTGTATGCATAACGTAATAATTTCATCAATCTATGAAAAATATACCTTAATAATCTGGAAGAATAATGCTTAGCTCCGTAGCCTCTGTCTATTTTAATCAGATTAAACTTTCGGATCAGGTAACGGTCAGGCATAAAATGGCTTAACCCGTTAAAGACCCGACCCAATTTCCAGCCCAAACTCGAATTCTGTGGTCAACTGTGCAAACAAGAGGAGAAAAGGATGGGAATACTTTGGAGATTCCATCCGATACCGAAATCAGCGTTAAATTCTGCATAAATCGGATCTTTATCGCTAAACAAAGTGGTCTATAGCTTGGTTTGGATCCCTGTAATGTCAATGAGCCCTCAAGAGCCGCAATATGAGGAGAGGCTTCTACTTTTAGAAGGAGAAAACAATCACTCTCAGGTTTCTTTCATTCTTTTTTCTTTAAATTTAAATTCTAGCTTTTGGGTATTGGATTTCCTCAAATAACATATCGGTTAGTGATCAAAATTGTTACTTCAGGTCTAGTTTGATGTGGTTACTAGTAATGTTATCAGCATTTAGATTTGTGGGGCTTCTATTTTCAGGCATTGATAAAAATTAAAATTTGTCAATTGGGTTTCTGGAGATTTGATCAATTACGCATTGAGCTTCTTGAATTTGAGAATCAAAGGATTATGTGTCATGTCTTGGTGTTCTATGTAAAGAAGAGTTGCAACTGAATCGGATTTGGTAACAAATGCAGGAAATTGTATAGGAAAGATTCCACAATCACATAGTAGTGGAGCTACACCATAAATATGTACCTAGTTATGTGTTCTGTATAAAGAATTGTACTTGCATCTTGAAGGTTGGCGCTATGTACCGACACAAAGTCAATTCAGAGACAACTCGAGAACATTCCCAAGTGAATTGAGACTTCAAATTGTGCGTGAAATTTCATTTGTAAAGGTCGGAATTGTCTCACATCCACTTGTTCTCGAGTGGATGTGGCATGAGAGACATGAGGAATGAATTCAGTACCATACGGGAAATAGAGTGAGATGACTAATGACTCAATTAGTGTTAATCCTTTGGAATTGGATTTAACGTGGTTCCTAGAAGATTAGTCCAATCTAATTACACTCGCGAGCCTTTAGAACCCAACAAAAATGATGTGCAAATATATACTTGTGGATACACTAGAAGTACAAAGTCAAGAGCATAAAGCAATCTGAAGCAAGTTCAATGTGAATGCCTGGATAAGTTTGTGAGCAGTAATATATTGCTCTTGCAAGGTGCTGGACAGTATTATGCTATGACCAAAGGTTGTGGATGATATTATGCATTAAGCTATTGCACATACTAGGCAGAGATATCTTCAAATGCATTAAAAGGTGACACCAGTAAGGGGCTATATGACTGAAGATTCACCCATAGACATCATTACAGAGGGAGATTGGGAGAACTAGCATATTCTAGCTGCAAACAACATTGGCTTAAAAAGCGGTCTGGTTGTTGACCTAGGCCTAAACGGTACTTAGACCGAGCCGCTTATGCAAAAGAGGGGTATGTTGCTTGCTGAAGCATAGTAACGGTGTGATACCCCACATAATCCTACATCAAGAAAAACTAGAAGACTTTGGATGGTTTAAATAGTAAAGTCAAAGATTCAAGAGGAACTAATGCTAACACTTTTTGGTAGTGGATCGAGCCAAACAAATGAGTTGCTCTCAGTGGGTTCCATGACTTACAGCACGGCAACGGGTTCACGGGCTCAAGGCATGCAAAATGGTATCAGAGTAGTTAGTCAGTCGGAAGTGGGGAGCTAAGTGATACATTAGACTAAGTCCTACATCCCTTGAGTATGGTGAGGGCTACCTCTAGAGCCCGTAGGAGTGACCTATAAAGTCCACATTGTCTAATTGTGACACTGAGATGTGCTAATTATCATGCCGCAATGATGGCGTCTGGTGTTGAAGGTGGGGTGAGTGTGATATCCAAAATAGTCCCACATTGGGAAAAACTAAAAGACTTTGAATGGTTTAAATAGTAAAGCCAAATGGTTTAAGAGCAACTAATGCTAACATCTTTTGGTAGTGGATTTAGCCAAACATCGAGTTACTCTTAGTGGTCCCATAACTTACAGCAGACGGGCTCGCGGGCCCGGGGAGTGACAAACGGATAAAGAGAAGAGAATGGACGTAGTTAAAATGGATCAGATTAAAACTCTACATCCAAGTCCATCTTAGGTAAACGACGATGATAGAATTTTGAGTCTTTGAAAAGAATCATTCCTCTCTTGATTCTAAAAATGTCTGTGCCACTTAAGCTCCCGTGTAGGTGCTTGGTCCCGCGCCTAGGTGCTAGCCATTTCTAAAACATTGGCAAAGAATAAGTTAGCTAACTCCTAAGAAATAATAAAATAGAGAAAAATCTTTTTGCATAAAAGAGAGGTGAAGGACATGAATGAAAAATTCCAGAGATAAGATATGCTTTATGGAATAGAAGATATGTTAAGAATTAGGGATTCATTATTGAAACTTGATGAATCGCCATGTAATTACTAAAGAAGGATGAAAAGGAATCAAGAACTATGTATGGCAAATCAAAATTATAGGAAATACATAGAAGATTACACAATGTTCCTACATTCATAGGCAAGAGGAGATTCACTATATCAGAAGTAAAATAATACCAGTGGTCCTTATGGTGTGCAACCTACCTCTTCTCTTTATCTTAAAATCATAGAGAATATTAAAATTTACTGCTAGACTCTATAAAGTTACTCATTCGGTTAAGAACTTTTATGAGTCAAAATCACTCCAAATGTTCAATGTTCTTTACATTTTTCCTTCATCCCTTCAATCTAAATGGCGTAAAAACCAATGCCTATCATTTTCTATACTTCTTCAGTTTAAACCTAATCCATGTGAGTCTTCTTAGAGATATAACATAAGATTTAGAGAGCTTTCCTTATTAGCTAGCCTTGTTACTGTTATTATGCCTTGCCTGCTGATTTAATGTTCTTGAACCGGTGCTCAGCATTAAATGCTGATTCTTGAGGTGTTCTTTTTTTTTTTCTTATACATCAAATTGATTCCTGCAGAATCGGGGATAATTCCCTAAAACTCCTGATTGTTATGATATTAATTGCATTATTTCTTTGTTTTTGAATTTGTAGAATGAAAGCAAAGGACCTTACACAGGGGATGGATCAGTTGACCTTAACGGGAATCCCGTTCTGAAAGAGCTTACTGGAAACTGGAGAGCTTGCCCATTTATCCTAGGTATCAACATTTTACCATTGTATGATGCTCCTTGTTGCTGGAGTTTAATAGTATCTTTTATAACTCATGATTAAAATTGATATTGTAGGAACTGAATGCTGTGAACGGTTAGCATACTATGGAATATCAAATAACCTAGTCACTTATCTTACTAAAGAGCTGCACCAAGGAAATGTGTCTGCTGCAAGAAATGTTACCACTTGGCAAGGCACTTGCTATCTTACACCTCTTGTTGGTGCTTTTGTAGCAGATTCGTACTGGGGAAGATATCGAACTGTTGCAGGTTTTTCTGTAATTTACTTCATTGTAGGTATCATTGACCCACTTCTTGATAAGAGCACAGCTAGGTCAGCTAGAAATATCAAGTCTATACTCAATTAAATTTGGACTTTTTCCAATATGTTCCCTGATACACTGGTCGAAATTTAGGACCTGAACTCCAATTTCAGGTTATATTTTACTCTTTAACACTATCATAAACAAATACTTTTCTACAATTACATTGTTCTTTTAATGAGAACTCCTATTCCTTCCTAACCCGTATTTCTCTATGACCACATATCTTTTTGCAACCAAAAGTTCATAGCAAACTGTAACTCCGAAAAATTATTCTTTCCAGGAAGAATGCAAAAAAAAAAAGTTTCTTAAATAACATCCTAAAGAAGCGCAATTTTTACCTATATATGAAGCATTTGAACTGACACAGTGACAGGGCAGAATGTGACATAATGCATGACGTGCACGGTTTCTCAAAAAAGGAAAATAAAAATAGTCAATACAAAAATGACATGGCAGGATGTGTTAGAAATGACATGGCAGGATGTCTTGTGTCTAACATATTATCCAACACATTCAACAGGATGAAACTTCACAATAGAGGCATGTCTCTTTGTGTATGTTTGTATCCTTTGATAATTTCTTTTGTATCCTTTAATAATGTTATCGATTGCTATGACATCTCTCTATTTGTGCATCCAATTCTCTTAGTTGACTAATGATATATCTTTTTGTCAAAGGGAATGCTTTCGTTGACTGTTTCAGCATCAGTACCGGCTTTGAAGCCTCCTCACTGTATAGGCTTTGCTTGTCCAGAGCCAAGCACGTTCCAATCTGCTATTTTCTTCTTCAGCCTTTATCTAATTGCACTTGGCACCGGTGGCATCAAGCCTTGCGTCTCATCTTTTGGAGCTGATCAATTTGATGATACTGACCCTAGAGAGCGACCGGGTAAAGGTTCTTTCTTCAATTGGTTTTATTTCTGTATCAACATCGGTGCTTTTATATCTGGCACTTTTCTTGTATGGATACAAGACAATCGTGGCTGGGGATTAGGCTATGGAATTCCTACATTATTCATGGCTTTAGCTGTCGGCAGTTTCCTTTCTGGCTCCAAATTATATAGATTTCAAAAACCGGGAGGAAGTCCCTTAACGCGAATGTGCCAAGTTGTTGTTGCCTGCCTTAAGAAATGGGATTTGAAAGTGCCAGAGGACAGCTCTCACCTATATGAACTAGAAGGTAGTGAATCAGCAATCCAAGGAAGTCGGAAGCTGGAACATAGTGCTCATTTCAAGTACTCCTCTAACTTCTCATAATATTTATTGTTATGCTCAGTTTACTTCTCTAGCTCTTTCGGAATATTTGTTGTAGGCTTATTAGCTGTTACATGAGTTCATTAACACCTCGCTATAATAGTGTCATTGGATAGTTCTGTGAAAAGTAGCACTTAATTTGTTTGACCATATTAATCTTCTCTTTAATTATTGGAGAGTCCTTCAGATTTAACTGCAGTAGAGGCCAACATGATGGGCGCTAATGGTGAATGACTGAAAGAAGGTAAAAAAGACTTTTTACATTTTTTCGTACATGATAATGGAAAGGAAAAAGTTTTAAAAAGGGCCCTTTTAAAATTTTATTAGGAAATTTGACCTTTTTTATTTAATTAGCAAAATCGGCTTCTTTTTAGCAATGTCATCACGCCTAGCCAAAAAAAGGTCGATTTTGCAAAATATAGAGTATTTAAAATACACGGGACTACTAGTCCCGCGTATTTAGTGGTCACTGATCACTAGACTACAAGTCCCGTGTATACTTAAAGATCTAATTGGTGGCCGCTAAATACACTGGACTAGTACTCCCTTGTATTTTAAGAACTCAATTTTGTCAAATCAACCTCCTTTTGGCTAGCCGTGTTTGTATGGTCAAAAAGATTTGCTAATTAAATAAAAAAATGATCGATTTTGCCAATAAAATTCAAAAATGGTCTTTTTTAAAAACTTCTTCTAAGGGAAATTGTTCATAGTGTTGGTAAATGAATGAAAAGGATC
>NC_033801.1:39984890-39992896 GCF_001876935.1 Asparagus officinalis | reverse complement strand
CAAGTCATGTTTCTTTAATCTTCCCCTATCGTATTCTATGCAATCATTTTAGTAGAGAAATTGTCTTAACAGAGCTAAAATGGGAGGATTAATGTAGATACACCTGAACATTTGGAATGTGCTTATTTTGTTATTATTGTTGTAGATTCTACACAAGTGACCGTGTTAGCATATTACTATTGCTCTTATGCATAGAAAGAATTGTTCATTCCTTGATTTTTTTTTCTGTGTAGCAACCTATCAATAAACATCAAGGAAATGACTCCTTGGCATCTGATACTTTTATATAGATAGACTTTCTACTTTGTTTCATTGTGTCTATCATAGTAGAAAGTTCAATCGCTTGCAGGACATGATTCATCATTTTCTTTCCAACTTGCCTTCCTAGCATTCACTTCATTTTTGTTTCCGTAAGTAATTTGTTTCTTTCACCTTTCACAGTCTCCTTGACAAGGCTGCAATAATCTCAACCCTAGGCACCGAAAGAGAGGACCTCTCGAACCCGTGGAGTCTGTGCACAGTCACACAAGTGGAAGAATTCAAGATACTCATCCAAATGTTTCCCATTTGGGCCACCACCATTGTGTTCTCTTCTGTATACTCACAAACTTCCTTGTTCTTGGAACAGGGCATGGTCCTCAACAAACAAACTGGATCTTTCTCCATTCCTCCAGCCTCACTCTCAACGTTCACTGTTATCAGTGTCCTCATCTGCATTCCAATCTATGACCGCCTCCTTATCCCAACAGTAAGAAAATTAACTGGCGAAAAAAGAGGCTTCACTGAGCTTCAAAGAATCGGGATTGGCCTTTTCGTATCGATACTTGCAATGTTATCAGCAACCTTAGTAGAGATCAGGCGGCTTCAGATTGCAGAATCTGAGGGCTTAGTACATGAAAAGGTTGTGGTGCCAATGAGTATTCTTTGGCAAATTCCTCAGTATTTTTTAATCGGGGTGGGTGAGGTGTTTACTGCTATTGGGCAGGTGGAGTTTTTCTATGAGCAGTCTCCTGATGCCATGAGAAGTTTATGCAGTGCTCTTGCTCTTGTGACGGCGAGTTTAGGGAGTTATTTGAGTTCGTTGATTCTGACAGTCGTGGCTTCGTTGACAACTAGAGGAGGAAATCCTGGATGGATTCCTGATAATTTGAATGAAGGGCATCTTGATCGGTTCTTTTTGTTGATTGCGGGTTTGAGTTTCTTGAATCTTGTAGTGTTTGTTTGGTGTGCCTTGAGGTATGAAAGCAAGAAGGCTTCCTAGAATTGTTGTGCTGTGAGAGGGATTGAAATATTGTCAATTGGATAATTGTAGAGTTTGTTTGTTTGGATCTGTGTATTTAATGCGCGAAAAGGAAGTGGAGTTGCATGTAAATTTACTGTTAAAGAAGAATTTGTATTCCTTCTGCTTTTTTTCTTTTTGGATGCCGTAGAGAAGTGTGTGTGACGGCTGCGGATACGTCGGAGATTTTGCATGTTACTTTCGGTAGTTTAGAGAGAACATAAATTTTGCTATTATTTTGCTTCAAATTTCAAGGTTCTTTTTTTTGGGGGGGAGATAATAATATGTCAGTTTATAGCAAATATAGCTCAGTAAGTCTTTCTGTTTTTCTAAATTAATCACATTTCTGGTGGTATCCCTAAATAAAAGATTATGATAAATATGTATAATTTATGAAGATTAATTTCTTCTTTTCTTATCACAATACTGATACGTGGGTTACAAGTTACTATTTATATTCACTAAGTTCAAGGCAGCTGTGGGCAAAGCCAATAACACACTCAAGTACAAATTGAAACCCAAACTCTTGAAATTCAGAAATCCCTGCTAGCCCGTTAAGGACAATTTTTTTTTCTCCCAAAACATATTTAGCCAATACATTACTAGCTATGTACATCCAGTAGAAATTCATGTCATGACAGGAACAAGCTTTTAAATGCGACGGCCTAAGTTAGAACCATCGACGATGATAGTATCATTAACCGACAGCCCAAAAGTACTGCACAAAAGCAAAGATTATAAACATTACAAACCTCAAAAGTCAATCCATCAAGAATCATTAACAAAAAAACTAAAGTTGGAAATACCAAGAGAAGCACAGCTTAAAAAGATTTCCCAGCAACAAATTCAACAACTTTCCAATTATCAGAAGAATAAAATGACAGCATAAGAGATGCAGCGAACGAAGACATTTTTGAGTGTAAGCATTTGCTTATTATACAAACATTTCTGAAATTATAACAATAACATTTAACTACAGAAAAGAGACCATTAACTCGTAGCATTGCAATAGAGTAGTTCAATTGTCACAAATATTTACATCCATTCCACTATCTGGGTCTTATTCAAGTAGCCCTCTTGCTTCTATACCTCATTGCACAGGTCATGTAAACCAAAAGGTTCAGCAAACTGAGGCCAGCCAGTAACCAGAAGAAGTAATCCAAATGGCCTTCATTCAAATTATCAGGAATCCATCCAGCCTTCCCTCCCCGAGTAGTTATCAAAGTCACCATAGTCAAGATAAATGAGCTTAAATAGTTACCAAGCGCAGTTGTCAGAAGCGAGAGAGCACTGCAGAGGCTTCGCATAGCATCAGGACTCTGATCATAGAAAAATTCTAGCTGCCCGACAAATGTGAAGATCTCAGCAGCACCCACAAGGAAATACTGAGGTATCTGCCAAAGGATAGTCATTGGCACCACAGCCTTTTCGTATGTTAAACCCTCGGCCTTTGCAATCTGCAACCTCCTGATCTCTACTAAAGCTGCCGCTCCCATGGCTAGTATTGATATGAAAAGGCCAATACCCATTCTTTGGAGCTCTGAGAACCCTCTCTCTTTGCCTGTGCATTTTCTGGCTATGGGCACAAGGATCCTGTCATAGAATGGGACCCAAATGATTACACTGATAACATCGAAGGCTGAAAGAGAGGCAGGGGGGATGGTGAAGGAGCCGATGGTTGTATCAAGAACCATGCCTTGTTCAACGAACATGGTGGAAATTTGGCTATAAACTGCAGAGAAGACAATTCCAGTGGCCCAGATGGGGAACATTCGCACTAGGATCTTCAGTTCTTCAACCTGGGTCACCGTGCAGAGTTGCCAGGGGTTGGAGGAGCTCTCAGTCTTTGAATTATCAGGTGAGACGGTGGCTGCCTTGTCGAGAAATCTTTATAGGAAAAGATGATTAGACAAATGGATCAATAAAAACATGAGTAAATGGAGGCTAATGTGTTCCTCCACACTCCTGGCTAGGGTGTTGCTGATGTGGTGCACATCTAGGCAATTACAACATTGATGATCAACATACACAGGTCCTAGATGATAGCCTAGATGTGTACCACCTCAGACACATGAGCTAAATGTGATGAGACACACCAGCCCCATTGGATATTATTACTAGTGAAACAGGATTTTTTTTCCTTGTTCTGATATAATGAGTACCACCATTTGATCTTCTGAACAGACCAAACAATGCAAAAGATAATTGGAACACTATCAGCAAGTGTAACCATGACACACTGAAGATTGGAAGTAGACCTGTGAGCCTTCAAATTAGGAACCTTGTACATAGGTTCTGCTTTAGAAGCTTAGAATGAACAAACCACAGTTGCATGTCTTGGAGACTTTGGCCTCTGGATCTAGTGGCCAGGGCTAAAGTTTGACATCCTCGAGGCTTCTAACACCCAGAATAGCTTTGGAACCTACGTTACCTGGGTGCTTCTAATATGGAGACGTATCCATACCCGACATGTGTTTGTACCCGTACCTGTTCTTGGACACTCCTTAAATATATGCATATATTTATTTAGGCATGTCCTCGATTATACAATGCATGTTTAATTCAAAACATTCATACACTTTTTGGATATATGTCTGACACTTCACGTCCCTTTTCTTTTCCCCTACTTGTTGGATAAGGCTCGAGTTCGTTTCAGCCTTAATAGCTCCAATTTAAAATGATCATTTACTTAGAACTATGATTATATCCCCCATAAATTTCAACCATGTCCCCGTACCCTACCTTTTACAAATTTGCCATATCCCATATCTGTACATGCACACTCGTACCTGTACCCATGCAACTTAGTTTGGAACTGAGCGTAAGGAACTAAGCTAACTCCTAGAAAATCTACTGGTATTGTCTAGTATAAAACAAGAAACAGAGAGTTTCTAATCTGTTTTTTTAGTCTTTGAACAAATTCTCATGAGTTAGCGACACTGTGTCGCTCTTCTTACGAAGCAATGTATTGTGCTATTAAGATAAAAACTTTAAACAACTAGGCAATAATGAGATTATACTTTTCTAGATAAGTAACAGTAACTTACATGAGCTCATCACTGTGCTCAATCTTTCGACTCCCTTCAATCGCTGAGAATTTTTCAGGCAGTTCATACAAAAGAGAGCTATCATGAGGGACATCTACTCTCCATTTCCGGACAGAGGCAACCACCACCTGGCAAATTCTGGTAAGCGGACTTCCTCCAGGTCTCTGAAATCTATAAAGTGAGGTGCCCAAGAAAAAACTGCCTATAGCCAAACCCATGAACAAAGTGGGAATACCAAACCCCAAGCCCCAACCCCAATTGTCTTGTACCCACACAAGAAAGCTGCTTGAAATGAGAGCCCCGATGTTGATGGAGAAATAGAACCAATTAAAAAAAGAGCCTTTCTTCACTCTCTCTGCTGGATCCGTGTCATCAAACTGATCAGCTCCAAAGGATGAGACGCAGGGTTTGATGCCACCAGTCCCTAACGCAATTAGATACAGACCAAAAAAGAATATGGAATATTGAGCTGCACTTGCTTCTGGACATATAGATTGTACACAGGCAGGGGGCTTGAATGCTGGAACTGAGGCTGACAGAGTTAAAGTACCCATTCCCTAAATTCAATGAACATATTATGAACTTTGTAGGATTATGAAGTCCAAAAAATGTTGATTAAACGAATAGAACAAGAGTAATAAGAGTTTACATTTAGTTCCTCTTCTAACCAAGATGAAATAACCAAGTATGGAACTGTTTTACAACAGATGTCACTGCTTCTAGTGTGACCTATCTTTTTCTATAGACAAAGACTGTTTTTAAGGCCCAATATATAAGTTTTATAACTCCCTTATGCTTCTAGTAAACATGAAAGCTTGTCCCAAGTAAACTTGGTTTCTGAAAACACAAGGAAAGAGAGCATATTATTGATTTGAGAATAATAATAGTCAATGTTAAACTTCTAAAGTTTAGGTTCACGTGTTCAAAGAATAAAGTGGATATAGGATTGGGGATTCAGAATTCAAGGTTAGATTATGCATTTTCAACCACTGAATTCTAACTCAATGATCAACAAATGGGATTGGGGGATTGTTTTACGACTCTGATCAAGCATCTTAAGGTTAGATCAAGCATCTCAAGTTTAACAAGCAATTAATCAGCACCCGGGAAGAGGAACAAATAACTGCAAATCATATGCAATTAATAAACAAATCGAAGGCAACGGAAACAAGTTAAACTTACAAGTACATATATTGATGAGAACACTGCAATCGTCCAGTATCTCCCCCAATATGCATCAGCTAAAACAGCTCCTATCAGAGGGGTGAGATAACAGGTACCTTGCCAAGTTGTGACATTTCTTGCAGCAGTAACATTTCCTTGGTGTAGCTTTTTTGTGAGATAAGAAACAAGATTTGTTGCTATTCCATAGTATGCCAAACGTTCACAGCATTCAGTCCCTGTATCATGGTAAATGGAAAATTCAGAACTGAAGTTAATTGTACAAGAAAGACAATTAACTCAATAGTGACCAAATAATGATAAGAACCTAAAATGAAAGGGCAAGCTCTCCAATTTCCCGTCCTTTCCTTCAGAATCGGATTTCCATGGAGATCAACTGATCCATCTCCTGTGTAAGGTCCTTTTCTTTCATTCTGTCAACAAACGAAATTATGATGGAATTATGCAAATATTACAGTCATCTGAAGTTTTGAATGATAGACTAGTATGATAAATAGCTCTTTACTAATCATCCTTTGTTTCCTAGCATTATTTTGTTTTATATCTGGCTTTAGCTGAAGTGCTGAACTATAGTCCTAAATATCGCTTGTTTGCTTATAAATTGAACAGGAAAAGAAGGTCACAAATAAAAAATAGATATGTAAGGATATCTTCTCCCATCAATTTTTATTTTTGTAATTCAACTAAATACAAATAAAAGCTTGTTTAGAGGCTTCTAATATTATTTACCTTTATAAACTTGAATTTAGTTACAAGACTTAATTTGAATGGGTTAACTTATACAAAGGTGAACTATAACAAGATTTTGGATGAATGCAATTCCTCATTCACGGATTGGTACCATTACCTTAAGCACTTAGGCTGGTTCGATAACAACATCCAACTAATTTTTGTCAGAAGGTTGGTTTGATGAAGCTATCACAACATCATGTACATTCCATTAGCAATGAATTATTGATTTCCTTATAAAATAATATGATTTAAGAAACTAAGGGCAGCAAATCCTCAGAGCAGCAGTTAAACTACAAACAAATATTTCAGGGAACTATTTAGATTCCACATCAAAACTCAAAATAAACAATATGAAAAATATGACAGCTCAAGCATTCCAAATATATGGGAAACCAAGCCATCACCACAGGATTTGACTAGTCCAGTAGTATGATTGTTTCACTACTTCCATCTCCTGCGAGCTCATTTTCATAGATGTCATCACCTTATAAATTTCATCTCCTATATATGTATATACATAATATATAGAGTGATGCTTGAGTCCTTTGAGAAGGATTTATAGACAAACTTTTCCAGCTGAAATTTGGTATTGGTAACCATTTATTCAGTCTACTTTGTTGAAGTAAATATACATCATTTGAAGTATTTAAAAAAATAATAATTTAATGCCCATACATCAAGAAAGCCCAAAACGGTCGATGATTTTATGCTTGGATCTACAATTTAGAGCATAGAAACTAAACAAACATTTGATCTTAATCTAAATACTTGACGAACTCGCAATTAAGACCATTTATATTGCACCTGGTGATACATTGATTAAAAAAAAAAGAAATTTTTAAAACTTGATTTTGGTTTTCAGCAGTTTAAATGAGATGGTCCACTTTAAATCTTCACATCGAAATTTAATATCTTCCTATCTTTCAGGAAGTAGCCTACTCTCTCTCAAAAGAATTTCAGCAGCAAATGAATCGGATCACGTCTGTTCTTACTCTTTGGAAGAAGGAAAACAAATTCAGGTATTTATACAGTTAAATGATTTACCTCATCAAATCACTAGTTCACACTAGTCAGCCTAATTCAAGATCCAATTTTGATGAGACAGAATAGAAACAACAATAAATCACATAATTCTAAATTAGAAACATATACATGGTATAGATCAAAGAACGTAAAATTGATTTCTTCTTCGATCAATCAATAACAGAGAAAAAAGAGTTTTTACCTCTAAAAGGCCATCTTCCAATAGCAATCTCTCCCCCTCCTGAGATCCCATTAGATTTTAAAAACTCTCCTCAAAAAAAAAAAAAAAAAATTCGCCAATCTGAGCCAAAAAAAAAAAAAAAAAAAATTCGCCAATCTGAGCCCTAATTTGGGTGTGAAGGAGCTGCGAGAGGATGGGGATTTTTAAAAGCTAATTCACAGCCCGAGGCTGCAAGTTTCCAACGAGGATTGGATATTTGGTATATTAAAGTCACGGGAGGACTACAAACTAGGACTCAATATTGGGACTCGCAAGTTGTCGCATTAAACTTGAGGCTGATGGTTTTGTACGTGAGTTGAGGTTTGGGTTGGTTTAGAATTGGTGCGGTGGAGAGAATCAATTTTGGGAATCAAATTATAATTAATGAGGGCGAGTTCGCTTCTGTTTTCAGTTTTTCACGAGGTATGGGGATGCTTGGGGAGCTTTGTCTGTTAGGGTCTGTTTGGTTCACCAGTTTATAGAATAGGATTAGTAATTGGGGTCTGACAGTGGCAATTTGGTA
>NC_033801.1:39908427-39983890 GCF_001876935.1 Asparagus officinalis | reverse complement strand
AAAAACAGGAGCTTCGCGATTTCGTTCTGAATCAGTAAGGAGAAAAATTGTAAATCTGTTGTTAAATTTTATTATGATTTTACGTTGTAACGCGAGGATCTTATAGAAAGACCGGAGTCTTTTAGTAACTCAAAAAGTTGTAACTTAAGATGACAATGGAATCAATAACAAAGAAAGCAACGAATTTTCCAGCGAACAGGCGGTCGACCGCAAACTGATATATGAAAATGACAGTTTTTTAAAGCAGATTTTTGATTTTAAAACCTTATTTAAAAATATCAAATAAATTCTAAAAAATGTAAAACTTTAGAAAATGATTATAGACATGATAATACACATGCTACAAAAACTGGTTTTTAGAAAGGAACTACCAAATAAAAAATATCATCATTTTGTAAAATAGTCCAAAACATAAAAATGTGAACATATGAGTTTTGATATTTTAGCTTAACTATGTTTTGAAACAATACAAAATGATTTTATAGAGTTGAAGAAAGATGTAAACTGTTGTTATGAAGTCTATAAACAATAAATATAGTATTTTCACTAATACAATAGAATATGAAACATATGAGTATGAATATGAATATATATTTGTTTCATATCTATAAAATTAAACCAAACCAATTTATCCACGTAAAAACAAACATGTATGAATATAAATATTTATTTGTATGCTAGTAAAAACTTTGTTTGTGGATAAACAAAAAGCCAAAATGTGTGTGTATATATATATATATTATTATATTATAATATATTATATATATTAATATATATATATTATATTATTATTATAATATAATCATATTTAAATATTAATATATACAATATATATATATAATATAGAGAGAGAGAGAGGCAAGACTCCTATCAACTTAAGATTCGATGTCACACAAAGTTGACCTAGCCACAGCAAATTTATTAATATAAATTACATCTTTATATTAAATACAGGATTCACTAGGCAACATGAGTGGTTTAAAAACTTGGTGGACCACACTATTCGCCTATCCACTGGTTAAGTTGACAGCGAAGTTTTCACACTATAATATATAATATTTATATATATATATAATACTAAATAATATATATATATATATATATAATATATATATATTTAATATAGTATATAATCTACCATAGAAACCAATAAAATGTGTGTGTATATGATATTGAGCTTAAAGTACTTAACACACATAATATAAACTCCTAAACTAATTATAGCCAAGCTTGTGATCTTGATCTTTAATAAGCTTGACTTGGTACACTTTGCGGATGAAGTTTGAACTTGTATCTTTAGCTTGAATGAACATTGCTTTACTCCATAATACCGCCAACCTCCATTGGATATGATCGTGAATGCTCGATTCCATCCATCCTCCAACACGTTGTTTGTCTACAATAAATAGAAAACCACAAACACTAGACAAACAACATTAGTAATAAATTGTTTGTTAAACATCATCAAAACAAAGAGGCCAACAACTCCTCCAAAAGTGCGAGGTGAAAATTGAGCCTCGATCTGATAAAATCGTATCTGGAACTCCGTGAACTCAAACTATCTCTCAGATAAATATCCTCGCATATGTCTCGGCGGTATCAGTAGTCCTCACTGGAATAAAATGTGCTGACTTCGACAACCGATCCACTATCACCCAAACTGAATCGTTTCCCTTCTTTGACTTCGGCAACACTATAATGAAGTCCATAGAAATGTCTGCCCACTTCCATTCTGGGATGGGTAAAGGCTAAAGTATCCCTGCTGGTCTCTGGTGTTCTGCCTTCACTTGTTGGCAGGTGAAGTACTTAGCCACATATTATGTAATCTCCCTACGCATACCACTCCACCAAAAGTGTCTCGTCAAGTTCTTGTACATCTTAGTGGTTCCTGGATACACTGAATATTGGGTACGAAGTGCTTCATCAAACAACTCCTTCTTCAGCTCTACACTAGCTAGCATAACCAATCGACCCTTCATTCGAAGACCTCCATCTGCTCCAGTGGTCCAATCGTCCTTGGGCTCTTTGGAAATTTCCTCCTTCCAGATTTGAATCCAATAGTCCTCTAACTGAGCTCTGACTACTCTATCCCTCCAAGATAGCTGTATTGATATAGCTCCCAAGTATGTGTTGGTCCCACTAATCTCTAGCCTAAAATCAAACTAGCTAAGAGTGAGAAGATCCCGATACAACGAGCACCTCAAGGCCACAACCTGATGTCGACGCTTCCTACTCAAAGCATCTGCTACGACGTTCGCCTTCCCCGGGTGATACTAAATTGCGAACTCGTAGTCCTTAATGAACTCAATCCATCGCCACTATCTCTGATTGAGTTCCTTCTGGGAGAATAGGTACTTCAGACTCTGGTGATCTGTGAATAGCTCAAACTAAACTCCATACAAATAGTTTATTTACGCCTTCAGTGTGAATACTACCGCTGCTAACTCCAAATCATGAGTGGGGTAGTTCTGCTCATGTACCCTTAGCTGTCGTGAGATGTATGCTACTACTTTTTGAGTCTACATCAGAACACCTCCCAAACCTGCTAACGACGCATCCGTGTATACGACAAATGTTTTATCACTACTCGGAATAATAAGGACAACTTAGCCTTTAAGGTATCAAAGGCCTTCTGACACTCTGTGCTCCAAGTAAACTATACATCCTTCTTCGTAAGGCGTGTAAGTAGCATCGCAATCTTCGAGAAGTCCTGAATGAATTTCCTGTAATAGCCAGCTAACCCCAAAAAGCTACGAATCTCGGTAACCGTCTTCGACGGTTCCCAATCAAGCACTGCTGAAACCTTAGCTAGGTCCACTACTATGCCCTCTCTGCTAACAATATGACCAAGAAACCTGATCTCAGAAATCCAAAACTCTCACTTAATAAACTTAGCATATAGCTGATGCTCCCTCAAAGTCTGCAATGCCAAACGTAGATGCTGCTCGTGCTTTGACTCCGATCTCGAATAGATAAGAATATCATCGATAAATACAATCACGAATTGGTCCAAATATGGACGAAAGACCCGGTTCATAAAATCCATGAATACCGTGGATGTATTGGTCAACCTAAATGGCATGATCAAAAACTAGAAGGACCCATATCAAGTCAGAAAGGCGGTCTTGGGAATATCAATCTCCCGAACCCGTAGCTGATAATAACCAGAACGAAGATCAATCTTCGAGAAATATTACACTCACTACAGCTAATTGAATAAGTCATCAATCCGAGGCAAAGGGTATCTACTCCGGATAGTGTTTTGTTCAACTCACGGTAGTCGATACATAATTGCATACTACCATCCTTCTTCTTCATGAAGAGGACCGGTGCTCCCCATGGAGAATGACTCCGACGAATAGCCCTAAGCTAACAACTCATCCAACTAGGTCTGTAGCTCCCTTATCTCAGCAGGTGCCAAACGATAGGGTGCTCGGGATATCGGGGCTGTGCCCAGCTACAACTCAATACAAAACTCAACCTCTCTCACAGGAGGCAACCTAGGTATGTCCTGAAAGATATCCTGATAATCTGAGATAACTCTAGTCTTGCATATATCAACACTATGATCCCAAAGCATCACCTCCTCGATGTATGCCAGTAATGACTCCGCAAACTGGTTCCCCTGAGAGGTTGCCACAACTAACTCGGACCCATCGGACGCTCGCAATTTAACTGTTTTCATAAAACAATCGATACTGACGTGGTAGGAAGATAGTCAATCCATACCAAAAATAACATCTAACTCTGACATGCGCAACACTATCAGATCGACAACAAACTCAAACTCATCTAAACTAATAATACACCTCTTACAAATGCTCTCCAAGAGCGACATCTCATCTAGAGGGGTGAAAACTGACAAAGGAATGTCTAGAGGCTGAGCTGCAAGCTGAAGTCTAATCATAAATGCATAAGATATGAAAAATATGAAACCCCTGAATTGAAAAGAATACGGGCTGGAAAGGAGTTCATGAGGAATGTACCCTCCACTACGGCCTCGCTCGCACCAAGATCACGAGGGACTACAGCATAGACTCTGCCGGTGGCTGGAGGCTGCTCTGCTACTGGAAGTAGAGCATATGGGACTACATGTTCCTGAAGGACCTCCTGAACTGTGCGAACATGTCCCTCAATCATCAGAACTACTGGCGGTGCCTTGAGTCTCATCTGCTGGCCTAGACCTCGGCCCTAAAATCGGTTCTACTGATGATTCTGCCCTTTTCCTTGCTGGGCTTCTGTTGGTGCACTATGACAGTCTGATGCTCTGTGGCCAATCTTGTGACACTTAAAACATGTGCTCTGAAACTTGTGCTGCTAAGGAGCTCTCTGATCATGCTAGGGTCCTCTCCTAAGAGGGCCTTGCTGCTGCTACTGGGATCCTGAAAAGGCCTCTTGTTCTTGCCCTTATCCTTAATATTCCCTTCCTTGTCTTTCTGAAACATAACTGACTCGTTCTCCTGTGAAGTGGCAGCATCAGCTACCTCTCGAACTGAGTAGAACCTCCTAGAAACAAGGTATCGACGAAAGCTAGGGCGAAGTCCTGCTAGAAACATCTGCGCCTGGCGTTCTCCAGTCTGTCACATGCCCGTAAAGTGAAGTAGACTCATAAATCTGCTCTCAAAGTCAGCTACTGTCATGTCTTCCTGCATCAATCTGAATAACTCAAGCTTTTTCTTGGCCCGTGCCGCAGAAGAGATATACTGCTCATCGAAAAAATAGAAAAAGTCCTCCCAGGTGAGGGTCATCCTCTATTCTGGGGTAAAATATAGCCGATACCATCTCCCTACATCCCCTTTGAGACTGTATGATGCTAGCCTCTGCTTTTGAACCGAAGTCACATTAAGTATCTCAAGGGTGTTACCCACATCTTCCTTCCACTTATGTGTCGCAAAAGAATCTGATAATCCCTGAAACTCCGGTGCCCTCATCTTCTGGTATCTCTCCACTAAGCGGAACCAAGCCTCCTACTCTGTAGTTCTATCAGCAACTGCCTATGGGGTAGGTATGAGTGTGTCTTTTGGTGGTGGAACTACTGGTGGTGGTGGTGCTGGTGTGATGTGATTCGTCACAAGCTCCTCAAGTGCTACCATCCTAGCGGCTATGGGAGCTATCAGGTCTATCAAATACTGGGGAGCCTACTATGGCTCAGGTGGAGCCTGCTACTGTTCTGGTAGAGCCTGCTGTGGCTCTGCCTGACCATCTCTCCGGGTATGAGATCTACCATGTCTGGCCATCTAAGCATATAGAAGAAAGTTTATAAGTCCTTGAACGGAACATATATGGAATTCGTAAAGATAAGAAATTCGTATTATATATCATTCACGCAAATACTTTTAATATCAATGAATACTAGTCATACAAAAAAAATTATTCATAATTTTTGAATACGCGTATATAACGTCCTTACTCATTCTAAAAATTTCTAGCGAACTATATACATGAAGCTTAAGAAACTCTACTCTAACTCCACGACTCGACATAGGATGATCCTAAGGATACTGGAACTAGAGTTCTGATACCAACTGTGACGCCCCTGGTTTAAAAAAGGCTTCAGTCTAAGGTAAAACCAAGAATGTCAAACCTGCCATGCACTACACAATGCAATAGCATGTTTTACCATCACAATTACTATCTATCTAATAGAATCAACAATAGGTGTAGGTACAAAACAGGCTATAGAAAATATACAGAAGAAATACTAAACGACAGATATTCTGAAGAAATCATCACCACTAAAATAAATAGACCAATCTCTAAGAGAAAGAACATCTGACTGAATACAAGTGTCTCAACATAGGAAATCAAATGAAATGACATTTAGGCACATCGCATTTACAAAACTAGAATGATAACTCAAATGTTCATAAACACATCTACTGTGGAGTTCTGACATAAACTACTAACAATATAGATAAATAACTGCTAGAGAAATTTCATCAACCTACGGCTCTCCGTGCACCTGGCTCGTTACCTGAAAGGGAGGAAACAACGAGCATCAAGCGCTAGCGAGTTACATCTCATCCAACCCCAGGGGGAAGGGCTAGAAGAATAAGAAAAATAGCTGTTAATACATATAGATAGTCAATCATCTACTACGAAATAAAATGAAGGTTTGATATTTAGAAATTTACAACACGAGCATAGGTACGTCTCCCGTTAGCTCAAATTGTAAATAGCTAAATACCAAATCCCTAAAAAAGCTACAACATGGAGAAATAAAGAAATATAGCTCCATATCCAACCATAATATCAATGACCTGTCAGATGTCAAATACGTGCCCAACTCGTGGACTGAAATAGGTAAATGTCTAATATATGAACTGCAAAAGCTTAAAGTCCAACACGAATATTGTAATGGATTATAGTCCAACATGAGGACTTTAATGGATTATAGTCCAACACAAGGACTTCAATGGATTATAGTCCAACACAAGGACCTTAACATGAAAGTAATATAAAAAAATCAGCATATTTACTACTCAATCACGTGCCTCAGTGAGTAAATCTAAAACTCATGTCCGTAGTCAACTCATATACACAAATCCCAGTGTATTATAATCTCATATAACCTAGGTGTCTTGCCAGCCACACAAACCTATGCAACAACATGAACATGCAAAAAATTCCCCAGCGGTCGATCACGAAGAGACAGAAACCTTTTCTACATGTTTCTGCTCGTCAAGGTTGATTCAAAAGTCATTATGCGATAATTCTATATACTAAAAATCCTATATACATAATTTAGTATTTCTAGAATATGTAAAAAATACAATCTAATCACTATAGACAAAAAGAAACCTTTTTAAATACATGTTTGTAGGTCGACACGTTTGAAAATAATTTTCCTTCAAAACTCTTGTTAGGAAAATTTTTAGATCTAGATCTACATTAAGAAATTCATGGGTGATCTTTATTAACCAAAAACCTATTCTTTTTGCAACATACAATATAAAGATCTATCTTTATACATAAAATAGCGTTTTAGGCTCATAAAACACAGGAAAACTTTATTAAAAAAATTTAAAACATAGGTGTAGGATTGGACGAGATGAAACTCGCCTGAGGGGTGTTGATGAACTCCCAAAAATGAGTAAGAATGATCCTACTTTGCTGAACACCGATGGATCTCGCATCAGCTCCTCCAAAATTCTCCAAAGAGGGTTCAGAGAGCTTCAAAACGAATATATATATATATATATATATATATATATATATACTTAGGTATACTCTCGGGTTCGGTATAAACAAAACCAACCCGAAACAGAGACAATCCTGGCGTCTGCACGCCCAGCAGTCGACCGTATAGAAACCTGCACACAGGATGAGGTTTGGTATATTGGCCATAACGTTCTCATCTAACCTTTGAATGAGATGATTTAAGATTCATTGGAAATCTATTGAAGAGACCTACAACTTTGATCTTTTATACTTTCTTAGATTCAAACTGCATCAGTGTGAAAAAAATAGAAACTCATAACTGATCATAAAACTCATATTTCTCTTTTGGCCTTTGTGCATGTCTTGCACATATACACTCATATTTTCACAAATATATATTGAATTGTTATCAAATCAATTCTTATCATATTCAAATATTAAAATATATTATTTTTTATCATATAACATATTTATCATTATTTATCATAAAATATTCAAAATTTTGGGGTTTTACATAGAGTAATTTCACATAATACCATATCTTTTGGCTCATTTTAAGATAAACATTCAGAACTTTAAAAATATCAGTCAGTTGGCCCCTTCACTTTTGGGCGATTCACAAAGATCAAAATGTTTGCCCATTTTTTTCTCCCTTTCAGTGGTATAGCCCCTGATTTTTTTTAATATACACACCTAACTTCCAACAATTATTTTCACAAAAGCCTCAAAACAATTATAATATAAAAAGTGTATAATACACAATCAATTATGACAACACTATGTATTCCAGTCCATATAAAACTAATTAGAGGAACTGCTTGTTACCCATTGAAGAGTATACATACACAGAGTCAATCAGAACATAATTATCTCACTACAACAAATGCACATTAATACCACAAAACGTCCAAACATTAACACTCTCAAAAGAACTAAAAATCCATAATGTTTACATCCTCTTACTATTTGTAGGCATCGAAAATTTCCTATAGGTCTCCACGAACAGCTCAGTGTTAAGAAATGACGATGAACGTCACCATCTGGTTCACAAAAGCTTGATTGATGTCGGTGAACGCTTGAAGTAAACCAACGAACTACGTGAAGCAACGGAGTTTCAGAATAACGAGACACAAACTGATCGGGAACCTCGTATCGTTCACAAACGCCAAAATACCCTTCGTGTCTCATTTATTCCACAGATGATTTAATCATTGGAGCTTATAGAACTCCTTTTCGGCTTTCCAACGCACTTTGAATAACTCAAATCCGAGTTCGGACGAAGAATTTACGGCGAAAATAATCGAACAGGCATAACGAGAGTCTCAGGCTAAACTGAGACACCCGAAGTGTCTCGGCCAAGGTCGAGATACCCTTGGGTGTCTCGGCCCTGGTTGAGACGCCAGAGGGTGTCTCCAACTCAGAATCATCCCGTGCCTATAAATACGAGCCCCGGAGCCCTATTTTTTCAGATCTGGAGTTTTAGAGAATTGGCGAAGCCCTGTCGGACTGAAGAGTGATCGAGTTCTTCAACGCAAGAGATCAAGAGTCGTCAGATCTGCATCACCCGCATCCGATCCTTAGTATTATCCCATTGTGATAATTCTAAGAAGAGCAATTATCTCGCTGTTGTCGAGATAGGCGCTTCTGCTTCTAAATTCCTTCGCGGATCGACGAAGTTCTGGACCTGATCTGATTGCCAGGTAGTCCACGGATATCAATGTCCCCATCACCGGCTAAAGACCCACGCAAGCAAGAAACGACGAACGGATCTTGCGTTATTTTTGAAAAGTTGTAATCTTTCATTTTCTTATTCTTTTTATTGAATATCTTGAATTCTTTGTAAGTGATCCAGATTATAATGAATTCGACAATGAAGGCAACTTTCTCCAAAAACAAACTGGCGACCACAGTGGGAGCCAACAGCCTCGCTGCTGAGGCTGTCGTGATGCAACCGGCATTCAAGATCCGGGTGAATGAAGAGATCGAATACTAGTTCGATCAACAAAAGTTTGAAGAGTACCTCTCTTCCTCCTCAAAATCCGCCTCTCCAAATAGGCGCAGAAAGACTTCCTCTTCCAGGAATGTTTGCGGGACCTCAGGGTTGAAGATCCAAGATCCCCTCGCCATTGCTGAACCCACGCCCCGCGACGTCCCTGCAGCGTCCAAAGAGGTCAAAGCTGCAGATCTGGACCTCCCCTCCACCGTGAAGGTAACTGCTGAAGGTGCTCTAACTTTGTCGAAGAGGGCGCGCCAAAGACGTCGTCAACGCCTTGCTCGACAATTGGCCAAGGCTGCAGAGTCGATGGACGGAGTCCGCTACACTGAGGACCTAAAATCAAGGCAACGCCAGGAACAGCAACGGCGAACCGCCAGCCTCTCCTCTAAGGCGAAGACGAATGAATGGGTCCGCGTTAAGAAGACTCACTCCACTGTTGAAGAGCGAATCAAGAAACGCCGCGCATTACTCGCGCATGCCCGAGTCCTTCTGCAGAAAGCGGAAGAGATGCAGAAAGAAGATACGGTCAAGAAGCCACCTAGACACAAGCAGGTGTGGGTGCCAAAGACAAAACCAGCACCTAAAACAAAAGTGGACGGAGTTATCGTCCAGCCTTCTTCAAATACAGATCTCGTTTCCCCTGTCCCCGCACTTCTGACGGAGCCAGGTAAGAACGTGGGTCCCACAAGATCCAGAGTTCCTTTGAAAGGTCGCCTCGGTCCTTTACCAGAAGATCGAAGTAAAGCACCTGTCAAGGAGCGATTGGGACCGTTGAAAGGTCCCCAAACAACAAACCAGACTGGGGGTCGTACCAACCCCCCTAAGAAAGA
Organism: Asparagus officinalis; assembly: GCF_001876935.1. Lineage (NCBI taxonomy): Eukaryota > Viridiplantae > Streptophyta > Magnoliopsida > Asparagales > Asparagaceae > Asparagus > Asparagus officinalis. Next base: position 39,973,903 of record NC_033801.1, on the reverse strand, counting down.
TAACAAAGGGAAAGCCCCTATTACCGACCGCATTAGATTGCGGGTTGAAGTTCAAAAGCCCGTTAAGTTTTCATACTCGCAAAAGCGTAAACTTGAACGAGCGACTTTTGAAGACGCCAATAAAGCGTCGTATCCCCAGAGGGAAACGTATTCGTCTGATGACGATGGTGTTATACCTGGGAAGTCGTGCCAACACTCTATGGGTTGCTCCAGTTATCAAATTGATGAGTTGTACTATAGGGCCGGGGGTATCGATAAGTCTTGAAAGAGAAACGTTCGAGACACAGATTCTCGTTGTCCGTGTGCTAACATAATCAAGGCGGTATTATCAGAATGTTATTGTTCTAAAACCCCAAGGAGAGTTTCGGTGTTCGAAAGAATTTCTACCAGAACGTCTGAGACCAAGTCAAGGCGTTTCCGTAGGAGGAAACCTGTTCACCAAGATGATGAATTTCTAGAAGTGTCAGTTAATATGACCGGGAGAGGTAAATCGACACGACGCTTTAGCCCAGATCAATTTGCTGAGGTATCCCAGCGTATGACTCGATTGCGATCGGGGACCAGTAGGCGAAAGAACTACCAAAGAATACAGAAGGGACTTCCATCAGAATATGAAACTTCGGAGGTTTGCTCAGATGCCGGCTCGCATGCTTGCTCAGCGATGGCTTCCGATGACACCGCTTCAAGTACAGGACAGCCCTATGAGTCACTTATGATTAGCGCCGAACAAGTGGCTGTTTCTCGATATGACGCTTTGACAAAGCAAAAGGAAAATTTCAAGTTTGCAATGGAAATGGCCATGCAACAGATGAGAGAAATGCATGACCAGCAAATCGCGGCACTAACAACTCACCAAGGGGAGTCTAGTCGTCGGAATAATCCGAACCAAGATGATAACGAGCGGGAAGAGGATAATGCCAACATGAACACCCCTCCCGTCAACAATAATAATGGGGGTGGCCGTTCGGATGATAACAACACAAAGGAGGATCACGTTACTTCTCTCCGAAATCACTCGAAAACAGATACGAGTGAGGATAAGAAAATGAGGGACTTAGAGAGCAAGATTAATGCATTGATGAGTGCTCAAGAAGTGAAAAGGTCTGGGATACCATGTCCATATCCAAGGGAGCGGGAATCAATTCCATACCCGGCGAAATTCAACTTGATCAATTTTACGCCATTTGATGGGAAGGGTTCCCCAACCCAACACTTGATATATTTTAAGTCCCATTTAGAAATAATCTTCGGGAATGAACCCTTAATGGTGCGGTCATTCGTTGGCACTCTTCGCGGAGCAGCCTTAGATTAGTATCGCCACCTCAAGCCGGGGAGTATCAGCAGTTGGGATGATATGGAGGACATGTTTCTGACAAACTTCTTCGACGATGACTCCGAGATTTCAATCAGCACACTATTTGACGAGAAACAGAAAAATGGTGAGACGGTCGAAAACTTCGTGAAGAGATTCCGAAACAAAGCAATGAACTGCAGGGATCCGGTCAGTGAAGAATTTATCCTCGAGACTTGTCACAATAATCTTTCATTGGACATCCTCGAAGCTATAGGAATGGCACCACCAAAGGACTTGTCACAATAATCTTTCATTGGACATCCTCGAAGCTATAGGAATGGCACCACCAAAGACCTGGAAGGACTTGAAAGTGCGAGGGGAATGAGCCGAACGATTCCTTAAAAGGAAGAAGGCAGAAAGAGGTCAAACGGCAAATAATGCCCCACAACAGAACTTCGTCCCTAAGGGTAAAAGAAAAGCACAAGCGAATGCAGTGGACGCGAACCAAACATTCGAAGTGCAAGGGCAACCGCAACAGCAACAGCAGAAGGCGCCTCAACAATCAAGGTGGCCACAACAGCCTCAGAAACAGAAGGCTTCGGAGCCTAAATTCCCAAAGGTCTACTCATTCAAAGAGGATGAAGTCCCCGGTATCTTCAATTACCTCATAGAGAACAACAAAATCAAATTGCCTCCGGTTCAGGATCAGGAAGATGCTAAAAGAATTAATGATCTAAAATATTGCGCATTTCACAGAGCGGTGCACCATCCTACCAAGGCATGCTACGCCCTCAAAGATAAGATCTAGGCTTTAATAGACGTTAGGGTCATCACTATGAAGCAACCTAAGGAGAAGAAAGTGGGTGCGAACGCAGTATCGATTAGCTTCAGTTCTGTTCCTTTGAACTGGTTTCAGCATGAGCCGGTAATAAATGCAGCAGTAAAGACCGTGAACGATGATCCTCACAAACAGCGCCAGAAAGGACTCGTGCCACACACAGTCCCGAATGGTGAGATCCTTTGGGTTCATCCTGATTTGATTGGAGATGAACAGTGGACTGGATCCTCTTCCAAGAAAATGTCAAAAGGAAAAGGTAAGTCTTGTTATGGAGCTTCTGCTATTCCAGGAGAAGACGACGATGAAATTCTAGCCTTCCCGCTTTCTGAAGATGAGCAGGAGGCCTTTGCTACTAGGAGCGGGAATGAATATCACTACAAATATCCAGATGCTTCTGAGCAACTGGCTAAGCAGGGGGTAACCAAAACCGTTCCCTCCAAGACGTTAGCAGAGCTGGGAATTGTCGCAACTCCCCCAACACCTGTAGCTACGGAGAAAGTCCAGCAAAAGGAGAAAGGGAAAGAGCCTCTACGCCAAGAAGTCCAAAACCCGAGGCAATTTCGATTCAATCATCCGATTGGGAGAGACAAACCGGGAAATGCAAGTTCTCCGCCCCATTTTGACATCATGACGCAGTTAGCTAATATACCAGCTAGGATAACCCTATAAGAATTATTGCATCTTTCAAAGGACACAAGGAAAGCATTGCAGGAAGCCTTGAATGACTCTGAAGCTTTCTTGACTCGAATCAAGCCGTCTTCTGAAGAAACGGAGCCGTCAGTTCAACATTGTAATCTCACGGCGCATCATTTTCCCTGTATTTCCTTCACTAAAGAAGACATGCAGACGAAAAACTCAAAGCACGACCGGCCTCTGTATTTCACCGGCCACATTGGCTCCAGCGTTGTCAACCGGATCCAAGTCGATCCGGGTTCCGCTGTTAGTATCATGCCATTCTGATTGATGTATAATCTCGGAATACCGACAAGTAAGCTAGCATCCACGGGCACTACGATCTACGGATTCAACACCAGTGGGTCCAGACCCTTAGGAAAGATCCGAATAAAATGTCAGATCGGGGACTTAAAGTCATAAGTTACCTGCTATGTGATTGACGCGGAAACATCCTATAACTTACTGTTGGGTCGACCCTGGATCCACGGTAATCTTATAGTCCTGTCAACTCTTCACCAATGCCTCAAATATGTGGACACAAATAATGAAGTCAAGACGGTGGTCACAGATAAGCAACCGTTTAAAGGGTTGGAGAACTATTTCACCGATTCCCTTCTATACGGTGCTAAATCCGATACTGAACCATCGGCCCAAGGAACGGACAGCGAGGATGAAGCTGATACCGAAGCTGGGTTTGATTATGATGGTGGTTTTGTACTTAATGGCATTGTACCCATTGTAATCAATCTTAACGATGAAGAATCATCGAAAAGTAGTTGTAACTGGCAACTTGCCGAAGAACTATCAATAAACGATGATTTAGAGTACTCGATGTGTCTTGATAATATCACTAAAGAGCTATATGAAAACCCTGACTTGTATATGCCACTTCAATTATTTTGCATGATAAAAAAGCAGGTACAAGACCCATGCGGAACGACACTTATCATCCCCGCAGGGACAGGGGGTGGAAAGGAAGTCGTATACGGTAAAGGAAGAGAATGTCCGATACCCGACCACTTCTTGGAAGAGGAAGACGATGATGATAAACCTGCTCCTCACCTATTTAGGTATAACACAAAAGCGCGAGATCTAATGGAGAAGTATGGATATGACTTCACACTCGGAGAAGGTCTTCGCTTTGGTCGAGGTCCTCGAGTTCCGCCTCGAATGGCCTATGTACCAAAAGGAAAACCCGATGATTATTATCGCCATAAAAGAGGTTTCGGTTATGTCTCCTCATTTAATGATGAGTGTTGCTGGCAAGTCATTGATCAAATTGCTAACAAAGCTAGAAACGGGTACTCTTCTGATTCTTTAGCTTGGGATTCTGACACTAGTATTGGTGAAATGTTCAAAAAGTTGATGTCGAACATGGTTACGGTCGATCCTACCATAATAGAGGAAGATGATCAGATGCCGACTTGGGAAGATCCTTGGGTTCACCACCTAAACATGCAGTACGACAATAGGTTTGAGCAGAGAGAACCTCCTACCGAGGATCAAGTGGTCCAAGTGAATATGGGAAGCGAGGAAAATCCGAAGCCGATATTCATTAGCGACAGCCTCCCGCCGGAAGAGAAAGAAGAGTTAATGTCTCTTATCAGGGAATACATCGATGTGTTCGCCTAGAATTATGAAGATATGCCAGGACTCAACCCAAATGTAGCAGTGCATCATCTTAATATTAAGCCGGATGTCAAACCTATCAAACAACAACAAAGCCGGTTTCGTCCGCAGATGATGGAAGCAATCGAGGCCGAGGTGAAAAAGCTTATCGACTTGGGCTTTGTTAGGGAAGAACAACATCCCGAGTGGCTTACCAATATTGTCCCGGTCCTTAAGAAGAATGGGAAAACCATGGTTTGTATTGACTTTAGAGACCTCAACACTGCCTGCCTAAAAGATGATTTTCCCCTTCCCATCACAGATGTCATGATCGACAATACGTGCGGGTTCGAGAGGATGTCTTTCATGGATGGTTTTTCTGGTTAAAATCAAATAAAGATGCATCCAGATGATGAAAAGCATACCACGTTTAGAACACCCCTCGGCTTTTTCTGCTACACGGTCATGCCATTCGGTTTAAAGAATGCAGGTGCGACATATTAGAGAGCCATGTTGAAGATTTTTCAGGAGCATCTCCGAAAGACTGTCGAATGCTACGTGGATGATTTGGTCGTGAAAAGTCGTGATAAGAAAGATCACATTAAAGACTTGAAGATCATGTTCGACTTGATGCGAACCCATCAATTGAAAATGAATCCTACCAAGTCTTTCCTCGGAATGTCCAGTGGTAAATTCCTGGGATTCGTCGTCACCACCAAAGGTATTCACATCGACCCTGATAAAGTAAAGGCAATTAATGAATTGCAACCTCCGAGAAACCTCAAGGAGCTCAGAGGATTGCATGGGCGGTTAGCTTATATCCGTCGGTTCATCTCGAACCTCTCAGGAAAATGCCAACCATTCTCCAAGCTCACAAAGAAGGGCGTGTCATTCGTATGGGACGACGCTTGTCAAAAGGCATTCGAGAGTATTAAAGAATATCTCTCAAAACCTCCCGTACTCGTCGCACCGAAATCGGGCAAACCGTTCTTGATTTATGTCAAGGCGACGAGCCACTCATTAAGTGCATTACTTGCACAAGATGACGATAACGGTCATGAGCAGGCGGTATATTATTTAAGCCGAACCATGGTAGGCGCTGAGTCTCGATATCCTATGATTGAGAGAGAATGCCTCGCCTTGGTGTTCGCTATTCAGAAGATGCGACATTACCTAGTTGGACAGACCATTTATGTTATCTCTAAAGTTAACCCAGTCCGAGTGTTCATGACTCAACCAGCTTTCATGAATTGGCGATTAGCGAAATGAGCCTTACTCTTGTCCCAATACGACTTACATTTTAAACAATAGAAGTCAGTAAAATGACATGCCATCTGTGATCTCCTGGCAGCTAATCCAACTATGGATACCGTCGAGATATATGACGACCTACCCGATGAAACCCACGAAGTCAACGCAACTTCGCACCAGCAAGTGTGGCGTTTGTACTTCGACGGCACTTCATGAGCAGCTAATGTAGCGAGTGCTCCTGGAGGTTCTAAGATTTCTTCCAGAGTTGGAGTTGTCTAAGTTTCCCCAGGAAAACACGTGATGCTTCAAGCTTACTCGTTGACCGAACCGTGCTCAAATAACGTAGCCGAATATAATGCATTACTCATAGGACTCAGTTTCGCCAAAGAACTGGGGGTTGAGTATCTCGAAGCCTTCGGTGATTCTCAACTGATAGTTAAACAAGTTCAGGGAGAGTACGAGGTCCGAAGTCAGGATTTAATACCATACCATAAGATGGTGGTGGAGATGGCAGAATCATTCGAAGGATTCTTTATCGAACATATTCCACGGTTGCAGAATACCTATGCAGACACGTTAGCAGCATTAGCCGTATCCCTGGCGCAGCCTCCTGAAATAGAACAGTTTGTTACAGTAAGGACTCACCAACTCCTAGTGCCGATCTATGATGAAGATGGCGAAGAAGAAGATATTAAGGAAACACACTCAACTCAAGTTGAGTTTGAACCCCGAGATTGGCGTTTCCCCATCATCGATTACGTCTTACATGGAATCCTACCGGAAGACGTGAAGGAAAGAGATTCAATCCGACGAAGAGCACCGAGATTTTACTATAATACGGAGAATCGAACGCTATATCGCAGGGGGTACGATGGATTGCTAGCACGTTGCTTATCAACTAAAGAAGCTGAAGAAGTCCTTAAAGAGGCACACGAAGGAGAGTGTGGCGTGCACCAACCCGGCCCCAAACTTTATGACCGCATCAGAAGAATGAGATATTTTTGGCCTTTCATGATGAGTGATGCAGTCGCGTATGCCCGAAAATGTCATGCGTGTCAAGTACATGCGAATTATATGTGTTAACCTCCGGAGCATCTGCATCCTTCGGTTACGTCGTGGCCGTTTGAGACCTGAGGAATGGATATTGTTGGTCCTATAAATCCCCCGTCAGTCAAAGGTGACCGGTTCATCCTAGCAATTACCGACTACTTCTCCAAATGGGCTAAAGCGGTTCCGCTCAGAGAAGTTAAAACGAGCAACGTCATTGCATTCATCAAACACCATATCATCTACCGGCATGGTGTCCCCAGACGAATCATACATGATAACGGTCCTTAATTCGTCAGCAATGCATTCATCAGGTTTTGCGAAAAGTTCAAAATTCAGGACATCTCGTCGACAGCTTACAATCCCACAGCGAATGGATTGGCCGAAGCCTTCAATAAGACTATCATAAAGCTTTTATCAAAACTCGTGAAAACTAATAAATGAGACTAGGATGACAAACTTGGCGCGACTCTATGGGCCTATCGTACCATGGTGCGCACACCGACGGGAGCGATCCCATATTCACTGGTATACGGATGTGAAGTTGTTCTTCCATTAGAGATTCAAATCTCATCACTTCGAATCGCCCTCGTGACTCAAATGACGACCGAAGAGCAACATCAGAAGCGCCTTGAGGAACTTGAAAGGCTAGATGAAAAGCGTTTAAAAGCTCAACAGCATATCGAGTTCTACCAAGCCAGAATCTCCCGAGCTTTCGACAAAAAGGTTCGACAACGGAGTTTCAATGAAGGGGATTTGGTTTTAGCTGAGAGGCGGCCTATGATCCTTAACTCCAAGAAGAAAGGAAAATTTGAACCCAAATGGGAGGGACCATTCGTAATAGAGACAGTCTACTCGAGTGGCGCATATCGCCTAGTGATGCGGCATAATTATGTACCAAAATTGCAAGTGCACAATTATCAAGTTATAGTATAAAAAATATCGATAATAAATTGAATTTTAGAGGAGAGAAGGAAGAATTAAAGAATAAATGAAATCACAAGGCAAGAAATATGAATTAATAAAATCAAGAAATAAAACTAAGAATGAAAAGAAAATTTAAGAAAGTCAAGATGGAGGATTCAAAAGAGGTAAGAAATCTAGAATATAATCCACTAACCAATTTCAATTACAAAATATAAACTATTCTCTTTTTATCATATTTCAACTTAGATTTATTAAGCATAGATTATCAAACCATTTAAGGAAAGTGTAACCTATCAAATTATCATCTAAGTTAAAATTACTATTCATGATAAGAACAACAACATGATAATAATCCTAGAATTCATAAGCATAACCTATCAAACCATTTAAGATAAGCATAGATTATCAAATTCTTCTTCTACCGATTAGTTCTCTAGTTGATTATCCTAAACATGAACATTTTAAGTGCAAGAGAATAATTCATACAATATAAAGGAAATTAGACTAGTTTCATATAATTCTAAACTTCCTACAAGAATTAAATTCACATCTTTAAGAAATAAAAACAAGAAAAAGAACTAATTACAAAAATAAAAAGAAAAGAAAAAACTAAACTATGAACAAGAAATAAATCTAACTACAAAGAAAATAAAAATCTACACTACAAAATATATTACAAAAATTAAATGCAAGAAAATAAATCTATTCTACAATTTAAAGTGGAAAAAGAAATAAAAAGACAAGAAATTAAATCTACACTACAAGCATGAATTTAAATCTAACTAATAAGCAATAATAAAGAAATTACTAAAAAGAAATAAAAGAGAAAAGAAATGCAAACCTTCAAATTGCTCTTCATCTCCATCCTCATCATTCAACAAAGAGGAGAAAGAACAAATTTAAAGAGAAAAAATTATTATTATTAATTACAACTAAAGTTACAATTTTTGGAAGGCCTTCTCAATTAAGAGTAGCCCTCCTCTTCAAAAGGAGTTTACAAAATTTTCACACCCCTAACCCCTCACTCTCTACCCCTATTTATAGTAATCTTCAATGAATATGAGCCATTTAATTTGTCTTGAGCCCCAAGCAACAATCTCCACCTTTGAATTTGCTTTTTGGTTCTTCTTTAGCCCATATGATTTATTTGATTTTCAAAAGAAAATCAAAATCCAATTTTGCAACAATCAATTTTCGGCCCAATGAGCTTAACTTGAAAATTTTCCCAAAATGCAAATGAAAAACAAGCAAGTCCGGCCCACTTGTACACAAGTCCATATTTCATTTCATTTACAAAGTCCGGCCCACTTGTACACAAGTAGCATTTCATTTGATTCAAAGCAGTTCATGAAAATATGTCCGGTCCCCTTCAATTCTTGCAACACCTCAAGGTCTGGCCTTTGATTTTTTTTTCAAAAATCAACTCTGCACAGCTTCTCAAGTCCGGTCTCAAACATGATTTATTTTCGGCCCACATTTTCTTTTTGCTATAGTGACCGGCCCAATTGGAATTTCTCCTTTGTAAAAAAAAATCAACACTGTAGCAGGGCCATGAACTTTTTGAACTCCGGCCCATGAAGAGTAAATTGTTTGATGGCTTTGGGTTTTCAATTCAATTGATTGCATACTTTTCTTGTGACAATCCAGCCCATTCACTTGATTGCACACCAAGCAGTCCGGCCCACACTTGATTTTTGAAATCTGCAGCACCGAAGTCATATTCTTGTGATTTTTGCATAAAAGTCCAATTCATTCCGACTCTTGCATCCAAGTCCAAGATAGCTTCCTTGGTGTATTTTTTATGGGCTTTGCTCTTTGGGCTTCAATCATTTTCTTGATAGGCTTTGGGCTTCAAAAATGATACAAAATAGAGAAGAGAGATTTTTGAGGGGTTTTTACATTTAATAATATTTATTTATATTTTCATTCAATTATGTGCAAACTAATCTAACAACAATTATTAATGGTATATTTATTCATGTAAAATAGATAATGAGGATATAAAACTGTAATAAAAATATGATTATCAATATTTTTAAAAAAGACTGCATCTCTAGCTTCAATGATAGTGTTGTTGGATATGTCACTGATTTCAGAGTTAATGACTAGAAATCTATTAACATTTCTATCTAGTGCATATCCAATAAAAGCAGCATCAATAGTTTTGGAACCAATTTTCCTCTTCTTAGGTTTGGGAATAGCTACCTTAGCCAAGCAACCCCAAACTCGGAAGAAGTTCAGATTAGGAGATCTCCCCTTCCAATATTCATAAGGAGTTGTATTGGAATTTCTTTGGGGAATCCTATTGAGAATAAAACAAGCAGAGAGAAGAGCTTCACCCCAGAGATTTTCAGGTGCTCCTGAACTGAGTAACATACAGTTTACCATGTCCATTAGGGTTCTGTTTTTTCGTTCAGCATATATATATAAAAACAATGATTAGTATATATATATATATATTTCACTCTCTAATTCTTGGTGATTGTTTTCTATTTTAACGGGCTTTCTAAGTGATCATTTAACGAGTTTTGGGCCAATGAATCCCAACCCAATTGGGCTTAGGTCATTAATTAAGTATAGAGATACTCATTTGGGCTTAATTGCTAAGTCAACTTAGGCTTTATAAGATAGAATCACCTTGAATTTAAGATTTTTTTTTCGGTGGTGCCCATTTTTCGCACTCTTCTTTTATAAGGTTAGTTTTTTTTTAAATATATATGTGTAAGTATATATAGTCTTTAAAAAAAATGTGTAAATCAAGATAACTTGAAAAAAAATATTTTCAACTCTAAGTTAAGCATGCAAAAATTTCATTATTTTTAATTAAAAATCTAAGGTAAGACAAAAGTAAAGTATACTAGTTGAAAAATCATTTCTTAAGAATTTTATTTGGAGTTATCATAAAAGGTGAACTTGAATATGTCACTAACTAAGAATTAGAAATTTAAAATCTATTAATTTGATCAATTATTACTTAACTCTATTAATTTGGCAAGTGACAATATTTTTATTATTTTTTTTAATAAAAAGAAAGAAAAATGCAACTAAAAAGATAAAATAAAGAGGAAAATATGTACTTCTCACCCCACACCTAAATTTTGCATTGTCCTCAATGCAAATTCGCTGAAGCACAAAGTAAAGCAGATAAAATTAAAGAACTTATATTTGTTCGGTTGACAATGATGATAAGGATCTGCAATTATTATTAGTATGAGGATGAAGAAATCAAAAAAGAGGAAAATTTTAAGTAATTTTTTTTAACTATGTTACTTATTCAAATTTTTGGTGTTTTTTTTAAGTGAAAAACAAAAAGGTGAGAAAATATGTATATATTTTTTTCTTTTTTTAATGAGGAAATATGTATATAATTTTTTTTAATAAACATCTATATATGTATTATTTTTTTGAGAAACTATTCAAAATATTTCTTTTTTTTATATATATGAAAAGCAAAATGAGGAAATATGTATATATATATATATATATATGTCTTTTTTTTAGATTTTTTTTTTGAAAAGGAAAAAAAATAGTTTATTTTTAGAAGAGAAAGGAAAAACCTAATTAAAACAAATCCTATTTTTTTTAAGTTCTTTTTTTTTATAAAAGGAAGGAAAATTATCCCAGGAATTTTTTTTTAAGGAAAGAAAAAATTAGTTTTTTTTAAGGAAAGAAAATTAGTTTTTTTTTCTTTTTTTTAATATATGAGAAGATAAAGAAAAAGAAAAATCCTAACTAAAACAAATTAAATCAATCACTTTTCAATCAACTCTAATTCTAAGGTTTAGCCAAACTCAACTAGACCAGCTCCTAACCTTCTTGTTCCTTATTGAGCTCGAATCCTTAGGGGCCAACGTCTAATGAGTTTTAGAAGGCTTGGGTTTGTGAAGTGAGGAATTAGTGATTTGTGGGCTAAGGAAAGGGTGATGAAATCCCTTACCTTATCTTGATTGGGGTTTTGCCCTTAAGAATGTTTTAAGTGTGTGCCAAATCAAGTGCTACAATCACTTTGGTGAATTCCTACACTATATGAAATGCAACCCTAGAAATTAAAAGCGACTAAAAAGGATGGTAAAAAGAAAATCTTTATATTTTTTAATTATGGTCAACAATAATCAAAAGTGAGAAGGGGAAAATTGTTTGAGTTTATTATCTTGTTAGTTAATATCTAAGTGAAAGATGGATTTTATTATGGTCAACAAAAATAAAATCTTTTTTTTTAAATCCTAATTGTCTCTAATTGTGAAGCTAGCTAAAGAGGGTGGAATTGAAAACTAGAAAGAAGACTTACCCGAAAGCAATGCTCCAAATTCTTGATCTTCAATCCAAGATTTTCAAGCTCCAAGCGGTTCCTTCACAAGAAAAATACACAAGTTAAAGAATCAAGTTAATAAAATCCTATTTTAGCACCTTCCCCGGCAACGGCGCCAAAAACTTGATGCGGCATAATTATGTACCAAAATTGCAAGTGCACAATTTATCAAGTTATAGTATAAAAAGATATCGATCCCACGAAGAAGGTGATTTTAAGAGATTATTAGAAATGGTTCTTATGTTTTGTGCGTGACAATTAGGAATAAAGAATAAGTGTGATTTTGATAAGTGGTTGTTTTGATTTATGTGCAAGAGATAATAAATTGAATTTTAGAGAAGAAAGAACCAAAGAATAAATGAAATCACAAGGCAAGAAATATGAATTAATAAAATCAAGAAATAAAACTAAGAATGAAAAGAAAATTTAAGAAAGTTAAGATGAATGATTCAAAAGAGGTAAGAAATCTAGAATATAATCCACTAACCAATTTCAATTACAAAATATAAACTATTCTCTTTTTATCATATTTCAACTTAGATTTATTAAGCATAGATTATCAAACCATTTAAGGAAAGTGTAACCTATCAAATTATCATCTAAGTCAAAATTACTATTCATGATAAGAACAACAACATGATAATAATCATAGAATTCATAAGCATAACCTATCAAACCATTTAAGATAAGCATAGATTATCAAATTCTTCTTCTACCGATTAGTTCTCTAGTTGATTATCCTAAACATGAACATTTTAAGTGCAAAGAGAATAATTCATAATATAAAGGAAATTAGACTAGTTTCATATAATTCTAAACTTCCTACAAGAATTAAATTCACATCTTTAAGAAATAAAAAAAAGAAAAAGAATTAATTACAAAAATAAAAAGAAAAAAAAACTAAACTATGAACAAGAAATAAATCTAACTACAAAGAAAATAAAAATCTACACTACAAAATATATTACAAAAATTAAATGCAAGTAAATAAATCTATTTGTAGGCTGTCTAAAAATCACAATAGATAGCTGATCCCCATTAAAACACCGATGATGGAAGTTACACTCTGACGACTTCCAGAAGGCTACAATTTGAAGACTTTCACGTAGATCGCTAAAGGTTACAATCTGACGACCTTCACGACAACTGATGGAAGCTCTAATCAAACAGCCTTCATAATCAACATCGGGAGTTACAATCTGACGACTCTCATATATCAGAGAGCTAAAGCAAAGATTACAAAATGACGATCTTTGCAACGCTTCGACAGAAAGAGACTACAAATCGACGGTCTCTTCAAATCAAACTGTGGAAGTCCTCCCCGCACACCAGCATCAAGACGCACCGCGTTCATAGCCACGAACGCAGCTCAAATGCAACTCCAAAAGTTGCAAACGCAGCTTCAAACGCAGCTCCAATCGCTGGCCAGAACGTGGATTTTGCGTTTGACTCGTTCAAACACGAGCTGAACGGTTCCAAAACCGTTTCCCACGATCTGAGGGGATCACAACTCCACTCAGGAGTGATTTAAGGGGCGGTTACATCCCATTAGCCCCACTTAGGAGCGAATTAAGGAGGTGGTTACACCCCTTAATCCCCTATAAATAACTAAGAAATCAACTTAGTTCGGGGCTGGATCCAAGTACGAGGAAGCCCTCTCCTCTGGATCCCTTAGCCCCAAGGCTATGCGCAAGATCCACAAAGTCTCCAAAGAGACTAAAGCTCCAACTGCTCCAATTGCAGCCGAACCGCCTAAGGAAGACTGCTCGGACAGCCCCTCCCCCGATGGAGTGGGCTCACTCTGTCGACGACATCGCTGCAGAGACCTTAAAACAGGCCAACAAGAACGCCGCTCGACGAAGAAGAAGATCTCGACGACAAGTACAACTTCGAGGAAATCGATCCTCCAACCAACGCGAGCCTCGCGTTCGTAAGCCTAAACGCAACCATGCGCTCTGCGTTTCTGTTTCAGAATGCAAGTCTCGCGTCTATGAGCCCAAACATAGGCTCTGTGTGAAGAAGACTGAGCGCAACCCTCAGGGGTGCGTTCCACAAAATGAACGCAACCCTCAGGGGTGCGTTCCACAAAATGAACGCAACCCTCAGGGGTGCGTTCCACAAAATAAACGCAACTCTCAAATATGCGTTTCATCAGCAAAACCTGAAGCTCAGGCATGCGTTCAGTTGACGAAATCCAATACAGAGCCTGGTATATATCGTGGAGCTTCGGGGCGCTGCCCCGAACCCCGTCGGGGGGTATTCCATCCCCCCCGGACCCCCTGGTCAGGGGCGCGCCGCCCCCTGGACCCCCGGCTCACTAACCGGTCAGCGAGACCCCCGAATACTCTGCGTAGCGCGACTAGATTGAAGGACGGATATAAGAAGTTTATGGATTCAAGGCATCTCAACCAGATCCATGTTCACCAAGAGCCAGTCCTGTCCAATCATAGACTGGGGGTTCCAGTTCAAACCTCACGATCAGTGAGTAATTCTCCTCGAATCTTTACAACAGATTTGAGAGAGTTCATATCGAGAGAAAGACTGATGCAACAAGTCATTCCTACGGTCCTCTCGGAATATCAATGCTGCTCATATGCGGCCAAACCATTGGTGTTCAACCAATTTACGAATGTTGTTTTGCCCAACCAACGACGACGTTCTCACAGGAAGAAGTCTCCAGAGACCGAGTATCCTGAAGTCACTATCAATGTGATCGCCAGAGGGAAAGCCTCAGGTCCTAGTTCCGATGACTCTGAGACAAGTCGTTCGCCGACCGTCAGAGAAATCGCTAACGAGTTTGAAGGAGTCTATATCGGAGGTTAGCCACAAGAACTAATTCCGATGATGAACACTCAGCCATTGCAGAGTCCCAATCATCAAGCTCTTTTGTTGAGCATGAGAGCTCCGCTTATATGACGGGAAACAATGAAGATCTCGCAAAGAGACTTGATGAGCAGGAGGCCATGCTTAAATCTCAGCAGGAGGCCATCAATGAACTCCTGGCTTTGTTGACTCAACTCGTCGCAAACAAGGCCAAATCTCAGAAGATATATTCGCCACCCAGGCAAGAATCTTCCCGGAGGAGAGAAGCATCTTCATCCCGACCTCACACAAGCAAAGGGAAGGGAAAAGTGGTTGATGAATGTCATTGCCAACAGAAGCGAGCTCCAAGATGAGGGAGTTATCAGACCCTATCCTGCCGAATGGGATACAACCTCTTATCCTCCAAAATTCGAAGTCCCGACGCTACAAACTTTTGACGGCACGGGATCACCGAACCAACATATCTATCATTTCAAGTCACAGACTGGGAATGTGATATCAAATGACGCTATACTGGCTCGATTGTTCATTGGCACCCTCAAGGAGACTTTTCCTGTCAAGATTCTTTGAAGAGGATATAGAAGTCTCCATCTATACCCTTCTCGTCACTAAGCAGAAGAAGAGGGAGTCCGTCAAAGCCTTCGTCAAGAGGTTCCGAACCATAGCTCTCCGATGCCCGACAGGTATGACACAGTCTACCCTAGTGGAGACCTGTCGGTACAATTTGCAAACCGACCTCCTAGCCCGAATCGGAGTTGCAGAATGTCGTTCTTGGAGACAAATAATCTCTCAAGGCGAACAGGCTCAAAAGATTATTGCCAGGATCAAAGCTGAAGAACAAAGTAGGCAGGATCAACCTGAGCAATCGGACCAAGCCCAACCTTCTCCTGAGCAATCGGACCAAGCTCACTCTTCCTAGTCAGAACCGGAAGATACTACGGCCGCTGAAGCCAATCCTTTCCAGTAGAATGGTGGGTCCAACAACTATCACGTTAACAGTCACCTCTGATAGTCAAACTCGTTAGACAGTGGCTCACTAGGCAATGTGTCACGTCTACCCTTCCCCCCCTGCACTTGTTCAAGACTGGGGGTTGGTTTATTTGTAGTCCATTGGATTATAAGTAATAAATTTTCTGAGTTGTTATGTTTAATAGAATACATCTGTCAACCACAAAATCTAACAAAACTATCACGTTAACATTTACCTCTGATAGTCCATCAACTTGCTAATCCTCTTCAATAGGATGGCGGGTCCACTAAAACTATCACGTTAATGATTACCTCTGATAGTCCATTTCCTCCAAATTCCCCCACCAATTCTCTTCAAGTAGGATGGCGGGTCCACCAAAACTATCACGTTAACCGTCACCTCTGATAGTCATTTTCCTCCAAATTCCCCCACTAATCCTCTTCAAGTAGGATGGCGGGTCCACAAAACTATCACGTTAACAGTTACCTCTGATAGTCAAATTCATCAGATAATGGCCTACCAGGTGACGCACCTGTATTCCGACTTCATGGATAGTGCCCCACTAGGTGATGTGCCTTGTCTACCTCTTTTTATTCCCCTGCTAAGTCTTAATCAAGACTGGGGGTTGGTTACTTGGAATCCACAGGATTAAGAGTAACGAATCTTTCACATCGTCGAGTTAACATTACACTTCTGACGATCATCATCCCCACGGAGTATGCATTCAACTCGCATCACTCTCAACTTGTCACGTTAACAATACACCTCTGACAATCAACCTATCACTCCTCTTCAATAGGATGATAGATCATCAAAATTGCTCAAATCGCAATCTTCCCCAGCAAGACACTAAGTCTTTAAAATCTTAGTATCAAAATTCATCGCTTCTGATGATAAACTCATTTAGCAATTCTCCCCAGCGAGACGCTAGTCCCCAAAATCTTGTTCAAATCACAAGTACAAAAATCCTGTCACGTTAACACTAAACCTCTGACAAAACCCACTTATCAATCCTCATCAATAGGATGATAAGTCCACAAAGTTGCTCCCATCGCAACACAATCTTGTCACGTTAACATCATACCTCTGACAAATTCACTTATCAATCCTCTTCAATAGGATGATAAGTCCACAAAGTTGCTCCCATCGCAACACAATCTTGTCACGTTAACATCATACCTCTGACAAAATCACTTATCAATCCTCTTCAATAGGATGATAATCGCAACATTCTCTTGTCACGTTAACACCATACCTCTGACAATTCACTTATCAATCCTCGTCAATAGGATGATAAGTCCACAAAGTTGCTCCGATCGTAACAAATATGTCACGTTAACACTAAACCTCTGACAAAACCCACTTATCAATCCTCGTCAATAGGATGATAAGTCCACAAAGTTGCTCCGATCGCAACATTCTCTTGTCATGTTAACACCATACCTCTGACAATTCACTTATCAATCCTCATCAATAGGATGATAAGTCCACAAAGTTGCTCCAATCGCAACAAAATCTTGTCACGTTAACATTAAACCTCTGACAAAACCCACTTATCAATCCTCGTCAATAGGATGATAAGTCCACAAAGTTGCTCCAATCGCAACACAAATCCTGTCACGTTAACACTAAACATCTGACAAAACCCACTTATCAATCCTCATCAATAGGATGATAAGTCCACAAAGTTGCTCCGATCGTAACAAATTCCCGTCATGCAAACCTCTGACAATCCACTTATCAATCCTCTTCAATAGGATGATAAGTCCTCAAAGTTGCTCCGATCGCAACATTTTCTTGTCACGTTAATCCTACACCTCTGACAAAATCAACTTAACGACTCTCTTTAATGGAGCGATAGGTCCACAAACCCGTCAAGTTAATCCCACACCTCTGACGACACAATCAACTTATCGACTCTCTTCAATAGAGCGATAGATCCATAAAATGTTGTTAGGTTAACATCATACCTCTAACAGTAAAACCCCCCAATGAACTTGTTAATCCTTTTTCAACAAGAATAGCAAGTTTTCATTATAAAATCCCCAGTGGATTAGAGATTTTCTGAAATTATCCCATTTCTGAATTTCACTCTAAGTGAAAATTCATGCCAAGTTAATATTACACCTTTGGCGCTTCCAACTTTCTTTCAGTGTTTCAAGTAACACAGGAAGAAATAACGACAAAGTCCACGTATTCAACATCGTGGCAGGTTGTTATTAATAACACTGAAATCCATGCCTTACACGCATGGGGGACTTTATCTCGATCCCTAATTAGAGATAAGTCTACGCCTAACACGCGTTGCCGGTTAGTCGTTTCCCGTGAAAATGGCAAAGTCTATGTATTCGAAATCATAGCATCAAGTCTAGGAGGGTTCATTCTCTTAGCACAACGTTACATGTGGAACGGACTTAGACAATCCACATGCTAGCCCGATTCAAACGGTAGGCTTATCAAATCCGTTGATGACTGAGGGTTTGCCAAAAATCCCATGCACGTTTGCAGGTCCATCAGCTTAATGGATGTGAGCCGAGACTTAAAACAGATGAGCCAAAGACAAGTCTCAAAGACTTAGTCAAAAATGCACGGAAGCCACTTCCATGTCTTAAGTCAAAACGTTGAGGTCAGACCCGCGATACAAAAACCGAACGCCGAGGTCACACCGATGCAAAAACCAAACGCCGAGGTCACACCCGTGTCTCAAGTTCAAAATGCAGGGTCCACCCCCACATTCCAGAAGCAGGATTATGGCGCATACCTTCACACAGGTCCTACGTGCAAATCCCTTCAACCAAGATGCCTTCGAAGCAAGTGCAGAGAACAAATCCTTTACCACAAGGAATCAACAGCTCCAAGATCAGAGTTGAGATCCAAAGTATTCCGAAAATTCGTCCCAGTCAACCGCGAACTTTCGAAAACTTTGGAGGGGGTTCTGTAGGCTGTCTAAAAATCACAATAGATAGCTGATCCCCATCAAAACACCGATGATGGAAGTTACAATCTGACGACTTCCAGAAGGCTACAATTTGAAGACTTTCACGTAGATCGCTGAAGGTTACAATCTGACGACCTTCACGACAACCGATGAGAGCTCTAGTTTAACAGCCTTCACCATCAACATCGAGAGTTACAATCTGACGACTCTTGCATATCAAAGAGCTAAAGTAAAGATTACAAAATGACGATCTTTGCAACGCTTCGACAGAAAGAGACTACAAATCAATGGTCTCTTCAAATCAAGCTGTGGAAGTCCTCCCCGCACACCAGCATCAAGACGCACCGCGTTCATAGCCACGAACGCAGCTCAAACGCAGCTTCCAAATCGCTGCAAACGCAACCCAGACGCAGCTCTAATCGCTGACAGACGCAGCTCAAATCGCTGCCAAACGCAGCTCAAATCGCCGCCAAACGCAGCTCAAAT
Organism: Asparagus officinalis; assembly: GCF_001876935.1. NCBI lineage: Eukaryota > Viridiplantae > Streptophyta > Magnoliopsida > Asparagales > Asparagaceae > Asparagus > Asparagus officinalis. The sequence continues at coordinate 39,954,737 of NC_033801.1, read as the reverse complement.
CGCCGCCAGACGCAGCTTCCAAATCGCTGCAAACGCAGCTCAGACGTAGATTCCAACGCTGCAAACGCAGCGTCTAATTGCTGCGTCTGAGCTTCCAGACGATGCGTTCAAGCTTCCAGACACTGCGTTTGAATGCAGAATTCACGTCAGAACGCGGGCCTGCGTTTGACTCGTTCAAACACGAGCTGAACGGTTCCAAAACCGTTTCCCATGATCTGAGGGGATCACAACTCCACTCAGGAGTGATTTAAGGGGCGGTTACATCCCATTAGCCCCACTTAGGAGCGAATTAAGGAGGTGGTTACACCCCTTAATCCCCTATAAATAACTAAGAAATCAACTTAGTTCGGGGCTGGATCTTCCGGGTGCGGTCTGTTGGAACTTCTTGGCAGCAAAAAGAGGATCCTTCATCTTTCGGTTGGAGCTTTGGAGATCAGCAACAAGATCTTCTTCATCCTTGGCTTATAACCGACTTTCGGTTAAATTAACTCTTTCATAGAGTTATCAACTCGTTCAGAGTTCTCCACAACGTTAAATCGTGAGGAGAAGACCACGTTCCAGTGAAACAAGACGTCGGATCGTCAACGAGAAGCAAACTAGACGCGAGCATTCGAGGGAGGCATCTCATCGCTACCGTGAGGAACCCAGAATTAAACAAAGGGGAGAATCAAATTCATTCTCTTCTCTTTTGTAATCAGGAAATCCAATTGTAACTGAGATTAAAGGAATACAAATTAATTTTCCTTCGTTTCTTTTTACTGCAAATTTTCCACAAACACTATTCTACAATTTAAAGTGCAAAAAGAAATAAAAAGACAAGAAATTAAATCTACACTACAAGCATGAATTTAAATCTAACTAATAAGCAATAATAAAGAAATTACTAAAAAGAAATAAAAGAGGAAAGAAATGCAAACCTTTAAATTGCTCTTCATCTCCATCCTCATCATTCAACAAAGAGGAGAAATAACAAATTTAAAGAGAAAAAATTATTATTATTAATTGCAACTAAAGTTATAATTTTTGGAAGGCCTTCTCAATTAAGAGTAGCCCTCCTCTCCAAAAGGAGTTTACAAAATTTTCACACCCCTAACCCCTCACCCTCTACCCCTATTTATAGTAATCTTCAATGAATATGACCCATTGAATTTGTCTTGAGCCCCAAGCAACAATCTCCACCTTTGAATTTGCTTTTTGGTTCTTCTTTAGCCCATATGATTTATTTGATTTTCAAAAGAAAATCAAAATCCAATTTTGCAACAATCAATTTTCGGCCCAATGAGCTTAACTTGAAAATTTTCCCAAAATGCAAATGAAAAACAAGCAAGTCCGGCCCACTTGTACACAAGTCCATATTTCATTTCATTTACAAAGTCCGGCCCACTTGTACACAAGTAGCATTTCATTTGATTCAAAGCAGTTCATGAAAATATGTCCGGTCCCCTTCAATTCTTGCAACACCTCAAGGTCTGGCCTTTGATTTTTTTTTTCAAAAATCAACTCTGCATAGCTTCTCAAGTCCGGTCTCAAACATGATTTATTTTTGGCCCACATTTGCTTTTTGCTATAGTGACCGGCCCAATTGGAATTTCTCCTTTGTAAAAAAAATCAACACTGTAGCAGGGCCATGAACTTTTTGAACTCCGGCCCATGAAGAGTAAATTGTTTGATGGCTTTGGGTTTCCAATTCAATTGATTGCATACTTTTCTTGTGACAATCCAGCCCATTCACTTGATTGCACACCAAGCAGTCCGGCCCACACTTGATTTTTGAAATCTGCAGCACCGAAGTCATATTCTTGTGATTTTTGCATAAAAGTCCAATTCATTCCGACTCTTGCATCCAAGTCCAAGCATAGCTTCCTTGGTGTATTTTTTATGGGCTTTGCTCTTTGGGCTTCAATCATTTTCTTGATAGGCTTTGGGCTTCAAAAATGCTACAAAATAGAGAAGAGAGATTTTTGAGGGGTTTTTACATTTAATAATATTTATTTATATTTTCATTCAATTATGTGCAAACTAATCTAACAACAATTATTAATGGTATATTTATTCATGTAAAATAGATAATGAGGATATAAAATTATAATAAAAATATGATTATCACCTAGTCATCAAGGACGGCGACCGGCTTATGATGCCGATAAACGACAAGTTCCTAAAAATATACTATCCTTAGTATCTTTAGGATAACTAATGTATCGGCAAGTTCCCAGAAGAATACCACATGTGGTATTCTTAGGGATAACCCAGTCACTGTAGAAGTGATGAATAAGAAATCCACGTTCGAACTCTGAATGTCGGAATGTTTCCACTTATTATTGTCAAATTCTCTAACTCTCATGAGTTATTTTTTTTGTGAGACGAGATCCAATCCTTTGACAGGTTAATCTTTCCTCACCAAACCATCCGCTGATCAAATTAATCGACGGTGGATTCACCAAAATTTCTATCCGCCAGTCATTGGCAATTCTCAGACTCAACATGTTAAGTCCTAATCACTTAGCGTTGAAGTCCTCCTTTGAGTGATAGTACGAGTTGGTATTTTTATTGCTACCTGTATTCCACTCTCTTTGCTTTCAGGTCAAACCTATAAAAGTTAGGACCAAAGCCAAATTCCCCTCTCGATTCCTTCCATGAACGAGAGGTCCACTTTCAATTCGAGCAATCAAACCTATAAAAGTTAGGATTGTTCCCAATCTCACTTAGTCAAGCTTACAAATAGTTAGGACTAAGACCGAGTCATTCCTTTTCGATAAACGAAAGTCTGTCTTTGTTCCTTTTTCCACCAAACCAATAAAAGATAGGGTCGAAATTGGGTTTTCTCAATAAATGAGGGATTTTTTGGATCAAATGGCCAATCCTATAAAAGTTATGGTCGTTTGAATCTTTCCGATTCTCGGAGTGGAGACCCCACTCTTAGTTTCATCTCTTCGGATTCTGGGGGTGGAGATCCCACCTTGAGTTTCCTTTCCAAACTGTAGATAGAATATAAAATTCTTCCTCTTCAGTACTAGAAGATAGAATATAAAATTCTTCCTCTTCTATTTTCCAGTCCATCTTTACCCTGAGAAAAGACACAATTCCCAACTTCCAATCCGTGCACTTTGTGCACGAGGAATTTTATCTCAACTCCTAAATAGAGATAAGCCTACGCTTAACACGCGTTGCCGGTTTAGTCTTTCACCGATTGAAAAAGACACCAGAGTATAATTCTGGGGACTTTTATCCCGAATCCTAAGTAGGGATGAGTCAACGCCTAACACGCATTGTCGGATGCCATATTCCCGTAAGAAATGGCAAAGTCTATGTATTCAAAATCATAGCATTAAGTCTAAGAGAAGCAATTCTCTTAGCACAATGTTACATGTGAGACAGGTTTTAATAATTTACATGTTAGCCCGACTCAAATGGTAGTCGGTAAAGGCTCGTCAAACCCGTTGAAAGCTGGGGGGTTGCCAAAAATCCTAAGTCTACGTCTAACACACGTCGTCGGTTTAGTCTTTCACCGTTTAAGAAAGACACCAGGGTCTAAACCTGGGGAATTTTATCCCGAAGCCTAAGAAGGGATAAGTCGTCGTCTAAAACGCGATGCGGGGTACCTTTTCCCTATAAGAAATGGTTAAGTCTATGTATTCAAAATCATAGCATTAAGTCTAAGAGAAACGATTTTCTTAGCACAACGTTACATGTGAGACGGGTTTTAATAATTTACATGCTAGCCCGATTCAAACAGTAATCGGTAAAGGCATATCAAACCCGTTGATGGCTGGGGGTTTGCCAAAAATCCTGTAAGTCTTATGATCGCTGGGTTCGTAATCAACAAAGAAATATCATAAAGGAATCAAATACTGAGTTTCTATTAATAGATCAAGTCAGAACATACAATAAAAAAACTCGTCAGCCCGAAGGTAGACGGCGGCTAAGAACATGAGATTCTAACTTAGAAAGTCTATCTGTATAACCCCTCTCAAATTCTGCTTGCAGATCAGTGCGAATAGATTCTTTAGAATTGTTCAAGATCCTAGCGGCTTAATTTTTCAGCTTCATTAACCTCTCCTGTGTAGGTCCTAATCTCTCAAGCATCTGTTCGCGAGACTTCTCTAGTCCAGCCAACTCTTCTGCCATGATAACAACGGACTCCTCGGCGTGCTTCAAGGCCTTCCTCAACTTGTCTACTTCCTCACGGTGAGAGTCTAAAGAACTGAGTAACTCGGCTCTGTCAGTATCCTTTCTTGTAATACTAGCCATCAGCTGTGCAACAGAATGCTCATATGACTGAAGCTCACTGCCAATGGAAGATCTCAAATCACGCCATTGTGACAACCTATGCTCCAACTGAGAGGACACAAAAGAAGAAGCTCCGCTAGCCTTTAGCTCCTCCAACTCTCGGAATTCAGACTCCAAGACAATAAAATCGGCAGTAAGAGAATCAGCTAACTCCGAATATCCGTCATCTCAGATCATTGTCATATAGCGAGAAAGAGAACGTCTGAACTGATCAAAGCCGTATCCTTGATGAAGAACCTTCTCGATCATGCTATTAAAAAAGACGACGAAAGAGTTGAGATCCATCCGGAATATGTCTCTGCTGGGATCGGAATCAGACAAAATGGCAAGGATATGATCATACGGAGCAGGCCGAGATCCTACAAGCAATCACGGATCGGAATCAGACAAAATGGCAAGGATATGATCATACGGAGCAGGCCGAGATCCTACAAGCAATCACAGTGAAGAATAAGAGATTCTCAAATACTAATAAAATTTAATTTGAAACGAATTGCAAGCATACCAACGCCAACGGAGGTCCCCTCGGATTGAGGTCTGACAATCGGCTCCGTTAGTCTAGTGTCAGCGGGCTTCGAGATAACAGCAGGGGTGGTCATTGAGGGTATATCAACTCCTGTAGGCAAATCGGTAGTACCTCCCGGTTGTGGAGGGGAGACACCGCTGTTATGCAAGCTATCGGTCCCAGAAACTATAGTTGCATCAGTCATAACAGCTGGTCCTATAGTTACACTTCTTTATTAGCCAAATGGAAATTTAGATAAATAAGGAGAATCGGGATGATAGGATCGTCTGCATACCTGCAAGTCTATCATCCTCAGGCACACGGGAAACGCCAGGAGTCATAAGAGTATCAGTCCCGGTGGCTGGTCCTATGATTACACTCCTTTATTAGTCAAATAAAAATGAAAAGGATTATGGTGAAGAAGATTATATACATACCTGCAGAGCCGTTACCCTCAGGTAAACTAGAGACACCGGGAATCATGACTGAATCAATCCCAGTGACTGGTACTGTAATGATAATTCTTCGTTAGTCAGACAAAAGATCAGGCAAAATGAAGGGAATTAGATATATACCTGTAGATGAATCACTCTCCAAGGATGGTCATGCGGCTCCTCTGGTGGCCTGCTCAGCCAGCATGTCGACTAATAGTCTAATATCGGATCCTGAGAAACTTGGTGCGGAGACATACCCCTGTTCCTCAACACCTGTATCATGAAAGGCCTCATCCTCAACTGGCCTCTCTAATACGACATCTGCAGAATAATTTAAGTGTTGGATATATACAAGAAAATGGGGAAAGAAGGAAAAGCTCAGAGGTACCTGCAGTAGGAACAGAAGATTCTTTTTCCCCAATATCCATGCTTGGATTCTTCAAGTTATCTGAAAGAAAGCAAAGCACGAAAACAATGAATCCTGAATTCCCTAACTCTTCCAAATGCTACTCGAGTAGGGTATCATCGGATTTAGATATACCTGAGCATAGAATTGTGGGCTCAACGCTATTAACCTGCTCAGTATCAATGTTCGTGTCAACATCCATGGGCTCGTCGTGAATAGCATCACACATTTGCTGCATGAAGCTATCCAGACGATCAGAATCAGGGAATACAGAATCCTGTGGAAGTTCGCCCTCTTCATAGTTTCCTGGAACATAAAACATAATTACGCTTAATGAATCCTAGAAGGCAAGTCATCTTAAAGTAATAAAGACAATAAAGTATTACCTTCCTCTCCACCGGCGATGCCTCCTAACTCCACTCCATAGGGGCGCCGACCAACATGTGGTTTATGAGCGGTCTTCTTCCGTTTCGGAATACCAACCCTCACAGAACCAACAGGCCGTTCATGGCATAACGAGAAGCGAGCGACTCGTGCTCATCGACTGTCCTACCTGGGGTGATAAGAGTCATCTTGTTAGGATAAGTGAATAAGACCTTTCGTTCTGGTTTTTGAGAAAGGATATGACGTTGATGCCAACGAGAGAAGGCCAGGTCAGTTAATTCTGAAAAGAAAGAGTCTGACAAACCTGCGTTAGGTTCTTCCTTGTCAATATCTGTATCCACATACTCCTCCTCAGAAGTCTCGTCCTCATCGTCAGTAGGAAGGAGCTCTTCATCGTTCTCTATCCTATCTCTGCTCGAGAGGGAAGGTTTGGCAGGCTTCTTCCCCTGTTTCTTAGCAAGCTCAGCCTTACGAGCAGCCATCATAGTGACTTGAACCAAGTGCTCAGCTTGCAACTCTGAAAGGCTCCTCACACCTATAAACTCATTGGTAGAAAGGAACCACTTGCAGCTGAGGAAAGTAGTCAACGGCTTGCGCCTAGATGAAGGAAGAGAAAAATGGGCTCCAGTACAGCCCACCATAGTCTATAGCCATGCCCGAACACCGTCAATAAGCCCTCCCTCAATCCTCAAACCACGGCTCGGATTCCCAACATATAGTTGGTCGTAACCAAACTGACGAGCGAAACAGCAGGGAAGGTAAGGCTCTATGTGACAATGATTCTTCACCCGAAGAACGAGATACCCAACACGGATGTTCACCAACCAACGGAAACAACCAATGTCGAGAGAAGTCCGCCTAGTTCTGGGTTTCTCCTCATCAATCAGCACATCACCATAGCAACCCGAAAAGCGAGGAAAACACTTGAATAACTCCCAGCTCTTACGAACTTGAAGCTCTCGTTGTACATCACTGAATGTTTTCCCGAGCCATCTACTCCTTTCCAACAGCTGCACGAAAGGAACAGGGACATCAACAGTGCTAGGCGCCGACATCAAGTCAGGACGATGAAGAACAAGCCACGCCATCAGATATGTGTACGGAAGCTCGACCTTGATAGAAACAAGCTCGATCGACAGTTCAGGGCCCACCTGCGTAAAACCATCGACCAAATATCTAAGCCCGCAATGGATGCCAGCAACCATGGCTGGAAGCAATGAAAGCTCCCTCCCATACGCTAGCTGGACGGCGGGGAAGAGCACCTCAAGGGGTAAAGCGTCCGAAAACTGATATGGAACGACACACTTCTTCAACCAAAGGGCAAGATAGCCTGCTAGCAGGGTCCTGGGCTCAATGGACTTCTGTGCATGACAAAGGAATGTCCGAAACTTGGTCCCTGCAGGAAAAGCTCCCTCAGAACTGGCAATAGTGTAAGAACAAGCCTCAGCCTTCTCCATCAACTCATTAATAGCGGTAGCTGTCAAAACATCTAATTCACGAATGGGCTCGCCGGAATTACCCTCCAAATGCTGGAACAAATAAACAGCAAACTGCTTCAAGCTGATCTGCTTTTTCCTCTTCGCTTGAGTGGTAACCTTAATCAGAGAGGTATGATAATGGCAGGTGAGGTCCCAAAGAGTATCGTACATATCGGGAGTATCCTTCTTCAGCCACTCCAATTGCTGGTTCGAGGGAAAGTACTCCTGGTACGGACAATCCCCCATTGGAAGGCCAGAAACTTGGTGCATCTCACGCAAGGCCAGCCCCAACTCTCCACCGCTAGTCAGAAATGTGTTACTATCGGGGATATATGTCTCTAACAATACCAAGAAGTGGCGACAACTAACCGGGAATCCATACATAGTGGCTCGTATAGGTGCGTACAACCCACTGCTCTTCAGATCATTCTCCCAACGTCCCAAGACGTAACTGGTCATACGTGTCCATCATCCCTTGGGTTGCGAGAAAGCCTAACCATAGCATCTAAAATCTGGTGGAGGTAACCTCCTCCCAAGCTGAGCCAGACGATTCTTCACAGTAGGAGCGGCTGCTGATACCTCGCCTGGGGGTGCGGTATTAAGACCCAGAATCCCTTTTCGAAGACCACGAATATAATGATACCTGTTAGAACTGGGAGTCTTATGGTGGGAGGTATATCCACAATGAACTCGATCAGCATCATCGGTAAGATGCCAGGACATATGTCGCTCTACGGCCTGTCCCTTTAAATGAGTGAAAGAATGCTGACGAGGAATGGAAGGAATATACAGGAGAGCTCCTTCAACATTATTCAGCCAATGCTCATCAGTAAGAATCAAACTAGCTGGATCCTCAATGTGATCTCCGAACAAAAAACTGGGCTTCTTTAAAGCCTGAGTAGAAATAGAATCCGCAGTAAAAGGAGCATTCGTGATCAGCTGGCGTAAGTAATGACGTCCCCCATCTCGTATCAAATGGTAGGATTCATCGAAACGATCTCTATCAAACCGAGGAAGCGGACCAATAGCCTGCCTGATGGAAACCGAAGAGAAAACCTCCCCACTACAACCGGTAGTAGCATGAGGAGAGAGACTGCTTGTAGGGAACTCGACTGCAACAAAACAAGGACAGAGTCAGAAAAATTATCCAGGAATTAAATCCATCTCATAAAAAAGTGAGATAAGATCATCCACGGGGTAATTGGAGAGACGATTTTGAGTGTCCTACACTGGAAGAACGGTATGCATCATCACATAAATAATGTGGTAACATACACCAACCTACAAGGTGTAAGATGACACAAAATCACCCCAATATACCGGAAGACTTGAATTGGCCAAGCAAAACAAGTCCGAAACCTTGACCCCCACGAAGGAGGGTGTCGGCCCTTCCCGAATGACCCGCGAAGGGGCCAAACGAGGGTGTAACAGAACCGAGAATTTCCCGAAACCTCGACCCCCGCGAAGGAGGGTGTCGGTCCTTCCCGAATGACCCGCGAAGGGGCCTTTCCCGAAACCTCGACCCCCGCGAAGGAGGGTGTCGGTCCTTCCCGAATGACCCGCGAAGGGGCCAAATGAGGGTATACTGGAACCATGAATATCCTGAAACCTCGATCCCCGCGAAGGAGGATGTCGGTTCTTCCTATACTGGAACCATGAATATCCTGAAACCTCGATCCCCGCGAAGGAGGATGTCGGTTCTTCCTGAATGACTCGCGAAGGGATCAATCAGGGATATAGAAAATATAAATGCTCACCCCCGAAAAAGGATGCCGCTGGAGAGGATGACGTGGGAACCTCTCCCTCGCTATGCTGCGAAAGGGAACGACTCCTATGAAGTCGATGTCGACGTGGAGACATGGAGAATCTGCAATGAAAATCAGCAGGTCAGGTATAATCATAAATCTGAATACCCGAAATTTAAAAGGAAAATTAATAACTTTAACTAAAATCCTATGAATAAATAGGATTTTATAGTTGAGGTCTAATTAAACCTACAAATTTCGTGCATGCAAAACAATGATAATCATATTACGGTGTAAGCCCTCATGACAAATTTTGGTGAAATACCCAAAATACCCCTCGTGTTCAAGGCTAAATTCTAGTCAAGGACACGCTTGAATTGGATCATGGTCATCATATTTGTTCATCTAACACCCCCAATATCCCACAATTTTGGTTAATTTTACAAATAAACCCTTTTGTAAAATTTAGCCAATTTTGCAAATAGACCCCTCCACAAATTTCGGTTTAGTTTTCGCATACCTTTCTCAAAACTTTGGTCATGGCTTTGTGGTCTAAACTTTTGTAATTTCAGCCCTAAAATTTCAGCCCTTTTGCAAATAAACCCCTCTACATTTTTTGGGTTGTTTTTGCACATAAACCCTTCAAACAATGTCGATTCTTTTGCATAAAAACACCTTTCAAATTTTGGGCCAAATAGACATGAAATCTCAGTCCCAAATTTCAGCCCACTTTGCATAAAAACCCTCAAATTTCAGTCCACTTTTGTACAAAAGCCCCTCAAATTCGGCCATAGGGTTGATTTTACATAAAACCCCCCAAAGCTTTGTATATACACAACCCATCATTAAAGACCCTATCTTTTTTATAAAATTCAACCCATGAGAACAAAAAGGTATGATCTTGGGATGTAAATTCATGATATACTCCCATTACAAGCATAAAACTTCAATATTTCTTGAAAAAGAGGAAAGTTTTTAAAGGGAAACTTACCCAAATCAAGAGGTCTCCCTTGAGCTTGAGGATGAAGAAAAACTCTAGCTTTGAGGAAAAAGGATTTTCAGCCAACAAAGGAGGAGAAAAGAGATCTGAATTTTGGTGGAGGTTTGAGGTTTTAAAGAGAGGAATTTTGATAGGTTTGGAGTTATCAAAAGAGGGAAACAATGGTGGATGGATAAGAGGTAGAAGAAGAGAGAGTTTGAGAGGGAATAGAATCCTTTTGAAATTTTGGAAAGAGGGGGAGAACAAAAGAGGAAACAAACAAAACAAAAAGAAAAAAAAGGGGGAAAAGGGGGGGGGTGTCTCGGTTTTGGAACCGAGACACCCTAGGGTGTCTCGGCTAAGGTAGAGACACCCGCGAGCGTCTCGGTCCACGGTTGATCCTCGGATGCCCTTTTCAAGCCCGAATGCGCCCATTTTCGTCGGTTATTAGATGTTTCGACAAAATCAATACTAATCAACACCGAACGATTCAAAACCCTAGGGTCAACGCCGGTCAACGCGTAACCCTAGGTCAACGTCAGTCAACGCGTTGCGACCAAAAAGTCAACGTACGACGTTCAAAACCCTAGGGTCAACGCGTAACCCTAGGTCAACGCCAGTCAACGCGTTGTGACCAAAAAGTCAACGTACGACGTTCGAAACCCTAGGGTCAACGTCGGTCAATGCCGGTCAACACGTAACCCTAGGTCAATGCCAGTCAACGCGTTGCGACCAAAAAGTTAACGTACGACGTTCGAAATCACTAGGGTCAACGTCGGTCAATGCGTAACCCTAGGTCAATGCCAGTCAACGCGTTACGACCAAAAAGTCAACGTATGACGTTCGAAACCCTAGGGCCAATACCGGTCAACGTGTAACCCTAGGTCAATGACAGTCAATGCATTGCGATCAAAAAGTCAACTCAATAACACGAGCCAAACTCAACTCATCAGTTGTAGATTTGAGACTTCGACGACGGCCAGATGATAAACGCAGCGCCGAAAGGATTTCAGCTATTCATCAAAGCATCGAGTAGACTAAAAATCGAAGGAGTCAAAAATCGAAGCTAACTACAGGTCCTTTACGCCGACTGAAGGTTGGACCAATCACATCCAAAGTATTCCAACCTCTTCTACAAAAGAAACGAGTCTGGAACGCTTTGGAGGGGGTATTTGTAGGCATCAAAAATTTCCTATAGGTCTCCACGAACAGCTCAGTGTTAAGAAATGATGATGAACGTCATCATCTGGTTCACAAAAGCTTGATTTATGTCGGTGAACGCTTGAAGTAAACCCACGAACTACGTGAAGCAACGGAGTTTCAGAATAACGAGACATGAACTGATCGGGAACCTCGTATCGTTCACAAACAGCGAAATACCCTTCGTGTCTCATTTATTCCATAGATGATTTAATCATTGGAGCTTATAGAACTCCTCGTCGGCTTTCCAACGCACTTTGAATTACTCAAATCTGAGTTCGGACGAAGAATTTACGGCGAAAACAATCGAACAGGCATAACGAGAGTCTCAGGCTGAACTGAGACACCCGAAGTCGACACCCGAGGTGTCTCGGCCCAAGCCGAGACACCCAAGGGTGTCTCGGCCTTGGTTGAGACACCAGAGGGTGTCTTCAACTCAGAATCGTCCCGTGCCTATAAATACGAGCCCCGGAGCCTCATTTTTTCAGATCTGGAGTTTTAGAGAATTGGCGAAGCCCTACCGGACTGAAGAGTGATCGAGTTCTTCAATGCAAGAGATCGAGAGTCATCAGTTCTGCATCACTCGCATCCGATCCTTAGTATTATCCCGTTGTGATAATTCTAAGAAGAGCAATTATCTCACAGTTGTCGAGATATGCGCTTCTGCTTCTAGATTCCTTCGCGGATCGACGAAGTTCTGGACGTGATCTGATTGCCAGGTAGTCCACGGATATCAACGTCCCCATCACCGGCTAAAGACCCACGTAAGCAAGAAACGACGAACGGATCTTGTGTTATTTTCGAAAAGTTGTAATCTTTCATTTTCTTATTCTTTTTATTGAATATCTTGAATTCTTTGTAAGCGATCCAGATTATAATGAATTCGACAATGAAGGCAACTTTCTTCGAAAATACTATTTTCCCCTCCTCTCTCTAGAATCTCAGTCTCCACCAAGTTGGGCACCTCTGACGACATTCACCCCTTCAAAGAACTCACGTATATATACTAAAACAAATGGTGTCACAAAAACTTTTCTCTTGTGGTAGGATATAGATATAAGAGATTATTATCAAAGAAACTTGGAATTTCTTACCATTAACAAAATATCATGATCAGTTTATTTAATCTCAAGGAAGTTAGTTGGATAAATATACTACCAATTTTTTGGTATGAAAACTAAGACTTACCTTATATTTGTAAGCAAATTGATAATCCTCCTCATCCTCCTCTTCAAAATCTTCAATATAAACAACTCTCTTATATGACCTACGCATCCAATCTTGAAATAAAGTTTTAACAGGTTTCACAAGTATCTCCAAGGGTTTATAATAGTCTCAAAAGTGCTAATTGAATTAATGCACATGTACGTTTGTATGTTGGAAAAATTGCAACGAAGAGAATAAAAGAAAATTAACTTGTATTTCTTCGATCTCGGTTACAATTTGATTACAAAAGAGAGGAGAACGAATTTGGTTCTCCCCTTTGTTTAAAACTGGGTTCTTCTCAGTAGCGATGAAGCGCCTCCTTCGATTGTTCACGTCGAATTTGCTCTCCGTTGACGATCTGACCGTCTTTGATCTCGTGGGAACGATGAACTTCTGTGGAAAGTTTTATGGGTAACTCTTGAACGAGTTTAAGAACTCTGAACGAGTTAGAACTCTGTGAATAGAGTTATTAGAACCGAAAATTTGGTTAATGACCAAGCATATATTCTATTATTGAAGAATCTTCTTAGATTTGATCTTCTCTATTTAATTCAAATCCTCTATCTCCAAGAGATCCACCTCTCCTGCCTCTCTGTGCGGTTGAGATCCTCAGGAATTCTCTCTGTTGCTGCCTCTCCGTTCCAAAAAGCCAGCCCTTAACTTAGTTGAGTTTGTTGAGATTTTATAGGTGGATAAGAGGTTGTAACTGCCCTCTAAATCCGCTTCTAAGTGGGCGTGATTTCCTCAGATCATGGGAAAACAGTTCTGAAACCGTTCGACTCGTATTTGAATGAGTCAAACGCCCAATCTGACGTTTAGAGCCCAACGTCGCCTCTTAGAATTGAGACGCGAGGTTGGGTGTTGGCTGACCATCAATGAACGCGAGGGTCGCTCACGTTTTGGCTTGTTTCCGCTTAAGAACGTGGGGGTCGGTGTTGGTTGAACCTCCGGAACACGAGGGTCGCTCGCGTTTGGCTTGTTATAGCTTGGAAACGCGGGGGTCGCCTGCATTTCCAAAATTATGAAGCGGGGATGATTCTGCGTTTTAGAAGGGGTTAGTTGATCTGTAACCTCTTCTACAGAGCGCTGCAAGGACCGTTGTTCAGTTAATCCTAACGTTAGCTGTTGTAGGGTGTGAAAGTCGTCCGATTGCAACTTTCACTGTAGATTGTGGAGACTGCTGAATAGAGTTTTCATTAGTTGTCGGAAGCGTCGTTGGATTGTAACTCTTCTCGATCTATGTGAAAAGTCCTCCATTTGCAGCTTTTTGTTTGTTGGCATGAAAGCTATCTGATTGTAGCTTTCATTGTTGGAACTTGACGGGAATCAATCATCCATAGTGATTTTTAGACGAATATTTGCCCACAGCTCTCTACCAAGCAACTCACCAACTAAGTCCAACCTTTTATTTCTGAAATCATTACACTGCTCATCAGCATCTCTAATAGTTGCTAATATAATATTAGTCATGTTGTTGTCGCAGCCATCAAGATCAATCATCTCAGAGATGAGGCCGTGTTTATAGCGGTTGCAGAGTTGCAGATGCAATAATTAGAAAGTCATCTGATTGTAACTTTCATCGTTGGGGCTTGTTAGGGATCAGCTATCCATTGTGATTTTTAGACAGCCTACAGAACCCTCTCTAAAGTTTTCGAAAGTTCGCGGTTGACTGGGACGAATTTTCGGAATACTTTGGATCCCAAAAGTTAGTTAACTAATTGTTCCCTCCATCTAATCGAGCCATACGATTTCAACATTTTTGATTGAAATCTATCTGTACTCCTCTAATAGACTCCCCAATGGAGTCGCCTGTTTCTTCTCGGCCTTGGTCACCTTGACGATTGTTGTAGCCTTGGTAGTCAAGAAGTTGCTATTATAGCTGTCCAAATAACTTCTGTATTTAAGAATTGGAACGCGTGGGTGAGCCTTGCGTTTTGGAATTCCAACCAACTCGAACGCTAGGGTCGAGTTTAGGTGGGATTCTGGCCTCGAATCCCGTCCGTTACGATTTGACAGCTCACAACTGTCTATAAATAGACCGCTGGAGGTTGAATCAAGAATCGTTCGATTCTTCTTGAAAATTTAACGAAAATTTTCGTTCTCATCTCCGGCGAGAACTGCTCATCTCCTCCGATTAGGCTCCATGGCACCCAAGAAGGCTGTCTCTCGTCCTTCCAAGTCCGACGTCACCGCGGCTTAGGGATCAGCGCTGTCTGCTTCGGTCGGCGGTGCTACTGCTCAGGTAGACGTACCGCCTTAATTTCCTTTGATCGGCAGTGAGTACGACCTCTGTGGTCCTTAAACTTGCTTCGGCAAGTTTTGATCTTTGGATCAACGAGGAAACTCGTTTCAATAACGCGGGGCTGGACTCCGTTGTTTGGTATTTTTTTGACGAGGGGTTCGACCTCCGCGTCTCAGATTCTTAACGCGAGGGTCGACCCACACGTCTGAATTTTCTGACGCGAGGTTCGACCTTCACGTCTAAGATTTTTGACGCTAGGTTCGACCCTCGCGTCTGAGATTTTTTGACACTAGGTTCGACCTTTGCGTCTAAAGTTTGCCTTTTGCGTTGTCTAACTTTTTTCTTTATCTTGCAGTGCGCCATACCAGCGAGCCTCTCCCTTTTCACCACCATTTTGGGCACGAAGGTGGTGTGGATCTGAATATGACCTTCAACCTGCGCTAGGAACTCCCAGTTTTCCGAATTAAGGAAAAGAGTCGCGTGGAATTAATCACCCAAGCTTCTCCTGAGACCCTTAGGATATTGGTTACGGATGCTCGACTTGAAACCCAAAGCCGTAAGCCAATAGTCAAACCTGGATTCCTCTTCGGGGATTTTGTTGACTTTGAGGCAGGCACTGCTTATGATGGGGACTACAAGTGGTTGCGGAAAGTTAGAGGATGCAACCTCTTTTTGCCCAATATGGAGAGGATGTTCCCCATGTCATACTTCTAATGCGCTTCCATCCCCAGACGCATGGACTGGAACCTCATCAAGGATCAGGATAGAGTCATTCTCAGGACCCTAACTTTTCAAGGGGTTCGCACACTTGGTTATAACAGGCAGGTGACAGCTTTACAGCCAGGTTTATTCGCTAAGGAATATCCCGTCGGTGAAGTGGCCAGTCCGGCAAAAACCTTTGTCAAGAAGTTTTTGGCAAAGAAAGGAGAATTTCCCGTGCAAGGATTTAGAACTCCTGGCTGGGTTCATTCTCCAGTGACAGGGTGGTGGACCCGGATGACCAAGTTTGTTTTGGAGGAATTGGAAGCTCCTCTTGCTCGAGCTGGTTTGTAGATTCCCGTGCGAGCTACTAAGTTCGGGATTATCCAGAGCCACTTTAATTTCTTCTCCATATTGGAGAAGTATAATCCTAAGACTTGTACTTTCTTCACCCCCGTGGGAGAGTTAGGCTTCGCTCTCCACGAGATGCATGAAGTCTCAGGTCTTCTTCTTGGGGATTTACCATATGAAGAATTTGTTCCTAGATCAGCGGAACTTAAAATCTTAAAGAAGACCAGCCCTGAAGTTTATGCTACTCTTTGGGAAGTCCTGTGTCACTTCCACATTTGCATGCAGCAGACGGGGGCCCGAGGAAGCGGCATTAAACAAGTGTCTTGGGCGGAATATTTATTCTAGAACTTGACCAATAAGGGGGCCTCAGTGACCAGATTATTTGCTAGTACTTTAGAGGAGGTTCAGGCCCGAATCGATGATGCTACCTCCCACTACACCAATGAGGCCAAGGAAGATGTTTTCCTGGCTCATACGGAGTTTGAGAGCTTCCATTATCAAGCTCTAATTCCAATTTCTGACACGGCACTGCTGGCTAGATTCTTGATGCTGTGGCTCAAGCGTTGCGTCGTCCCTACCAGGCCGATTGATGCCCTCGCTGTTGAGGTGGTCTACCCGGCTGTTCTTTTGGCACATGGGAGACCTGTAAGCCTCCTCAATGTCATGGTGGGTTGCTTGCAGAATGGGCTGCGTGAATTGGCCTTGGATTTTACTGATGTCACCGAGATGGAGTCTGGAAGCCACAAGGTTTTCAAAACTCCCAATCCCAGGGTGCCACTGCCATATACCTATTTGATGGCTTGGTACGTGCTTCACTGCCCTCCCATAATGAGTGCAGCCTCTCCCCCGGGAGACTTATTTACCCCATTTGTACAACGATTAGAATCTGAAAAATGGGAAGGAGGTTATATGGTTAGGATTCGTCAGCTCTTGTCGCGAGACACCCACTACCATATCTTCCGTTATTTCCCTGATTTTGAGGGCGGCATCTATGGAGCAGAATATCAGGACACAGCAAGTCTTAATGGATTCACTCAGCTGAGCGGGGGTGTTTTCTATTGGCTTCTCTCTATCAGGCCAAGCTACTTGATCTTCCGGCAAGGCGCCAGCTGTTTCATTGAGCCCTACCAACCCTATAGGTTCGCTCGCCAATTTGGGTATGATCAGTTGTTCGTCGGGAACCCTCGTCCTCAACTCTCAGTGGTGGGCAACTTATATGAAAGAGCCAGGGCTTGGTATTATTCTGTGGCAGGTGGTACCAAGGCCATTTTTAGGCTTCCCCATAAAACACCCAACTCCTATACTTCCATAAGTTTCTGTAATTGGTATTCCGCCGCTTCTCAGACTCCCAATTACAACTTGAATACATCTTGCCTAAAAGTCATCAGGCATATGTATGCTTCAAGGAGAGGGTCAAAGACATCCCGCTTGAGAGGGATTGACGAATTTCTATCTATCGAGAACCAGCCTGCTGGTCAAGAAGAGGAACAAAGAACTGAGCCTGTTCCGGTGGAAGAACAACGAGCAATTGATTCCCCCATGACAAGAGCAGCTGGGAAGAGAAAACTCTCAGCAGATGAAGCTGGCCAATATGACAAACAGACTCGTCGGAAGTTGATTGTTGATCCTCCTTCCCCTAAAGGCCAACAAAAGTCCAAGTTGATGGCTGATGCCATCAGAGCTGCTGAAGATGAAGGACAACAAGAATCTTCCGTGGCAGGCCTGCCACATAGAACCGGACTTCGTTCTCATGGCCCAGCCTTATCGAGCGAAGCTTCTTCTTACCATCCCCCCGAAGACGAAGAGGGCGAATTAATGGCTGTGGATGCAGAATCTGCTCCGGTGACAGACCTTCCTAAGTCTCCTGCATTAGAATCAGGGGGTCTCGAAGAGAATCCATTCCCTTCTCCTTCAGCCTTAATGTCACGAGATAATGATTCAATTCCTAGTCCTACAACGGGACTTATGAATAAACCAGCTGCTGGCACAAACCTTCTTGACCCTTCAGCTTCCCGGGATGATGAAGAGCGAGTTGATTATGAAGGCTCCTCGATTGGTGATACTGCTGATGACGATAGAGATGATGAAGATGCTGACGTTGGCAACATGCCAGGTGACGATGAAGGAGATGATGGACATGATTCCATAGATGACATCACCACTTTTGACGATGCTCCCCATGCTCCATCTGATAAAGCATCTGGTTATACTCCTTTTCATATCTCCGGTAAGCCTAGTTTTCTTCGAATCCTTCCGCATGTTCTTTCCGTGTTCCGACCCTTTTTTCATGCAGGTTCGCCTCCTACCAAGACTATCGCTACTACTACTTCGGAGCAGGATCATGCGCAAGTGTCAGCTCCTCCACGAGAGCAATTTTTACCTGGCTCACCCACGGCAACTGCTTCACTTGTAGCACTACCTGAAACTATTGTTACGACTCCTCCTTTGGAACAGTCGGTCATGCAAGTGTCAGCTTCTGTGCAAGAGCAGCCTCTACATGTCTCATCTACTGCAGCTGCTTCATCTACTGCATTGATGAAGATCTCACTTACACCAACAGAGGCGAGGCCAAGCATTTCTCAGGCAAGAGCAATGATGGCTTTGAGCTCAAGCCCATCACATTTGAATGTTTCTACCGCTTCTGCAGCTTCAGCGCCCGGATCCCCTGCACCAATTTCAATGGCTCTGGGAGCATCCTCAAGCGTCACTTCAAGTCTCACGGGCACACCTGAGTTCCTTCAAATCTCCTTGGTGTATTTGAATAGCCTCGCAAAGAAGGTAATTGAATATGTGGTGAGTGCTCAGGGAACTTTCAATTCTTTCCGACCTCTTCTAGAAGCAGGCTTAAACGGAGTCAGAAGTGTGGGAAACACTCTGTGGTTCGAGTGCTGTTCCGAGATTATTCTTCATTTGGAAGAACAATTACAGCATTTTGAGGCTTTGGGTCGCAGAGAGCTTCAGCCAGAGATCGTGTCCACTTTGGTCAGTCTTCAGGTTGCAGAAGTGGCTCGCCGGGAGGCGATAGAGCGGGACTTGGCTGAAAGAGAACACCAAATTACGGAGCTTCGTGAGCGTAATATTCGAAAGCGAGAAGAATTAGAACACTCGACTACTTCTATGAATTCGCTTCGCGATAGACTTGTTGAAGCTGAGGGTGAAGTCCTGCGATTAAAGGCTGAACTCGCCCGCGAGGAAAATGTTGTCAATATCCTTAGCACCCAGAATGCTACTGGTGCTTTGGAATATCACACGCAGGCTCGAGCTTTGGAACAAGCCAAGAACGAAGCAGCGGCTATCATCACACCCAGTGAGGAAGAACTCCGGGCAAAGGCTGAAGCCCTGGTGCGAACCACTCATGAGGAGGAGCTAACTGAAGTTAGGACCCAACTTGTTTCTTTTGATTTGATGCACGAGTGAATTTTGCACTTGTAATGTTCTTTTGATAAGAACAAGTTTGTCTTGTATCACTTCCTTTTGGTTCTTGAATAAAAAGTGATATTGATTCCTTATTGTTTCTTGCATTTATCGTGTTTTGATTTTAAGCAACAAATTATGAGAAATAGCTGAGATGTATTCCCTATTTAGAATAGATCTCCACAATGATTCTAGTGCAGAAAACTCTCTTTATTATCGTTTAAGATAACTCCAGAAAGTTTCAAACTGCTGAGGATTAATATTTATTATTTTCCCGTGATGGGGTTGACTAGTAGAATTCTTCCTGTGTTATTTTTTGCTTGGAACACTGAAAGAAGTCTATAAATGCCAGAGGTATAGATTTTTAACTTAGCAGGGGGAATATTGCGATCAGGGCAATTTTGAGGACTTATCGTTCTATTGACGAGAATTGATAAGTTGATTTTGTCAGAGGTGTGATTTTAACGTGACAGGAGAAATATTACGATCAGGGCAATTTTAATGACTTATCGCTCTATTGACGAGAATCGATAAGTTGATTTTGTCAGAGGTGTGATTTTAACGTGACAGGAGAAATATTGCGATCAGGGCAAATTTGAGGACTTATCGCTCTATTGACGAGAATCGATAAGTTGATTTTGTCAGAGGTGTAATTTTAACGTGACAGGAAAAATATTGTAGCGTCTCACTGGGGAGAACTGCTAAGAAATTAGGATATTTTATTGTCCCATTGAAAACTGGTTCTTTATTACTCTGCTTAGGAGAGCTAATAAATTGACAATGATCTGAATGATTTTAGAGACTTATCGTTCTATTAACGAGAATCGATAAGTGGATTCTGACAGAGGAGCTATAGCCGCATTGGTATTAATGCCAGCTAAACTTAGACTCTGTAGGGATGATGATCATCTGGGATGTAATAATATCCCGATGAGAATTTAGATTCTGCTGATGAGATACATAGGTTTTGATCAACACTCTGTTACGAGGGCTCATGACTTTGAGGAATAAGTGTCGTGTTTGAAGACACAAGTGTAGGTTCTTCATTTAGAATAATTGCAACGCTAAGGTGACCTTTGCGTTTGAGGTTCAAAATGTGAGATTCAGGCCTTCGTGACGCTGTCTTGAGCATTACACTTGGGATTTTGAATGCGGTTGTGAATTTCGCGTTTCAAAGATGGTTGGGATTCACTCCTAGAATCCCGTGCTATCTAAACATCTTGACGGCTGTTATAAATAGACCTGAGTGGTAACGTCAGGAGTCATTTGACTCTCCACATTTTCGGCTATTTCCAATAACGAGAACTCTCGTTTGATTTTGGCGAGATCTCCGACGAACTCTGTCTTCCTCGTTCGAAAGAGTTTCTTCTTCCGATCGACTGTATCGATGGCACCTCAGAGAACGGATTCCAGTTCCAAGAAAGTCGCTGGAGCGACTTCTGAAACACCATCGGCTGAGGATGCCGGCGGTGTTCTTGTTTGTGCGGGGATGTCGTCGTCGTCATTGCCATCACAGGGTCTTCCCTGTCATGGTAAGTGTTGACCGAAATAACTTGCCTTGGCAAGTTCTTTGAAAACCCTAGATGGGTTCTTGACAACGAGGAAGATGACTCGTTTCTATTCGGCGAAAACACAGAGTTGGGATTCCCTGTGGGTGTCGACTCTCGTGTTTATGTCCTTTCAACACGAGGCTCGACTCTCGTGTTTGAGATTTCTGACGCGAGGCTCGACCATCGCGTTTGAGATTTTAACACGAGACTTTAGCCTCTTGTGTTTCAGACTCTGTCTTTATGTCAATAGCTCGCTTCTAGTTGCTAAACTCTGCTTTTGATTGTGCAGTGCTTCTCCCAAACGTGCCGCTTTCACAAGATCATCATTTTGGATATATCGGTGGTCCTGACGCGAATGAAGCCTTCAGTCTTCAGAGCAGAATTCCACTGTGTACTTTCCCTGACTCGGAGAGAGCGGACATGATTAAATTTCCCCGATGCTCTACTCTCAGAATTTTAATCACTGACTTGGACATGGAGACCCCTATCGGTCGTGCTCAGTTTCCCAAACCAGCGTTCATATTTGGGGATCGTATACCAGTCAATGATTACCTCACATATGTGGAAGATTCAAAGTTGCTGCGGAGAGTTGATAATCGCTCCTTATTCCTCCCGAACATGAAGAGGATGTACCCACTCTCCTACTTCTTGAATGTGAGTTGTCGTCAAGGTTTGACCTTCGACATAGTCAAAGAGAAAGAGAATGTGTCGCTTGGATTTGGTCGGCGGGCTCGTACAAAAATCGGGGGACAACTCAAGGGGTTAAGACCCGGTTTATTTGAAAATCCAGCGAACATCTTTATTCGCCAATTCCTTGCAACTCAGGGTGAATTCTCTACCCAGATGTTCAGATCCCCTGGATGGGTCTGTTCTGGAGAAGAAGGTTGTTGGACCCGCATGGTTGACTTCGTTCTTGATGAACTTAGGGAGTCACTCGCTCAATCATGTCTCACAGTTCCCGTGTTAGCTATTCGACAGGGTGTCGTGCAGAGTTATCACAATTTCTTCGCTATGTTGGAGAAATATAACCCGGATAGTTGCACATTCTTCACACCTACAGGGGAATTAGGTTTTGCTCTTCATGAGATGCAAGCAGTGTCGGGGTTGCCGCTTGGAAAAACGCCCTACGAGGAGTTCATCCCCACTACCGAGGAGCTTTCTGAAATTTACGCTACTTTCTGGGAGTTGATGTGTCACTTCCACATATGCGCCCAAGTCTTTGGGATGCGTGGAGGGGGCATTATGCATACCACGTGGGCGGAATACCTTTTTCAGAACTTAAACCGGAGAGATGTAGTCGTATCTCGTGTTGCAGCTGTCTCTCCTAAGGACGCTAAAGCTCGAATTAAGGCTTCCAGTGCTACCTATAAGACAGAGCATGCAGAGGATGATTTTGAGGCTGGTGTCAAATTTGAAAGTTTCCATCACCAAGCCACAGTTCCTATTTCTGACACGGCTCTTCTTGTGGGCTTCTTTATGATTTGGTTGAAGCGGTGCGTAGTACCGTCAAAACCTACTGAGGCAATACTAGCCGACGTTGTGTACCCAGCTATTTTGCTAGCACATGGGAGACCTGTGAGTCTCCTTACTACTATGGTCGGCTGCATACAGAATGGCCTGAGGATGTTGAACTTGGAGCTTCTCAGCGCTTCAGGAATCAAAGCTACCAAGAAGAAAGCTAGGAAAGCTCCTCCACTATGTATACCAGTGTCGTATACATATCTAGTGGCCTGGTTCGTGTTGCATTACCCTTCATTGATGACAGGAGTATACGAGGGCGATGACGCTTATATTCCATTTGTGCAGAGATTGGAGTCGGCCACGTGGACTAATTCTTATATAGTCAGGGCTCGACAGCTTCTATCCCGGGAAGACAATTACCGGATTTTCTGTTGGGCTCTTGATTTTGACGGAGCTGAGGTGGAGGATGCCCTCTTCTTGGACTTGCTTTTTGAGGGCTCGTCTTCTTTGGAAGAGGGCACATTTAGCTGGCTTCTTATGATCAGGTTGGGCTACCTGGTCTATCGCTTGCGTGAGAAGTGCATCATCGAGCCATACGTGCCTTCTAGATTTGCTAGGCAATTCGGATATGACCAGCTCTACGTTGGCAATCCCAACTCGGCTTTGGCTCAAATTGGGAATTTATATGAAGGAGCTTGCGCATGGTATTTCTTTTCCGCCGGGGGAACCCATGCACAATTTACTTTACCCAATTCGTCGCCTGGCGGTTCCACCGTTGCCGATTTTCGCAGCTGGTTTGACGAGGCTTCTCAAATCCCGGAATATGACATTTATACTTCATGTATAGACGAGATTCGGGAATTGTACCGTACGAGGGAAGGTTCTATAAGGACCCATTTACCTGGGGTAGAAGAATATTTATCTTGTGAACAGGAAGCAACCGGAGCCGTTGAAGCCCCTAGAGATTTGCCCACCATAGAACCTTCTGAGGAAGAGGTTCCTATAGGGATCGAAGAGGGAAGACCAACTGTTGATTCTCTCGATGAAAAGACAACTGAGGAGATTCCTGCAGAAGCACCTATTCCTGAACCTCGTTCTTTAAGATCGGGTAAGAAGGCTCTTTCTGCTGCTGAGCAAGGCGAGTATGATAGGAGAATTCGTAAACGAACACCTTTCATGGCCAAAACTTCTAAAAGGGCCAAGTTAATGGGGGATGCGATAAAATCAGCGCGTGCTTCATCTCCTGAGAATAGAGGGGATATTATGCCTCAAGCTGCTTCTCCTGGTCTTGAAATGACAACCGGTGGGCGTGAACCGACTACCTCGGGCTCGGCGCCAAATATGGCCAAAAAGTCATCATCTGAAGTCGCGCACATCTCCACTCACACTGATTACGTGAATTGCTTTATTTATCCGACTGCTCCACCCCCAAGCTTGGAAACTTTGAGGAAGCTCATCGAACAATTAGAGCATTGGATGCTGATGACTATTGATGTAGTTAGTCTCGGGGACGTGGGTTTCAAGGTTTTTGAACCCCATCTGTTGGAGTGTCTCGCAAAGATCAGGAACCAGGGGAATGCATCGTGGACTGAGAATTTTCGCGAGAGCATCATTATTCTGGAATATGAATTGGAATTCCTTTCAATGCTGCAGCGCGACGACATAGGGCCGGAGGTGGATCAGGCTTTATCTCAGGCCAAAGCTTTAAAAGCACAGCACCAAGAGGCTCTTCAGAAAAGTCTGTCTGAGACAGAATCTCGTATCGCCAACCTGTGTGGGGAACATCTCCAAGTACAAGGGGACATGGCCAATTTTGCCGTGGGTCTCCGAGATACTGCAGCAGAACTTACTCGTGCTGGTGTTGAGCTATCTCAGATAAATGCTCAGTTAGCTGGTGATATGGAAGTTCTAAAAGGGTTAGCTGCTTACTGTGACGGGCTTCTCAAAGGCTATTGCGATGAACTTGTTGTTGCCGACAAGATTAGGAGAGAGATTGCAGAATGACGGGCTTCTCAAAGGCTATTGCGATGAACTTGTTGTTGCCGACAAGATTAGGAGAGAGATTGCAGAAACAGCAGCAAATGAAGAGGAGCTCAAGAGCAAGATAACAAATGAAGTCAAAAAGGCTCGTGAGGATAAAATATCAGCTTTGAAGTCTAAGCTCAAGTCTTTTAAGCTGATGGACCCCAACGCTTAGGATTTGAATTACTTTTAGCGGAGGGAATAAGTTTGTATCATTTTCAGTTTGATTGCCTACATTTTGTATTCAAATCAACAATATTGAATGAAAATGATATCATTTTGGCTTTCATCATCTCTTTTGTTGAAATCTAATTCAGGACAATGAAAAATAATGCAAATGCTATCGAAATTCTCTTTATTAATTATTTAAAATAATTCCAGAAAATTTTAATCGTCAGAGGTATAGTGTTAACATGACGAAATACAAGATAGAATTACACTATAAATAGGCAACCCCCAGCCTGATTTAGCTGGGGTTTAGGGGGCTACATGATCTATGGGAAATATCTCTTAAGGAACTTCCCATTAATTAGCATCATGAGCATGTCTCCTTTTTGATTGATGAGGCGATACGCTCCGTTTGAATAGACTGATTCTATTACGAAGGGCCCTTCCCATTTAGGGTTGAACTTCCCTTTGGTTTTGTGTGTCATCACCATGGGTCGTCTGTTGGCCAAAACTAAGTCGCCTTTCTTGAAAATCCGTTCCTTGACCTTTTTGTTGTAGGCTTTGAAAATACGGGCTTGATATAGCTCAATCTGTTGCTGATCTTGAAGTCGTTTGTCGTCTAAGGCTTCAAGTTCTTGCAGACGTCGTTGATGTTTTTCTTCTTCTGTTAGTCCAGTTGTAATAGCGACTCTCAGAGAAGGGATTTGGATTTTCAATGGCAACACAGCCTCGCAGCCGTATACCAAAGAGAATGGTGTAGCTCTTGTAGGGGTCCTCACCGTCGTGCGGTAAGCCCACAGACATTCACCGAGTCTTTCATCCCAATCGCGTCGGCTCTTGGAAACAACTTTTTGAGAAGCTTCACTATGGTTTTGTTGAAAGCCTCCGAAAGACCGTTCGCTGGCGGATAATACGCCGTAGATGCGACACTTTGGATTCTGAATTTATCACAAAATCTCTGAAACCCAAAACTTACGAATTGTGTCCTGTTATCGTGAACTATTCGTCTCGGGACTCCAAAACGGTAGATGACGTGATGTTTGATGAACTTGATTATATTTGAAGTCTTGACTTCTTTCAACGGGATTGCCTCTGCCCATTTGGAGAAATAGTCGGTCACAGCTAGAATGAACCGGTGTCCCTTGGACGTCGGAGGAGAAATCGGTCCCACGATATCCATACCCCACATTTCGAATGGCCAGGACGCCGATGTGGGGTGCAAGTTCCCAGGTGCTTGGTGGATAAAGTCTCCATAAATCTGACATGCGTGACAACGTTTAGCGTAGTCAACTGCATCTGAGAACATCTTTGGCCAATAATAGCCGATTCGTTGCGTGACAACGTTTAGCGTAGTCAACTGCATCTGAGAACATCTTTGGCCAATAATAGCCGATTCGTCAAAGGAGATCCCCTAATTTAGCTCCGGGCTGATGAGCTCCACACATTCCGTCGTGAGCTTCTTTGAGGGCCTCTCTTGCTTCCTTCCAAGAGAGGCATCGAAGCAAAACTCCATCATGTGACTTACGATACAGGACTTGAGCGACTGCATCATAATAGAATCGAAGGGCCTTTCGTTTGATAGAGGCCGCTTCCTTAGGGTCATCGGGCAGAATGCCATATATGGCATAGTCAATATACGGGAATCACCAATCCCTAGATTCGAACTCCATAGAGGTTGTACAGACTTCTCCGGTCGTTGCTTTGTCTGAGTTTTCCTCTATAGGAATCTTGGAAAAGTATAGTTTGCGTCCCGTGACTGGAATCATTGTTTCAGTTTTCGGTGGCAATGCTAATGAAGTTGCCAAAGAGGCTAAAGCATCTGCATACGCATTCTGAGCTCGTGGTACATATTTGATAAAGAAACCTTCGAACTTTTGAGGTTGCTCTAGCACTACGAAGTAGTACAGGATCAAATCCTCATGACGTACTTCATTTTCCCCTCGGACTTGATTAACGATGAGCTGAGAGTCACCGTAAGCCTCGAGGTGCTGAATATTAAGTTCTTCAGCAAATTACATTCCTAATAGCAGAGCATTATACTCGGCTACATTGTTGATGCAAGGTTCGATTAGGGAAAACCCCCTTGGGTACGTGACCGTTTGGAGAGATTAATACTACTCCTACTCCTGCGATGATTGCTTCATGAGGGTTTGCTCTAGACGCGACGTCGAAGAATAACTTCCACACTTGCGTAGCTTCCTGGGTAACACAAGCCTTAGCAACTTCGTCAGGTAATTCTTCATACAACTTAGACGTTCCCGATACTGGGTGGTCGGCTAAGAAGTCTGCCTTCATACAACTTAGACGTTCCCGATACTGGGTGGTCGGCTAAGAAGTCTGCCAGTGCTTGACCTTTGACCACCTTTTGAGGCATGAATTGCATATCGTATTGTGACAAGAGAATGGTCCACTTTGCGAGTCGACAATTTAGGGATGATGGTTTCGTCATCAGAACTCTTAAGGGATTCACCTTAGAGATGACCTGAATGGTTTGTCCCACTAGGTAATGTCACATCTTTTAAATTGCGAATACCAAGGCGAGACATTCTTTTTCGACCGGATTGTACCGGTGTTTGGCTCCCATCATGGTCCTGCTCAGGTAGTAGATGGCTTGCTCTTGACCTTGATCGTTGTTCTGGGCTAACAAAGCCCCAAGAAAATGGTCCATGGCTCTCACGTACAACAGGAATGGTTTTCCTGATATCGGGGCCACGAGAACTGGCGGTTGAGTAAGATATCTCTTAATCTCCTCAAATGCTTTTTGACATTCTCCATCCCAGACAAAGGATACTCCTTTCTTCATGAGCTTAGAGAAAGGTTGGCAACGTCCTGAAATATTCGATATAAATCTTCGAATGTAAGCTAGTCTGCCTTGCAAACCTCTGAGCTCTTTGAGATTCTTCGGAGGCGGCATGTCTTAGATGGCACACACTTTCTCTGGATCAAGAGAAATTGCCTTGGAGGTAACGATAAACCCCAGGAATTTTCCGCTCGATACTCCGAGGAACGATTTTGTCGGGTTCATCTTCAGCTGATGTGCTCGCATGATCTCGAACATTATCTTCAGATCTGTAAGATGATCATCTTTACATTGGCTCTTTACTGCTATATCATCAACGTAGCACTCAATTTTCTTTCGTAGGTGTTCGTGAAAGATCATGTTCATTGCACGTTGATAAGTTGCACCTGTGTTTTTCAGACCGAAGGGCATCACTGTGTAGCAATACACCCCCAGTGGTGTTCTAAAAGCAGTGTGTTTCTCGTCTTCCGGGTGAATCTTTATCTCATTGTATCCGGAGAATCCGTCCATGAAAGACATCCTTTCATATCCGCAGGTGTTGTCGATCATAACATCTGTGATAGGAAGTGGGAACTCGTCTTTTGGACAGGCTGCGTTAAGGTCACGAAAGTCGATGCATATACGGACCTTACCATTTTTCTTAGGCACTGGGACAATGTTGGCCACCCAGTCTGGATGTTGCTCTTCCCTAACGAAACCTGAGTCTATAAGCTTTTTAACTTCTGACTCAATTGATTCTATGATCTCTGGACGAAACCTGCGTTGTTGTTGTTTAACGGGTTTTGCATCCGGATCGATGTTAAGACGGTGCATGGCAATCTTCGGGTCAAGGCCAGGCATATCTTCATAATTCCAAGCAAAGAAATCTATATATTCTCGGATAAGATATATAAGGTCCTCTTTTTCGGATGATGATAAGTCCTCGGCTATAAAGATAGGCTTGGGGTTAGATTCATCTCCCATGTTGACCTGGATCACTTTATCTTCAGTGGGTGGTTCGCGATGTTCGAAGCACATATCCCACAAGATATTAAGGTGTTTGATCCAAGGATCATTGGTTGATTCGATCAATTCTTTATCGCCCCCCGCGTCTTCATCTGGATGACTAGTTAAAACCATGTTCACAGTCAGATTTTTAAAGAAGGGTCCGACACTGATGTCAGATTCCCAAGAAGATATTTCGGATGAATAGTTCTGACGCAGGTAATTACTGATTTCATTTTCCGAGGTAGGGGGAGTTATGACGTAACCCACACCCCTTCCGTTTTTTTGATAGTAATCCGGAGGTTTTCCTTCGGGAGTTAGAGACATTCGGATTAGTGTTCGTCTTCCTTTCCCGAAGTTCAAACCCTGTTTCTTATCAAAGTTATACCCCATTCGTTTCATTAAATATATAGAATTGGGTTC
The DNA here is from genome assembly GCF_001876935.1 of Asparagus officinalis. Lineage (NCBI taxonomy): Eukaryota > Viridiplantae > Streptophyta > Magnoliopsida > Asparagales > Asparagaceae > Asparagus > Asparagus officinalis. The sequence goes on along the minus strand of NC_033801.1, from coordinate 39,925,996 downwards.
GTGATAATGGAATTGGGGAACTCCGTCATCTTCCTCTGAACTTCCTCGTTTGAGTTGTTCGGGTTTGACTTTACCAAAACAGATCGGCTTCTGCCCTTTCTTTTTGGATGGGACTTTGAAGAAAGCCTTCTGTGCATCTTCTACTTCTTCATCTGAAGTGAAGGATGACTGGATTGGCAAGGTGAGCGATGCCTCTATGCACAGTACGTGCCATGGATTGGTACCTGTATTAAGATCATTCTCTATTTGTTTATTTTTAAATGAGACATCAGACAAGTACGCCAAAATAAAATCTTCATTAATGCACCACTCGCCCTCACTCGGTACATTATTATTACTCTCATCCTGACCCATTACATTGAAGTTTAACTCCCATGGACAATCTTCATTAGGATCTGGTTCAATATCAGCTTTGTTACCGCTGTCCACATCTTCTTTCTCCTGGGATTCCAAGTAGAAGACGGAATCGGTGTGAAAGTTTTCTACCCCGCGGAAAGGGTATTTTTCTGCGATTAAGGTTCAAACTTCTCCCTCATCATTAGCATACTTCATGACCTGATGTAGGGTAGATGGGACAATACGGTTTGCATGTATCCATGGTCGTCCTAGCAAAAGATTGTAGGATGTGTCCGCATCTATGATGTAACAAGTTACTTCGGACTTAAGATCTCCGATTTGACACCTGAGTTTGATCTTCCCCAGGGGCCGAGTGTTGTTTGCATTGAACCCGAAGATAGTGGTCTGGGTGGTGTTTAACCGGTGCATAGGAATCCCTAAGACCTGCATGACCCTATAAGGCATGATGCTGAGCGCTGAGCCTGGGTCTACTTGGACACGACTGATTTTGGAGGATCCGATATACCCTGTATAGTACAATGGTCTGTCATGCTTGTGTTTAACCTATATGTCTTCCTGTGTGAACGATATGCAGGGTAAACTTCTCGCCGCTTGCAGACATTGCCGACAAGTTTGTTCTTCAGAAGCTTCGGGAATCGGAGTGACTTGGGTAATGAAGCTCTCCGTATTCTTCAAGGCTTCGATCAGAGCTTCCTTGGTAGTTTTGGACAGCCTCAAGAGTTCATATAGGGTGATTCTGGCCGGTATGTTGGCCAACTGTGCCATAACATTAAACTGGAAGAGAGCGCTTGATTCTCCAGATTCCTGGTGGAGGTTTTTGTTGAACCGGAGCTCCTTTTGTTTTCTCTTATTAACTGCCTTTTTCGGGACAGAACCCCCAGCGTCTTGGGGCTGTTCTTCAACCTCTTGAGTGTTCTGGTTGTAATCCCTCAAATAAACTTTTCCTGACCGAGTGCCAGGGTTGTCTCCTGGGTATGCTGTCAGGGCAATCCTTTCCTCTTCTGAATCAGTAAGAGGTTTAAGGTGGTCATCATTTTCAGTAACGGAGGGGCTAATCATGTTGGAAGACTTAACCTTGCCTCCCTTCTTTTTGGATGAGGTGTTCGTCCATTGTTGATCTCCTAACAGATCAGGGTGGACCCACATGATTTCCCCTTTTGAGGTACGAGGGGTACCAACCCCCTGTCTTTCTGACTATGCAAGTCAGCATTCTTCAGGTGCATTTCTCCCTTATGAATGGGAACGATGCCATTCGCAGTTACTACTGGGGGGAAGTCACCGAATTGGACTGCTATCTTATTGGTGGATACGGTCTTCTGCTCGGGTTTCAAAGTGAGCACATTAGCATTTACCAAATTCTGCAAAATATCTTTGAAGACATAGCATTTTCTGGTAGGATATCCAAGGAACCTGTGATAACGGCAATAGTTGGGGTCATCAACCTTTCCTGCTTCATCCGGCTTCCTAACTTCAGGCAACTGCAGCTTGTTGTTCTTTCGAAGCAATTGGAATAAGGTATCTATATGATCCTCTTTAAACGAATACTGCTTGGGCGCTCTTTGTTGATTTGGCGCCTTGCCTTGCTTAGTAGGCGGTGGTACTCACGTGTAGTCGGCTGCTAAAGTCTCTTTTTCCTTAGACCGCTGGGCGTTGTTCTGATTGCGTTGCTGCTGCGGCTTGGGTTGTGGCACTTCCTAAGCTTTGACTCGCGCCACTATCTCTTCAGCTTGTTCTCCTTGTGAAACGAGTTTTCTCCAGGAGCGACACTCCGCTACTCCTATCTGAGCAAGGAGCTGTGTCTGCAAATTATGCCTGCAAGTTTTAACCAAGGTTGATTGGGTCATACCTGACGGGCATCGCAGTGTCATGCTGCGGAATCTCTCCACATAGGTCTTGATGGACTCTCCTTTTTTTTGCTTAGTGGTGAGAAGAGTCGGGACTGAGACCTCTGTGTCGTCCTCGAAGAACCTGGCTAAGAATAGCCTTTCCAAATCTACACATTTCTGAATAGATCCGGCAGGCAATTTCATGAACCATTCGAAAGCGACACCCTTAAGGGTCCCGATGAACAGCCGCGTCAAGATGGCGTCGTTCGCCACCACATCTCCAGTTTGAGATTTGAAGTAGTAGATGTGCTGATTCGGTGATCCTGTGCCATCGAACGGATGCAATGTAGGGGCCTTAAACTTTGGCGGGTAGGGAGCCGTATCCCACTCAGCAGGGTAAGGCCGCACTACTCCTTCTTTATGGAGCTCTCTTCTGTTGGCGATTGCATTGAGGCGAGCCTCCAGTTCATCCACTTTAGTGGACTAGGGATGCGGCTCTTTTTCCATCTCCTTCTTATTTTCGGAAGAAGATTCTAGGTTGTGAGTGCCATGATCCGAATGTTTGTGCACCTTCTGCTTTCCCTTTGACATAGTCCTCCGGGAAGACTCGGGTTTTTGGCCTTTTTCAGCGAGGAGCTGGGCCAACATATCCTTTAATTAGAGAAGTGTCTCCTGTTGCGCTTGGAGCATGACGTGATGTTCGTCAACTCTCTTAGTTAAGTCTTCATGGTTCCCTGTCGTGTAAGTAGAGACTTCACGTGCGACAACAGAACTTGAAGATTGAGATTCAGCAATTGCCGAATGTTCATCGTCAGAACAATCCCCTTGGCCAATCTTTGATAATTAACCGGACGGATAGCTCCTGTCTGAGTCCGAGTACGCCAGTATGCTCCTTCGAATTCATCAAAAATATCCCGAACAGTCAGGGAATGACTTTTTTGTGACTCATCGGAATCGGTATGTGAGGTTTTCCCTTGACCAATCATATTGATAGTGACCTGAGGGTATTCTGCTTTAGCTGTCTTTTTTCTATATCGGCGTTGTCGTTTGGCAGGCCTAACGACGTTCGTCAACCTGTCGAACACGGACTGCCGAGGTGTGGATGCGCAACAATGGCATTTTGACAGGACTGCCGATATAAGCCTCTCACATTGGCATGAGTGAGCTGCTTTTATCATTGGTTTTCCTCTTGACAATAATTTCCGCAAATTAGGAACTTGAGAGGAAACTTTCCCCGGGTGTGGAGGCAGAGATGGAACCCCCTGCCCTTGAGTGGGTGAAATTGGTTCTTTTCGAACGTGGATTTTGAAACCACGCTGACTTTTCTGAACCTGGCGGACCTCTTGAAGATCACGTTCTTGCAAAACAATGCTAGGGTCGCGTTCTTGAAGAATAATGCGAGGGTCGCATTTAGATTTGTAAACATTAGGCCGAGGCCTACGTTTAAATGATGAAACAGACCTCTGAGGGTCATGTTTTGGTTGAACGCGCCCCTGAGGGTCGTGTTTGGTTGGTGAAACAGACTCTTGAGAGTCATGTTCTGTTTGAACGCGCACCTGAGGGCTGCGTTTAGTTTTGGCAGCTTCCTTCTGAGGGCTGCGTTTTGAAGGAACAACGCGCCATTCAGTGTCGTGTTTCAGCTGTATCAGCCGAGGCTCGTAGTCGGGCTCATTGCCACGAAGCGAACGTTCTGTTTTGGGAACGCTAGGCTCGGGTAAAATTTCAGAAACGCGATCTTCGCGTTGGGCCAACATTCGGCTTTCACGTAAGTGTGCTCGTCGTATGGATCTTCTCCGTCTGCGAGCGGCGTTCTTCTTGGCTTGTTTCAAAGCCTTAGCAGCAGTGTCGTTGACGTTTATGGAGCTCATCTCCTCTATAGGCCGTTTATGGCCTGAAGCACGCCGTGTTGACGCGGATGTGGGCTCTTCAACCAGCAGAGCTAGTTTAAGTTCCTGGCCGAAGGAGAGGGCTTTCTTCGGCGTTTCAACAATAGAACTGATCTCCTTGGAGATCTTGCGGACATCGTGCTTAGCCTTGGGGCTAAGCGATCTAGAGGATAAGGCTTCCTCATATTTTGCTTGATCAAACTCCACGACGAGAGTTTCTACAGTCGTTCCCATGAGGTGGACGTCGAACTGCGCCACCACTTCTTCATCGGAAAAGCTAGTCCCCAGCGGAGTCGCCACCTTTTGTATGTTGGAAAAATTGCAATGAAGAAAATAAAAGAAAATTGACTTGTATTTCTTCGATCTCGGTTACAATTTGATTACAAAAGAGAGGAGAACGAATTTGGTTCTCCCCTTTACTTAAAACTGGGTTCTTCTCAGTAGCGATGGAGCGCCTCCTTCGATTGTTCGCGTCGAATTTGCTCTCCGTTGACGATCCGACCGTCTTTGATCTCGTGGGAACGATGAACTTCTGTGGAAAGTTTTATGGGTAACTCTTGAACGAGATTAAGAACTCTGAACGAGTTAGAACTCTGTGAATAGAGTTATTAGAACCGAAAATTCAGTTAATGACCAAGCAGATATTCTGTTATTGAAGAATCTTCTTAGATTTGATCTTCTCTATTTAATTCAAATCCTCTATCTCCAAGAGATCCACCTCTCCTGCCTCTCTGTGCGGTTGAGATCCTCAGGAATTCTCTCTGTTGCTGCCTCTCCGTTCCAAAAATCCAGCCCTTAACTCAGTTGAGTTTGTTGAGATTTTATAGGTGGATAAGAGGTTGTAACTGCCCTCTAAATCCGCTCCTAAGTGGGCGTGATTTCCTCAGATCGTGGGAAAACAGTTCTGAAACCGTTCGACTCGTATTTGAATGAGTCAAACGCCCAATCTGGCGTTCAGAACCCAATGTCACCTCTTAGAATTAAGACACGAGGTTGGGTGTTGGCTGACCATCAATGAACGTGAGGGTCGCTCGCGTTTTGGCTTGTTGCCGCTTAAGAACGCGGGGGTCGGTGTTGGTTGAACCTCCGGAACGCGAGGGTCGCTCGTGTTTGGCTTGTTATAGCTTGGAAACGTGGGGGTCGCCTGCATTTCCAAAATTATGACGCGGGGATGACTTTCGCGTTTTAGAAGGGGTTAGTTGATCTGTAACCTCTTCTACAGAGCGCTGCAAGGACCGTTGTTCAGTTAATCCTAGATTTAACTGTTGTAGGGTATGAAAGTCGTCAGATTGTAACTTTCACTGTTGATTGTGGAGACTGCTGAATAGAGTTTTTATCAGTTGTCGGAAGCGTCGTTGGATTGTAACTCTTCTCGATCTATGTGAAAAGTCATCCATTTGTAGCTTTTTGTTTGTTGGCATGAAAGCTATCTGATTGTAGCTTTCATTGTTGGAACTTGACGGGAATCAATCATCCATAGTGAGTTTTAGACGAATATTTGCCCACAGCTCTCTACCAAGCAACTCACCAACTAAGTCCAACATTTTATTTCTGAAATCATTACACTGCTCATCAGCATCTCTAATAGTTGCTAATATAATATTAGTCATGTTGTTATCACAGCCATCAAGATCAATCATCTCAGAGATAAGGCCGTGTTTATAGCGGTTGCAGAGTTGTAGATGCAATAATTAGAAAGTCGTCTGATTGTAACTTTCATCGTCGGGGCTTGTTAGGGATCAGCTATCCATTATGATTTTTAAACAGCCTACAACGTTACAATTTGATGGGTGGTGTAGAGTTTGGCGTTATTTTTTTGGTAAATGAAAAAACTTTATTCATCAACCAAATATGAAGTTATGTACACCTCAAAAAAAACTCAGTATTGTAGGCTATCTAAAAATCACAACAGATAGCCAATCCCCATCAAACACCAATGATGAAAGTTACAATCTGACGACTTCCAGAAGGTTACAATTTGAAGACTTTTACGTAGATCGAGGAAGGTTACAATCTGACGACCTTCACAATAACTAATGAAAGCTCTAATTCAACAGCATTCACAATCAATTTCGGGAGTTGTAATCTGATGACTCTCATATTTTCAAGGAGCCAAGATGAAGGTTACAAGGTGATGATCTTTGCAACGCTCTAGCAAAAGAGACTACAAATTGACGGTCTCTTCATATTAAAACACAGATATTTCTCAAACCGTAAGGAATTTGGCAAAACCAATAGAACAAACCAAATCCCATGGGGTTGGTTTGGTCGGCTCCGTCTCATCGAGATAGCCGATTTTTATATATAATTCGTCCAATTCCGAGTTACGGTTTGAAAGTTATGACCTGTTCTTCGCAGCAAGTTATGTTCTGAAGTCCGTCTGCAAGACTGGACTTTGTCTGAACATTGGACTTAGGCTGAAGTTCACCGAGCCCGCCAGAGGCTCAGCTCTGCATCCAAGATTCAAAACGCAGAGGTCATGCTCGCGTTCCAAACTCAAAACGCAGAGGTCATGCCCACGTTCTAAACTCAAAACGCAGAGGTTGTGACCACATTTGAGATTCAAAACGCAGAGGTCATGCCCGCATCCCAAACTCAAAACGCAGAGGTCATGCCCACGTTCTAAACTCAAAACGCAGAGGTCGTGACCACATTTGAGATTCAAAACGCAGAGGTCGTGGCTGCGTTCCAAACTCAAAACACAGATTTCGTGGACTTGAAACGTAGAGTTCAACTCTGCGTCCAACGACAAAAACGCACAGTTCATGCGGAGCCCAACTCTGTGTCCCAGGTCCAAGACGCACAGTTCATACAGAGCCTAACTCTGCGTCCCAGGTCCAAAACGCACAATTCATGCAGAACCCAACTCTGCGTCCTAGGTCCAAAACGCAGAGTTCATCTCTGCGCATCGCGACCTGTGCGTTTTCAGTCTAAAACAGGCCCAACTCTGCGTTTCAGGTCTAAAACGCAGAGTTCGGGCCCAGAACGCTGTTTTCAGCGTTTGACTCATTCAAGCACGATTTGAACGGTTCCAGAACCGTTTTCTCCCCATGATTTGAGGGGATCACTACTCTATCATGGAGTGATTTATGGGGGGCAGTTACACCCTATTAAACCCTCATTAAGGAGAGATTTAAGGGGGCGGTTACACCCCTAAATCCCCTATAAATAGTGGGAAACTCAACTGAGTTCGGATCCTCTTTTTGGCTGACTTTTTGGGGATCCTTGATCGGGCATCTTGGAGCTTTCTACAGCAACAAAGTCCTTGGAGCATTCCCTTGGCTGATTAACCAAACTTTCGGTTCAAATCAACTCTTTTTCAAGAGTTCAAACTCATTCAGAGTTAAACTCGATCTTAGTTATCAACTCGTCCAGAGTTTCCAACTTGCTCTGCAAGTTCTTCTAAACTCGGTCAGAGTTTCAAACTTACCACGCAAGTCCTCCACAACATCAAATCGTGAGGAGAAGACCACGTTCCAGTGAATCAAGACGTTCGGATCGTCAACGAGAAGCAAACTCGATGCGAGCATTCGAGGGAGGCATCTCATCGCCACCGTGAAGAACCCAGAATTAAACAAAGGGGGGAATCCAGATCATTCTCCTCTCTTTTGTAATCAGGAAATCCAATTGTAACTGAGATTAAGGAATACAAGTCAAATTTTCTTTCGTTTCTTTTACTACAAATTTTCCACAAACAAGTATTATAGTTACTGAGAGCATAAACAGAAAATAGATACAATCCTCAAAAAAGCCTGACAATCCCGATTAGGGGGGATTGTTAAAAATGATGGTCGAGGCTTCAAACTTTATGACTTTGATCAAGTGATCCGCATTGCTAATCTTCTTAGTAAACAGCCTTGCATTACTCTCTCTCCATATACAGTATATTGAAGTTGTCAATACCAGTCTTTTGAGCTTGACCTGTAGAGCTTTCCCTCTCAAACTTCAAAACTAGTTCCAAATCTGACTCCAGTTGCAAGATTTCCATTTGAATCTCATCCAATCCATGATTGAGTTTCATATGTAGGAGGAATATGTGCATTCAAAGAACAAATGATCTCTAGTCTCAATGTTTATACCTGTGCACAGACAACACATGTTAGCATTGATAATTCCCCTCTTCAAGAGTCTATCCTAGGTGAGAAGCCTGTTTTGTATCACCAGCCAGCTAATGAAAGCATGTTTAGGCACATTTAAACCTCCCCATACTGTTTTGTGCTATGGCACTGAGTTATCTACAGGGGATAATCTTTTGTATAATGCTGGCAGTTTTGGCTTTGAGTTCATACAGCACGACATTATAAGGGCCTTGACATTGTCACCTCCTCCTAATTCAGCCATCACCTTGTTTCTTATTCTAATTAATTGCTTCCACATCCACGAGTCTCCTGATCTTGCTTCAACTTGCCAGACATCTTTATGCTTGAGATAATTTTCATAAATCCATTTTATCCACAGAGATTCCTTGTTTGAATGAATGAACCAAATGCTTCTGAGTGCTGAAGCAATGTTCCATATTTGAGCTGAATAAATCCCCAGGCCTCCTAGTTTCATCCGTAGACAGACTTTTTCCCATGCTACAAGAGACATCCTGGATGAATGTTCATCTTTACCCCACAGAAAATGCCTACAAATTTCATTTATCCTGTGAAGAACCTTTACAGGTAAAAATGTAGTTTGATGCCCAATAGATAAGCACTCCAAGGATGATGATCTGCAATCTGCCTGCATATGACAATTTCCTGTGCTTAGTCCAGTTCAGCAGTTGTCTTGTGATCTTATCAAATAGGGGGTAGCAGTCATTGTAGGAAAGCTTTTTTGTAATTAGAGGAACTCCCAGATATTTTATAGGCATTGATCCCTCTGTAAATCCAAGAATATTAGCAAGATTTATTTTAACTGAGTCCTCTACCCCTCCAAAGAAAATAGAGCATTTTTCTGGATTTGCTTCTAATCCTGACACTTCACCAAAGGATTTAATGCATTGATAGAGTTTGTGCACAGAATAAGCTTCCCCTTTTGCAAATAACAGTAGGTCATCTGCAAAAATCAGTTTGGCGTTATTTCTATACATCAAATGCATTGACTATTGAATGATGTTAATTGAACTTAAGTACTTTATTGGACGTGGAGGAAGTTGGAGTAAGTTGAGTAAAAACTGTATAATAATATTTAGGTGACAAAAAAGTTAGATAAATGTACATCCTTCAAAGATAATTAGTGTACATCTTATACTAACTATAATATATAGTTTACTAATATATAGATATAAAGCTTTTTAATATATAAATATTGAAGTCTAGTACAAAAAAATATATGTAACTATTAATAGTTTTACTGTAATTTATAAAATATATCTAACTATAGTAAATAATAGTTATAATATTGTAGTCTTAAATCATTTAACTATAAGTAATGTTATATGATTTAATAAGATTGGGGGTTATGAGAAGAATTTGAAAGTTATATTTAGTATTAGGAGTTAGTGGATGAATGTTATGAGTGTGTGGTTAAATAAAAATTTGATGATCATAAAGATGGTGGTTATGAAAAATTGAGTATGAATATGTCATCATGTATGTATGAATAGATGGATGTGTAGTCAATGATGACGTTATGAAAAATTAAATATTTGTGTGTCTCATGTATGCATGGATTGATGTGTTGGAGGGCATATTAGGGAAAAATATTGTAACATAGCAACCCACTTTTATAATAGTATTAGATTAACATAAAACCCTCAATAAATTTCTAAAGAACAAATTTTCAAAACAGCTTCAACCAGTTTTTAATTTTCAAAACCGACCCACTTTTTTCTACCAAAATCGACCAACTTTTTACCACGTCAGCTTAATCTCATTTCCTAATTAGTCGGGGTTGCCAACCCCGACTAATTAGGGCATAAAAAATCGGGTTTAAGGCTTCTAATTAGGGTTTAACAACCTCCCAAACAGTCGGAGTTGCCAACCCTGACTGTTTAGGAATGAGATTAAGCTGACGTGATAAAAAGTGGGTTGATTTTGGTAAAAAAAAAAAGTGGATCGGTTTTGAAAATTAAAAACTGGTTTGAGACTGTTTTGAAAATTTTGTTCAATTTCTAAAAGCTACTTAACCGTCTTGGCCGCCTCCTCTTTCTAAAAGCAAACCCCTGCCCGTTACCTCTTCCTAAAAGACTCAACCCCTCTTTCACCTGCTCCCTTCCCTCCAACCTTTATAATCCCTCCCCATGTCCCTCATGCCCTTCACCACTCGCCTCTTTCCTTCCTTCTCATCTCTCACCTTCCATCTCTTCCTCTTCCTCCCCCATCACGTGCAGATTATAAGAGGTATATGATCAAGTCGAAAAGAAACCAAAACCTCTCGAAATTATATCAAGAAGTACTTCAATATCTTAAGAACTACATATTTATTTACTTTAAATATAACTGAATATCGAAATTGGTCTATGAGTCCCTAATCTAGAACCAAAACAATTTCACTCGTCTGACTATAGTATACATTTCAAAACACTCGGATACGTATCCAGATATTTACTTTATATATGTATCTATATATATGGTCATACCCTAATAATAATAATAATAATAATAATAAAGGAAGACATCTATGTACGACGACATACAGATATGTGATATGAGCATCCATATTCTACAAAAATACATAAATAAATATTATCCAAAATTATACATATGTTTTTCCATCCCTAGCCATCAGCACCATTAATTCATTTCTCTACTCATGAGGTTCCTGCAGCAAAACATTCCAAGTTCAGTTTCAGTTTCAATACCAACATCAACAACAATTAATGACAGTTTCAGTAAAGGCCGAGCTTCCATCCGTTCACAGCCCATCATCTGAGCCTCTGGAGCGCGCATCCGGAGCCTCGTCCGAACATCTCCACACTTGAAGCTTGTCCAAAGCTACCACTGGGTACAGCTAATGTGCGCCCACGACATCATACTCGCGGCAGGGCTCTCGTCCTCTCACCACGCCAGGCATTTCACTGGCCCTTCCGTGGCCGCGCTGAGCACAGCGACAGGCAGGTGTGCGCCGCCCGGCCTCCCTCCTCCACAACGCATATGCGTCCTGTTCGCGCTGACGCGCCCGCTCAGTCAGCAGACTCCCGCGGCTGCCAGGCACAGCAGCCGCCAGCTTGGTCCCCAGCGTTGCCCGCTTTGGTGGGCCGCGCCCGACAGCTGGGCGCGCGACCCCGCCGCTCCGACGCTCCGACAGGTTTTCAGCCCCATCAGCATGATCCGCTTATAGCACCATCGACCCACCCCCGGCTCGTCGCCAGCGACGTCACTGGCACTTTCTTGTTTTAAGCAATTGTCTGCCACGCTGCGTGTTTCGTACCTTTCGGCATGTAAGTTCTCGTCTCCAGACTTTCAGCAGGTGCCAGGGTCGCGGGAGGAGGCCGGTGAAAGAGCGAGGCAGTCGAACGCCGGCAACCACTGAGTTGACGGCGTACGTCCATTGGGCGGGACTGACTCGAGTGCATTTCGAGCGGCGATTTCGCCACACTTTGAAGGTCTTATCCCACGATCCTGAATACAAGAGGCCCAGATCCTCGCTGAAGCTCAGGCAGGAAATCGCGTCGTAATGCCTAATCCACAGCGCATTGCGATGCTTGCGGACCTCGACGTAGTTTGAGGGTTTGAGGGAGCATTTAATGAAGTCCTTGAGCCTTGGGAGGCTGCCAACCCGCTTATGGACGGTTGGGTCCTTGGGTGAGACTCTCCAGACGCGGATTTTCCCGTCCTGATGCCCGGTAAAGATCTTATCCCCGGCGATGAGGATGGCCTTGACGAGGCCACTGCTGGACTTGAATCCGGAGAACTCGTTCTGATTCTTGGAAGATTTCATCGAGCCACGAGCTGTGGCCAGCAGCGGCCTATCTAGCTCAGAGCACCCTTCTCTGACCGGCTTGCAGTTGCGTGCGCCGGATGCCGGCGATGCATACCCCGTGCAACATGTCCCCGCTGGCACCATGGCCGCGGTCCTCCCCCTATGCTGGCTCCCCGTGGACCAGACCCTCGTGCACGACGCCTCCTTGCGTCTCTATTCGCCGACTGCTTCACCCCGCCACCTGCCCTCATTGGCTCCCTATCCGCGAGGAGGGCCTCATCTACTCCTTGCTCGCAGTGCGCGAGCTCTCTACCACCGGCCTCCGACAGCAAGAACAATTCGCGTGTGCGAAGAATCAGAACGAGTTCTCGCCAGGATTCAAGTTCCAGGCAGTCCGGCCTCGTCAAGGCCTCCCTCATCGCGGGGCAGTAAGATCGTTACCGGTCATCAGGACGGGAAAATCCGCGTCTGGAGAGTCTCACCAAGGAACCAACCGTCCATAAGACGTCCTTGACCGTATGGCAGGCTCCAAGCGCTCAAGGACTTCCATTAAATGCTCCCTCAAACCTCAACTACGTCGCAGGTCCGCAAGCCAATCGCAATGCGCTGTGGATTAGGGCATTACGACGCGGATTTCCTGCCTTGAGCATTCAGCGAGGATCTGGGCCTCTTGTATTCAGGATCGTGGGATAAGACTCATAAGTGTGGCGAAATCGCCGCTCGAAATGCACTCGAGTCAGTCCCGCCCAATGGACGTACGCCGTCAACTCAGTGGTTGCCGGCGTTCGACTGCCTCGCTCTTTCACCGGCCTCCTCCCGCGACCCTGGCACCTGCTGAAAGTCTGGAGACGAGAACTTACATGCCGAAAGGTACGAAACACGCAGCGTGGCAGACAATTGCTTAAAACAAGAAAGTGCCAGTGACGTCGCTGGCGACGAGCCGGGGGTGGGTCGATGGTGCTATAAGCGGATCATGCTGATGGGGCTGAAAACCTGTCGGAGCGTCGGAGCGGCGGGGTCGCGCGCCCAGCTGTCGGGCGCGGCCCACCAAAGCGGGCAACGCTGGGGACCAAGCTGGCGGCTGCTGTGCCTGGCAGCCGCGGGAGTCTGCTGACTGAGCGGGCGCGTCAGCGCGAACAGGACGCATATGCGTTGTGGAGGAGGGAGGCCGGGCGGCGCACACCTGCCTGTCGCTGTGCTCAGCGCGGCCACGGAAGGGCCAGTGAAATGCCTGGCGTGGTGAGAGGACGAGAGCCCTGCCGCGAGTATGATGTCGGTGGGCGGCACATAGCTGTACAGTGGTAGCTTTGGCACAAGTCTGTCAAGTGTGAGAGTGTCGGACGAGGCTCCGGATGCGCTGCTCAGAGGGCCTCAGATTGATGGGCTGTGAACGGATGGAAGCTCGGCCTTTACTGAAACTGTTCATTAATTGTTCGTTGCATGTTGGTATTGAAACTGAAACTGAACTTGGAATGTTTTGCTGCAGAACCTCGATGAGTAGAGAAATGAATTAATCGGTGTGATGGCTAGGATGGAAAACATATGTATAGATTTTGGATAATATATATTATGTATTTTTGTAGAAGTATGGAATGCTCATATCACATATCTGTATGTCGGTCGTAATAGTGTCTCCTTTATTTATTATGTATTATTATTATTATTAGGGTATGACCATATATATAGCATAATATATTAAAGTAAATATCTGGATACGTATCGACAGTGTTTTGAAATGTTATACTATGTCAGACGAGTGAAATTGTTTTGGTTCTAGTTAGGGACTCATAGACCAATTTCGATATTCAGTTATTATTTAAAGTAAGTAATATGTAGTTCTTAGATATTGAAGTACTTCTTGATATAATTTTTCGAGAGGATTTTGTTTCTTTTCGAGCCTTGATCATATACCTCTTATAATCTGCAGCGTGATGGGGGAGAAGAGGAAGAGATGGAAGCGTGAGAGATGAGAAGAAGGAAAGAGGCGAGTGTGAAGGGGCATGAGGACATGGCGGAGGCATTATAAAGGTTGAGGGTAAGCGGAGCAGATTGTGAAGAGGGCGTTGAGTTCTTTTAGCCGAAGATGTAAACGGCAGGGGTTTGCTTTTGAAAGAGTGAGCGGCCCAGACGGCTTAGTAGCTTTTAGAAATTGAACAAAATTTTTTCAAACAGTCTCAAACCAGTTTTTAATTTTCCAAAACGATCCACTTTTTTTTTACAAAATCAAACCACTTTTTATCACGTCAGCTTAATGCTCATTCCTAAAACAGGTCAGGGTTGGCACACTCGACTTGTTTGGCGAGGTTGTTAAACCCTAATTTAGAAGCCTAAAACCGATTTTTTATGCCTAATTAGTCGGGGTTGCAAACCCGACTATTAGGAATGAGATTAAGCCTGACGTGCGTAAAAAGTTGGCTCGATTTCGCGTAGAAAAAGTGGCTGTCGGTTGTTGAAAATTAAAAACTGACCGTTGAAGCTGTTTTGAAAATTTTGTTCTTTAGAAATTTATGAGGCGGTGGGGGGGGGGGATTAATTTCATTGTTATCTAATACTATTATAAAAGTGGCGTTGCTATGTTACAATATTTTCCTAATATGCCTCCAACACATCAATCCATGATACATAGACACACAAATAATTTAATTTTCATAAACGTCGATCATTGACATACAACATCCATCTATTCATACATTAACATGATGACATAGTTCATACTCAATTTTTCATAACCACCATACTTATTGATCATCAAATTTTTATTTAATCCACCACTCATAACATTCATCCGACTAATCCTAATACTAAATATAAACTTTAAATTCTTCTCATACCCCAATCTTATTAATCATATAATTACTTATAGTTTAGAATTGATTTAAGACTACAATATTATAACTATTATGTTACTATAGTTAGATATATTCTTATAAATTACGAGTAAAACTATATAATAGTTACTAATATATTTTTTGTGTACTAGACTTCAATGTATTTATATATTAAAAAGCTTTATATCTATATATTAGTAAACTATATAATTATAGTTAGTATAAGATGTACACTAATTATCTTTTGAAGCGATGTACAATTTATCTAAACTTTTGTCACCTAAATATTATTATACCAGTTTTTACTCAACTTACATCCAGAACTTCTTCCACGTCCAATAAAAAGCTACTTAAGTTCAATTAACATCATTCATATTTAGTCAATGCATTTTGCATGTTTATAGAAATAATCGCCAAACTGATTTTTGCAGATGACCTACTGCTTATTTGCAAAAGGGGAAGCTTATTCTGTGCACAAATCTGATCAGATGCCATTAAATCCTTGGTGAAGTGCAGATTAGAACAAATCCAGAAAAGATGCTCATTTTCTTTGGAGTGGTAGAGGACTCAGTTAAAATAAATCTTGTCTAATATTCTGGATTACAGAAGGATCATGCCTGATAAATATCTGGGATGTCCATCTAATTACAAAAAAAGCTTTCCTTACAGATGATGCTACCCTATTTGATATAAGCAATCACAAGACAACTGCTGAACTGGACTAAGCACAGGAAATTGTCATATGCAGGCATTATTGCAGATCGATCATCTTGATGCTTACTATTGGGCCATCAAACTACATTTTTACCTGTAAGGTTCTTCACAGGATAAATTGGAATATTTGTAGCATTCTTCGTGTGGGGTAAAGATGAACATTCATCCTAGGATGTCTCTTGTAGCATGCGGAAAAAGTCTGTCTACGATGAAACATAGGAGGCCTGGGATTTATTCAGCCTCAAATATGGACAGTGGCTTCAGCATCTAGAAGCATTTGGTCATTCATTCAAACAATGGAATCTCTGTGCGATAAATGGATTTATGAAAATTATCTCAAGCATAAAGATGTCTGGCAAGTTGCATAGCAACAAGGATCGAGACTCTGTGGATGTGGAAGCAATAATTAGAATAAGAAAACAAGGTATTGGCTGAATTAGGCAGGATGGTGGACAAATGTCAAGGCCCTTATAATAGTGTCGTGCCTGTATGAACTCAAAAGCAAAACTGCCAGCATTATTACAAAAGATTATCCCCTTGTAGATTAACTCAGAGTGCCATAGCCCACAAAACTATGGGAGGTTTAAATGTGCCTAAACATTGCTTTCATTAGCTGGCCTGCCTGATACAAACAGCTTCTCACCTGGATAGACTCTTGAGAGGGGAATTATCAATGCTAACATGTGTGCTCTGTGCACAGTATAAACATTGAGACTAGCAGGATCATTTGTTCTTTTTGAATGCACTCTTTCCTCCTACATTATGAAACTCAATCATGGATTGATGAGATTCAAATGGAAATCGCAACTGCGAGTAGATTTGGAACTAGTTTGAAGTTTGGAGAGGCCGAAAGCTCTACAGGGTCAAGCTCAAAAGACTGGTATTGACAACTATCAATATACTGATATGAGCAGGCAGAGTAATGCCATACGGCTGTTACTAAGAAGATTAGCAATGCGGATCACTTGATCAAGTCATAAAGTTTGAAGCCTCGAACCATCATTTTTAACAATCCCCGCCTAATTCGCGGGATTGTCAGGCTTTTTTTGAGGATTGTATCTATTTTCTAGTTTATTTCTCTCATGTAAACTATAATACTTTGTTGTGGAAAATTAATGCTTTAGTAAAAAGAAACGATAAGAAAATTTGACTTGTATTCCTTATCTCAGTTACAATGTGGATTTCCTGTTTACAAAGAGAGGAGAATTGATCTGGGATTCCCCCCTTTGTTTAATTCTGGCGTTCTTCACGCGTGACGATGAGATGCCTCCCTCGAATGGCCTCGCATCGAGTTTGCTTCTCTGTTGACGATCCGAACGTCTTGATTGCACTGAACGCTGTCTTCTCTCACGGATTTGATTGTTGTGGAGACTTTGCGTGTCGTTAAAGTTGTAAACTCTGACCGAGTTTAAGAAGAACTTTTGCAAGCAAGTTGGAAACTCTGGACGATGTGATAACTAAGATCGAGTTTAACTCTGAATGAGTTTGAACTCTTGAAAAGAGTTGCATTGACCGAAATGTTTGGTTAATCAGCAAGGAATGCTTCCAAGGACTTTGTTGCTTGTAGAAAGCTCCAAGCGATGCCCGATCAAGGATCCCCCAAAAAGTCACGCCAAAAAGAGCATCGAACTAGTTGAGTTTCCCACTATTTATAGGGGATTTAGGGTCTAACCGCCCCTTAAATCTCTCCTTAATGGGGTTTTAACTAGCGTAGTAACTGCCCCCCATAAATCACTCCTTGATTAGAGTAGTGATCCCCTCAAATCATGGGGAGAAAACGGTTCTGCGAACCGTTCAAATAGTGCTTGAATGAGTCAAACGCTTGGAAAACAGGCGTTCTGGCCCGAACTCTGCGTTTTAGACCTGGAAACGCAGAGTTGGGCCTTGTTTTTAGACTTGAAACGCCACAGGTCGCGATGCGCAGGATGAACTCTTGCGTGGACCGTAGGACGCCAGAGTTGGGTTCTGGCATGGATGTGCGTTTTGGACCTGGGACGCAGAGTTAGGCTCTGGGTATGGAACTGTCTGCGTTTGGCCTGGACACAGATGGGGCTACGCATGAACTGTGCGTTTTATGTCGGTTCGGACGCAGAGGGTTGAATCTCTACGC
>NC_033801.1:39889100-39908402 GCF_001876935.1 Asparagus officinalis | reverse complement strand
CTGATCCGCCGTCGGCCCCCCGGAGGCTGCGGTGTCAGGGGGTCTTGACATGCTCAACGTCTGCACCATCATGGTGCGCCTCCCTCCATCTCTTAATTAAGAGTCGGTCGAATGATAAAAACTGTAATGGTGCTACCGATGACTGTTGTTTTTTTGAGCAGCAACTTCAATGATTTAAAGTGTTTTGGAGGGAAGGGGGGATGATCTACGGAGAATTGATGACAATTGTTAAGGGGGGAAAAAGGAGAAGCAAGTAATGATCTCTATATATCAATAGAAAAAGGAACGGAATTGGTGCCGTTCTTATTATGAAAGGTGGAGATAATTTCTATTTTTTACGGCAGAAATATTACAAAGAAATGAAACGTTTCATGCTAATTACTGACTTAACTATTAATAATAACTAACCTATTATATGAGGTTGAGTGGTGCCCGTGCAATGAAACGGGAGGCAATTGTAAGCGCATTGAAAGGAGAGAAGAGACGACTGAGTCAGGATCCGAAGGATGCGCACCCACCGCTGCCTTGGCTAGCAATTTCCTATTCCCAAATATAGCACTCACAGAGTAGAGAACTGACCCCCGTATAATGAGGTGATCTTATACATGGGTGTGATTGTCCTTTTTACCCTCACAAATTTGATAATCCCCTAATTTAATAAAATGCCCTCCAAATTGTAATCAAAAAATTATCAAAATGCCCTCATTAAATTTCTCATTCAGTTACTTCATCCAAAATATTCATTTGTATATTTGGGTAAAAATGATTATGATATGTATGATTATTTGTAATTATATACTATTTTTATTAACTATTTATGATTAATGACTATGTGGGTTGTCCCCAAGGGGATTGGCTTTAACTTTTTATGAAAAGAGGACTTTTTTTAAAGGCAAGTAGGGTAACCTATGTTGGCCTTCTTGTTTTGATGATGTTTAACAATTAATTTACTTCTAATATTGTTTGTCTAGTGTTTGTGTTTTCGTATTTATTCTAGGCAAACAACGAGTTGGAGGATGGATGGAAGTGTGCTTCAACGATCATATCCAATGGAGGTTGGCGGAATGTCGGTGTGAAGCTATACAATTCAAGTTAAAAATTCAATTACAAGCTTCATCCAAATTTACCAAGTTGAGCTACAATGAAGATCAAGATCAAGCTTGGGTAACTTTAGTTTAGGTGTTATATTATGTGTGTTAAGTACGTTAAGCTAAATATCATATACACACACATTTTATTGGTTTCCTTGTATATATATGTAGTCATATATATATACAACACAAGTTTTGGTTTTTATGTCTATAAATATGAAATTATATATTTTATATTTATTTTTGTGATTTGGTTTAACTACTTAGATACGAAACAAATATATTTTCATATACATACTCATATGTTTTATTTTCTATTGTATTTGTGAAAATACTGTATTCATTATTTATAGACTTCATAACAATAGTTTATATCTTTCTTTAAGTCTACAAAATCATTTTGTATTGTTTCAAAACATGATTAAGCTAAAATGTCAAAACTCATATGTTCACATTTTCATGTTTTGGACTATTTTGCAAAATGATGATTTTTCACAAATAGAAAATGCAATTTGGAAAATTCTTTTTGTAATATGTTCATTTACATGTTTATATACATTTCCCAAAGTTTTATTATTTTTGGACTTCATTTGTTATTTTTCAACATATTTATAAAAGTCTCAAAAATAGTTTTTTTATTGTGTCAGTTTGCGGTCGACCGCCACGGTCGACCGCCGAGAGTCCAGAAACTCTCTATGTTCTTTTGTGGCTCACGGTCGACCGTACGCTGTGAGTTTCGCGGTCGACTGTCATGGTCGACCGTCAGTTGTCCAGAGCCCTACCTTTGCTATTTAGTTGCTCACGGTCAATCGTCACGGTCGCCCGCCGCACTGTCTTGTCATTCCCAACGGCTATTTTCTGCAGCCGTTGTTTGGGGTTTTTGGTCTTTTGTTTGGGGTTCTTGCTGAGTTTTTGGGAGGCTATAAATACCCATTTGATCTCAGTTCTCAACCCAACCCTAGAAATATTTTAAAACAAGTTTTAAAAAGAGTTTAAGTTTGGTTTTAAGTTTTTTTAAGGGTTTGGTTTGTGAAGAATTCTACAAGAGGAAGTGGAGATCAATTCATTGATATTTGAGCTTCAAATCATTCTCTCTCTCTCTCTCTCTCTCTCTCTCTCTCTCTCTCTCTCTCTCTCTCTTGTCATTTATTGGAAAAGTTTTATAAACTCTATCTAGCTTTACATGTTGCTTAGTTATTTGATTATCATTCTTTAAAGCTAGTTTTTATATTGAGTTTAGATTTGATTTTATTTTCTCATTGCTTACACACACAACCATTGAGCTTATTGTATTTACATACATTGTATAATTAGGTTGTGGGGAGTTGTAACAATTGAGAGTGAGCATAATTGTGTTCTCATCTTTTGTAGAGAACAAATTTATTATTTGTTATAATTGTGAGATTGTAAAGTTTTCGGTTAGTTAGAAAACCGAGTGTGAGGAGTGGACGTTGATCGGTGAACGTTAAAAACCGACATTGTGAGTGATTGTGTACGTTGATCGGTGAGCGTTGAAAACCGACATAGTGTGCTTGTAAACGTTATTCGGGTGAGCGTAGAAAACCCGGTCGTGATAGTGGATTTTTCCCCGGGAGTGGGGAGCGGAGACGTAGGACGGAAGGTCCGAACTCCGTGATCATTTGCTTGTGTTTGAGTTTGCTTTGGCGTTTTATTTGTGCTTAGTGTTCATTACATTCTTGTCACCATCGTAAATTTCCCTATCACATTTGTAGATTGTTTATTTTACCCTTGTGTTAGTTTATATATCCTTGTATATATTTCATAGTATATCTCATTGCTAGGATATATTCATTTGCTCATATTGCTTATTCTTGCTTATAACATATTGTATATCTATCTTGCAAGAAGAATAGTTTGAATTAGTTTTAATTGGCATAAAATCGGATTATATTAGCATAAGACCCTAATCACCCCCCCCCCCCCAGGATCTAACAACCTAACCAGCTAAGTCCTCAACAACACTCTGTCTCAAAAACAAAAGGACAGAAACAAACCAAAAACAAGAGGACAAACAGTCAACCGGCTTAGCTAGGAAATGAGCAACACCATTACCAATGCGTCTTACATAAGAAACTTTAGAGCAGACAGTAAGACTAGTGTGAACTTCATCTGCAATAGGAGCCAAGGAAGCAAAAGGAGAAGGAGAGTCCACCAAGGAGACAACCTTTAGAGAGTCAATTTCCACCACTGTAATCCTCCAGTTCATAAGCGGAACAAAGCGAATGCCCTCCAGGACAGCCAATAGCTCCGCATGATCCACAGATATAGGACCCCTTATTCTCCATAGAATAGCAACCAATCACATGTCTATGGTGATCCCGAATAACATCTCCCAAACCAATAATATCTCCTTCCAAAGGAACAACAGCATCTGTGTTGAGCTTTAGCAAACCAGGAGCAAGGGGATACCAAGCAAACGGCCATTTGGAAGGGGTGACAATGTCACGGGAGAGACCTCTAACTCTATCCCCTTCCTCCACAAAATTGAGAATCCAAGTCACCAAGACCGATGTCTCTCTAACACCGCCACCATGAGAGCGCATATTCCTTTCCCCCATATAAACCACATGGTTATGAAAGCCAAAACTAGAGAGTCCCTAGGGCAAACAGAGGTGAGATGGAAAAAGAAATCACCACAAGACGTGCCTCGAAAACCATTAATCACTTCCCAAAGATCTAAAGACTCCCACACTAAACGAGCAAAGGAGCAGACGGTGAAGATATGAAGGGCAGTCTCAAAGGAAGCAGAGCAAAGACGGCAACTAGGGGGCACAGAGATCCCCCTGCGAGATAAACTAGATGAGGTGAGGAGAACATCATAGAATAGACGCCAAAGGAATACTCTAATCTTCGGTGGGATCTCCACATGCCAGATCAAGGACCACCACTTCGCTACCCTAGAATCCAAGGTGGAAGCAGTATCAGGCATAGTGTGGCGAAGAAGTCGATATCCACTCTTGACTGTGTAGCACTCCTTCTCCTCATAATGCTAAATGAGTCTGTCAGGAACAGGAGAAAGTGGCAGTGGGATAAATAAAATGTCATCCCGATCTACTTGCCAAAAGGAGGTAGCAATCAGCTCATGATTCTAAGTACCTGAAGCAGAGATCAGCTTAGCCACCCTTGTGGAAGGGTCGATCGAAGAAGTGATTGGCCTAAAAGAAAAGGATATTGGGATCCATGGGTCAGCACTGATAAAGACACTCTAGCCATCACTTATCCTCCATCTCAGACCTCGACCCAGGAGCTCTCTCCTCTAGATAATGCTTCGCCATAAATAAGAGCAGCCAGGGCCGACACCAGCTGAAAGGAAGTCTGAGTTCCTGAAATACTTCCCCTTCAAAACCCTACTAGCCAAAGAAGAAGGGTCTTAAATGATTCTCCATGCCTGCTTAGCCACTAATGCCTGATTAAACATCTGTAGATCTCTAAAGCCTAGACCACCCTATGACTTTGCATGACACACCTTCTGCCACCTAACCCAGGGAATCTTTCTCTCACCAGAAGTTGATCCCCACCAGAATCTCATAATGATAGACTCAATCTCCCTGCACAACCCCTCCTCCAAG
This sequence comes from Asparagus officinalis, assembly GCF_001876935.1. Taxonomy (NCBI): domain Eukaryota; kingdom Viridiplantae; phylum Streptophyta; class Magnoliopsida; order Asparagales; family Asparagaceae; genus Asparagus; species Asparagus officinalis. The sequence continues at coordinate 39,903,721 of NC_033801.1, read as the reverse complement.
CTTGGACTCTTTTCTAAACTGAGTCCCTGATTGAAACAAAAGTATGACGACGGCTTCTTCTAACCACCGAAGGGAGGCCTAAGTACCGATCATGTGACTGGGCCTTATCAAGCCCCAAGACAGAAAAAATAGAGGCCCTAGTATCCTCATCTACACAGGGCTAAAGGTGATGGCAGACTTCTGAAATTTAACTTTCTGACCGGTTGCAGCCTCATATAGCAGCAGAGTACTTTGGACAGTCTGTGTAGTGGCCTGGGAAGCCTAAATAAAAACCAAAGAGTCGTCTGTAAAGAACAAGTGAGAAATTCTTGGCCCTGGCCGGTAATAAGATAACCCTCTGATGCACCTATTCTCCTCTTGTCTGATGATCAGTGCTGAGAGAGCTTCCGTGAAGAAAAGGAACAAATATGGAGATAGTGAGCATCCTTGTCGCAGACCACGAGTAGGAGTGACCTGATCCACAATCTGCCCATTAAGCCAGAAAGAGAGTGAGGAAGTAGAGATACAATGATCTAGAAATCCCATTACCTGAAGGGCCTTGTCAATAAACCCCTATTCCACTCTATCATATGCCTTACTCATATCCAATTTCAGTGTCATATGGCCAGACTGACCCCCTCTCCTTTTTTACAATGTGTGGAGAAGTTCAAAAGCAACAATGATATTGTCCTGAATTGATCTCCCTGGGACAAAGACACTCTGAAAGCATCCGATCAATCTGCCAGGAACTCGCTTTAGCCTATTAGCAATGGTTTTCGTGACAATCTTGTAGATCATATTACATAGACCAATGGGTCTAAAATCTGTCACATTCTCAAGTTGATCCTTTTTGGGGATGAGAACCACATTGGTTTTATTCCAAGACCTGATAGACAAACTCCCATTTAGAATCTTTAAACATGCAGCCGAAATATTTGGGCTAATAACAGATCACTGGGACTGAAAAAGGATGCATGGAAGCCATCTGGGCCGGGTGCCTTAGAAGGGCCCATAGATCGAAGAGCACCCCATACCTCATCACCTGTAAAAGGCTCAGAAATGATTCGAAGGTCATCCACAGAAAGCTTAGAAGAGATAGCACCACCCACCTCAGCCAAAATCTCCTCTAAAGGAGTGGAAGAAGAAAATAGTTCTGAGAAATACTCCTTAATAAGCATTGCAATTCCCACCTGATCCTCCACCCAAGTGCCATTAGGATGATGTAGATGGCTAATGAAGCTCTTCCTCCTCCTAGTGGAAGCTCTAATATGGAAGAATTTGGTGTTATGGTCCCCGTCTCAGAGCCAATCAACCCTAGCTTGTTGTCGCCAGAAGCTCTCTTCCCTATACTCAAGATCCTCCCTCTCCTTCTCAAGTCTTCGGATCTCAGCCATATGATCCACCACATCAGGAGAAGAGTATAGAGACTGGAGCTTTCACTGAATAACTAATAATCTGTGCCTCCATCTACCAAAATGCTCTTTGCTCTAACTATTGAGATTTGTAGCACAAGACCCTAGCTTCTGACAAACCGATTCACATAGACCCTATTGTGTGGAGATCCCAGGCCAGACACTGCTAATAACATCATTCAAATCATCCTCTTTGAGCCAGAAGGCTTCAAAGCGGAAGGGACAATCATGCCTAACTGGAAGGGGGCGAGGAGCATCAAAATATAACATAATAGGACGATGGTCAGAAACAGAGAAATCTAAGTGGTGTACCTCAGCAGTGGAAAATATGTCACGTCAGCCAGAGTCAGCTATCATCCTGTCCAAGCACTCATGGATATGAGATATACCAGTCTGACGATTATTCCAAGTGAAGGTGTGCCCGCAATACCCCAGATCAAGTAGCTCATAATGCAGCAGAACATTCTAGAAATCTAGCATTCTCGAAACAAGCGTCTGTCTACCACCTAGCTTCTCCCCTGGGCTCGTGATGGCATTAAAATCACCTCCACATAACCATGGCTCAGAGGAAAGACCCCTCAACCGTCTCAACAGATCCCATGACTAGTACCGTAAGTGTTTCTGAGAATGGCCATAAAACCTGATGAATCGTCAGTTCCTTCCTGCTGTTCAAGGTGAACGTACAAGGCCTAAAACACATCAGGCTCACTTAATAATTTTCCCACTCTACTAAACTTAATTCACAACTAATTATGAGAATAATCCTCTTCAATTTTTTAACTCCACCCTTCATTCAAAACACTCTTCATCTCCTCCCTCTCGTAACCTCCACACCCATCAACGTATAAATCCCCCTCTCTTAATTCCTTCCCCTCACCGATCCCTCCACCACCAAAAGAATCGATCTCTCTCCTTGGAAGTTCAGCTTGCTATAACGATCTCTGTCATTTTCACTCTCACCTCAGGACCCAATATTCTTCAAGCAAACCCAACCTCTCTTCAATCCCGCTTATCGACCAACATGTTGGCATTATAAAGGAGAAAATATAATTTTGCCTTCATTGAATAGTCTCACATGGACTAAGGAGATGAATAGTAGAGGGTTTATAATGCTTCTACTCTCATTGGGCTTTGAGGATCCCTAAGAAGGGGGTGTTTTGGGCTTTGTATTGTTTGGGCTTTGCATAACACACGCACGTGCGCTCCTCGTCCCGCCGCGACGCAACGCGCGCCACGCCGCACCGGACGCCCTCTTTGTACCGTTGTTCGTAGTATGTCCATTAGTGCTGGCTGTTGATGCTTGATTCTGTCAGGTTCACTACTGAAAAAAGGGACGTTCTTTGTGGGTATTGTGATGCCAAGGCAGAAATGACAACTCCTCGGCAAATATTTATCCTTCAACTGTTGAGATTGAATTTTAGAGGTTCCATTGTGGGTTCTTAATTTGTTTCGTGATTTAGCACTTTTAAGATTATGTTAATAAAAGTGCTAAGAATTTTGGTCAATGATGATAACTGTTTCTGTAATACCCCAACCCTTGAGAGGGTGATGTGATTAGTATTGATAGATTTGATTGGAATATTCATACCACCAAGATGCATCTTTTTTTCGGGAACCCAACTCTTAGAAACTCCAAAGTTAAGCGTGCTTGGCCTGGAGAAATTCTAGGATGGGTGACCCACTGGAAAGTTTTTCAGGGAGCACGTGAGTGATGACAAAAACATGCTGAAAAGACATGTGGTGGTTTGTGAGGCCAGTCCATCAGATCTAATAACGTACCGACTCCGGGATTCCGAGGCTGGGCGTTACAAATGGTATCAAAGCAAAGCCAACCGGAATTGTGAGAGCTAAGTGCTATACGGCACAAAGTGCTACGTCGAGAGGGCGGGAGCCACCTCTTGAGGCCGTAGGAGCCACCTCTAGAATCTCACACGGATGGTATGGTCTTGGATGATATGATTTGACGCAACGAGGACGTTGCGAGTTTAAGTGGGGGAGTTTTTAATACCCCAACCCTTGAGAGGGTGATGTGATTAGTGTTGATAGATTTGATTGGAATACTCATACCACCAAGATGCATCTTCTTTTCGGGAACCCAACTCTTAGAAACTCCAAAGTTAAGCGTGCTTGGCCTGGAGAAATTCTAGGATGGGTGACCTCCTGGGAAGTTTTTCAGGGAGCGCGTGAGTGAGGACAAAAACATGCTGAAAAGACATGTGGTGGTTTGTGAGGCTAGTCCATCAGATCTAATAACGTACCGACTCCGGGATTCCGGGGCGGGGCGTTACAAATCTCCTCGAGTGCCTTCTTCCACATCTTTCTTTATCTTCAACAGTTGAGGATCATTCTGCTGGTTTGCTTTAATTTTATTCTTCCACATCTTCCACATCTTTCTTTATCTTCAACAGTTGAGGATCAACAGTTGAAATTCTAGGATGGGTGACCCCCTGGGAAGTTTTTCAGGAAGCGCGTGAGTGAGGACAAAACGTGCTGAAAAGACATGTGGTGGTTTGTGAGGCCAGTCCATCAGATCTAATAGCGTACCGACTCCGGGATTCCGGGGCGGGGCGTTACAAATGGTATCAGAACAAAACCAACCGGAATTATGAGAGCTAAGTGCTATGTGGCGCAAAGTGCTACGTCGAGAGGGCGGAAGCCACCTCTTGAAGCCGTAGAAGCCACCTCTAGAATCTCACACGGATGGTACGGTCTTGGATGATATGATTTGGCGCAACGAGGACGTTGCGAGTTTAAGTGGAGGAGTTTGTAATACCCCACCCAACCCTTGAGAGGGTGATGTGATTAGTATTGATAGATTTGATTGGAATACTCATACCACCAAGATGCATCTTCTTTTCGAGAACCCAACTCTTAGAAACTCCAAAGTTAAGCGTGCTTGACGTGGAGAAATTCTAGGATGGGTGACCCCCTGGGAAGTTTTCCAGGAAGCGCGCGAGTGAGGACAAAACGTGCTGAAAAGACATGTGGTGGTTTGTGAGGTCAGTCCATCAGATCTAATAACGTACCGACTTCGGGATTCCGGGACGGGGCGTTACAGTTTCTGACCGTAATGACATTCCGCAAAGTTGCACTGTAGCACTTGCTGAGAAAGCATGAGTCGGATTAGCACATGTAGGCACATTGTTCATAATTTTTGAACTGGACTAGAGCACTCATGTTAAGTGCTGAAGTTTTAATATTATAATGGAGTTAGATATAAAGTTTCTGAAATTCTTTTCGTAGAAATATTTTTTTGGCGAAGTGCAATGGAGACTCAATCGTTGTCATTAACATATTAGTTGATATCTTCAAAGTTTTCGTATGTATTTGCTTCAGAGCTGCAGAGTTTGCCAAATAAAAACAGCGAGAGCAAAGTACAAGCTAATCCTTGATCTTCAATTACACAAGTAAGAAATTATCCTTTTTTTATTACTCGACACTATTCTGCTATTTCTTCAAGACCTATCCAGGAGCAGGAAATTAGTTTTTGATATTTTTTACAGACTCGAAAGGGAGAATTTGAATCGTTCTCATAGCTATCAGCATCAATGTAACCCAACTGTGGAACGAAGTCTAACATGCAAAAATGCAACTTAATGGGAATTAAGTTCTGTTTATTTTGAGTTTTTGTACATGCAGCTTTCTGCTATTGTTTCTAGCCTCAGATATCATCAAGTGTATTTTTCATTATATGAGATATTATCATTTATCATTGAAGCCACACAGATTTCTTTACGAGTATAGTTTTGAAATGTAATCATCTGTGTAGTGTATGTTTCTTTTGATTAATGTTTACATATGGCAATTGTGAAATTTTAAGTTATTAATATATTTAATGTAAGTAATTTTTTGGAGGTTAGTGTTTTAAGTTTTGAACTTTACCCATCTCGTGTAGTGCTATACTGAAGTCATGTAGATTTAATTATTTTCCAAACTTTTTTATGATTTTTGAAAGTCCAAATATCAACCATCTTTGAAGTTTGTGTGTGTATTTTTTTAATCAATTGCAGAACTGAGAATTACTTACAATTAAGAGCTTCTGTTTGTTATTGATAATTTTTACCAAAAAAGAATCCAACGAGACTTTGTTTGGGTGGGAAATCGATTTCTTCATTGTATAACTTATTACAACTTCAGTCGTTACAACAAGTTCAATATAAGAGTATAAACTGCTTCTTGACACTCCGATAAGTATAAGAGTATAAACTGCTTCTTGATACTCCAATAAGTATAAGAGTATAAACTGCTTCTTATAACTCCAAAGAGTATACGAGTATAAACTGCTTCTCATTCCTCCGACCGGTATAAGAGGTTAAACTGCTCCCAAAAAAAGATCGGTCTTTTTATAAGACCTTTACACAATAAAATTAAAATTACAATCTCCTTCAAATAAATGTAACGGGTGTTTATCCCCCGCTGCTTGCGTGGGATCTTAGTCTGTGACGGGGACGTTGATATCCGTGGATCACCAAACGATCAGACCAGATCCGGAGCTTCGTTGATTCGCGAAGGAATCAAGAAACCAAAGCAATTATCTCGGCAACAGCGAGATAATCACTCTTCTCGAGATCACCGTAACGGGGCAATCTCAAGGGAAGGAATCGGGCTGCAGATCTGGCGAACTCCTCTTCTTTATGCCGAAGAATTCGCTGATATCTCCTCCTCCTCTCTGAAATTTGTGGCTCTTCAGTCCTCAGTTTGGCAAGGCTTTGCCAACGCTCGAGAATTCCAGATCTGAAAAAATGAAGGCTCTGGGGTTGTATTTATAGACTTCGGGAGCCTTGTTTTCGGATAAGAATGGTTGATTCCCTCTTATCCTCAATCGTAACCACTTAATCACGTTCATGGATGATATTTTATTAGTTGAAACAAATCCAGGCGGTTAACGGTCGAAAAATAGCTTTAAACTGCCAAAATCTGATTTTTGGGTCTGCGGACACCTGTGGGTGTCTCGCCCTGGCCGAGACACTTGTGGGTGTCTCGGCTCGGCCAACCAAGACACTAAGGGGGTCTCGCCCTGCGAGACACCAAGGGGTGTCTCGGCCTGGCCGAGACACCATGTGGTGTCTCGGCCAAGCCGAGACACCATGGAGTGTCTCGGCCAAGCCGAGACACCTTGGGGTGTCTCGGCCTGGCCGAGACACCTCTGGGTGTCTCGCCGAGGTCCGAAACGTAGCTCTGCGCGTCTTGTCCGTTTCAACCGTATCTTCGTCGTTCGAACTCGGAATCGTGCGATTCAAGATGTGTTGGAAAGCCGTCGAGAAGATCTACAAGCTCCCATGATTGAATCATCTATGGAGTGGATGGGACATGGGGGTGTTTCATCTTTCGTAAGTGACGCGGAGCTCCTGATCAGTTCGTGTTTTTGTTATTCCGAAGTTCTGTTGCTTTGCATGGTTCGTTGACTCACTTCATGCGCTTGTCAATGTCAATTAAGCTTCTGTGACTCGGATAGTAACGTTCATCGTCTTCTCTGTGCCTTGAGCTGCATGTGAGGGATCGTAGGTAATTTTAGACGCCTACACATACCCCCTCCAAAGTGTTTCAGCCTTATTCTTTTATAAAAGAGGCTGGAATACTTTGGATGTGATCGGTCTAACTTTCACTTGGTATAAAAGGACCTGTAGTTAGATTTGATTCTTGACTCCTTCGATTTTTAGTCTATTCGATATTTTGACGAATAGCTGAAGTTCTCCCGGCGCTGCGTTTATCGTCTGACCATCGTCGAAGTCTTGAATCAAAACTGGTGAGTTGATTTTGGCTCGTGCTGTCGAGTTGACTTTGAACTGACTACCTCTGCCACAATATATTGGCTTAGGACTACGCATTGAACGCTGTTGTTTAGGATCGCTCGGCGTTGACTTTTCTTCACAACACGTTGACCTGCGTTGACCTAGGGTTTCGGATCGTCCGATGTTGACTTTTCATTGCAACGTGTTGACTGCCATTGACCTAGGGTTACGTGTTGACCGGCGTTGACCTGGGGTTTCGGATCGCCCGGTGTTAACTTTTTATTACAACGCGTTGACTGACGTTGATCTAGGATTACGGGTTGACCGTCATTAACCTAGGGTTTCGGATCACCCAGCGTTGACTTTTCATCGCAACGCGTTGACTGGTATTGACCTAGGGTTACGCGTTAACCTAGGGTTTCGGATCGCTCACCGTTAACGTAATTTATACTCGTACGTTTGCTGGAGTATACACAGTTTAAGCTCTTAAGGTATTGGAGCATGACGGTTCCAATAGTTAGGGCTCCAGGACCAACTGTTAAAGCTAATTTGTCTGCAGATATGGATCTTATCCCAAAGTTGTTGGATGCTCGAGTCACGAGACCAACTAATGGGGCTGATGCGTCAATGACTCTCACATTCATAGGATTTTTAGCAAACCCTCAGCCATCAACGGGTTTGATGAGCCTTTACCGACTACCATTTGAGTCGGGCTAGCATGCGAATTGTTTAACTCTGTTCCGCATGTGACGTTGTGCTAAAAGAGATAACTCTTTTAGTGCTACGATATTGAATACGTAGACTCCGTCTTTCTCACGGGAATAGACTACCCGGCCGCATGTATCAGAAGCAGACTTAGGATTTTTGGCAAATCCTCAGTCATCAATGGATTTGACGTGTCTTTACCGATTACCGTTTGAATCGGTCTTGCATGCGGATTGTTTAAGTCTGTTATGCATGTAACGTTGTGCTAAAAGAGTTAACTCTTTTAGTGCTACGATATTGAATACGTAGACTTCGTCTTTCTCACGGGAATAAACTAACCGGCGACGCGTGTTAGGCGTTGACTTATCTCTATTTAGGAGTCAAGATAAAGTTCCCCGTGCGTGTAAGGCACGGATTATGGTGTTATTAATAACAACCTGCCACAATATTGAATATGTGGGGTTTTGTCCTTTTATACGGTCAATGGCTAACCGGCAATGCGTGTTAGGCGCTGACTTATCCCTACTTAGGCTTCGGGATAAAATTCCCTAGATTTGGATTCTGATGTCTTCTCTAATTGGTAAAAGACTAAACCGGCAACACGTGTTAGGCGTTGACTTATCCCTTGTAGGCATCGAAAATTGCCTATAGGTCTCCACAAACGGTTCAGTGTTAACGAGCGACGATGAACATCACCATCCGATCCACATTAGCCTAATCGACGTCGACGAACGACTGAAGTGAATCGACGAGCTACATGAGCGGATAGGACTTCGGAACCACGAAGACCCGGACCAATCGGGAAACCCGGCACTGTTCACAAAAAGGACAACACCCCTCGCGCCTCGACCACTCTACAGATAATCCAACCACCAGAGCGGATCGAACTCTTCGTCAAGCATCCAACGCACCCGGAATCACTCAAATCCGAGTACGGACGAAGAATCTACAGGGGAAACAACTGAAACACCTAAACGGAGTCCCGGCATGACGAAATACCAGGGTGTCTCGGCCTGGCCGAGACACCCCAAGGGTGTCTCGGCCTGGCCGAGACACCAAGGGGTGTCCGCACCCCTTGATGGTCCCCTAGCCCCCCTCTTGGCCTATAAATAGACCCCTTGGGTCCTCTTTCAAAAGGCTGGATTTATTTTGTCTTGGAGCAAGGCTAGAGAGAGAGAGGGGGATTTTTGGAGAGCCTTGGCGAAGCCCTGCTGCAGTGAAGAGTGCCCGAGTGCTTCAACAAGAGGAGGAGAGGTCTTGATCAGAGCCTTCATCACCCGTCCGAGCCTTAGTATTAGCCTTAGCGTTAATACTAAGAAGAACGAATATCTCGATTATCCGAGATAGGAGCTGTAAACTTCTAGATCTCACGCAGATCGACGAAGTTCTGCTTCTATATCCCTCCACGGATAGACGAAGCTCTGCCCGATTTTCTCGGAATAGATCTGATTGCCCCGGTGGTCCACGGATATCAACGTCCCCGTCACAGGCCAAAGACCCACGCAAGCAAGAGATGACGAACAGCTCTTGCGTTTGTTTGAAAGGAGTTGCATTTCTTTTGTTTTCATTGTGTACCAGTCTTATAAAAAGACTATCTTTTTACTTCATTGTAACGATCAAAGTTGTAATGAATGCAGCAATGAATACAGCGACTTTTTCCGCAAACATCCCTACTTAGGATTCGGGATAAAATTCCCTGCGCGTGTTAAGCACGGATTATGAGAGTTAAAAAGGTGACGTCTTCTCTTGGGGCAAAGACAAACCCGATACTGGAAAGGAAGAATTTTATATTCTATTTTCAATTGCAAAGAAGACTCGAAGTGGGATTTCCACCTCGAGAATCTGAAGAGTGAAACTAAGAGTAGGATCTCCACTCCGAGAATCGAAAAGATTCGGATAATCCTAACTATCGGAATGTTTGATTACCGAACTAAATGTAAATTTCTCATTTATCGAGAGTGAATTATGATTATGGCCCTAACTATAGGAAGGTTCGACTAAGCAGGAGTTTGAGGTAACCATAACTATAGGAAGCTTTGATCACTTGATTTGAAAGTGGACCTCTCATTCATGGAAGAAATCGAGAGAGGATTTTGGTTTTGGCCCTAACTGTAGGAAGGTTTGACCGAGTGTGAGATTTGAGATGATCCTAACTGTAAGAAGGTTTGATCGCTCGATTCGTGAACCTCTCGTTCATTGGAGGAATCGAGAGGGGATTTTGGTTGTGGCCCTAACTATAAGAAGGTTTGACCAAGTGAACAGTAAGAGTGGGAGTACAAATTACAGTAGGAGTGTTGATTCGTACAAATCACTCAAAGGGGGTTCCTGGTGTTAAGTGGCAAATACATAACACGGAGGGGTTTGATAATCGTCAATGATCAGGAGATTAAAATTCTGAATACTATGTCCGGACTCTAACAATGAGAATGTTGAGTGCACAGATGTAGCGGGAGTTTGTGTGGGAGTTTCTTATTCATCACCTTCTTGTAGTGACCGGGTTATCCCTAAAAATATACTATGTAGAATTCTTTTGGGAACTTCTCATTACATGAATTACCCACCCCCAGCTTTTTTGCAAAACTGGGTCTAATATTAAACTCAGTTGGATGACCGGGTTATCCTTAAGAATATTATGTATAAAATTCTTCATAAACTTCCCGTCGAAGGTAAGAAATAGTTTAGACTCATATACCTATTGGAGTACCGGGGAGAAGTTTAACCTCATATACCGGTTAGAGGATTGAGAAGCAGTTTATACTCGTATACTCTTCGGAGTGTTCGTTCGATTTAATTGAGCGTTATGACGCCGGCTTTAACCAAGGTTTGGATGCTATTCTTGAGAGCGAAGCAAGCCATGGTAGGATGAAGGATCCTCCTGTGGTACGCATAGTACTTTGGATCAGCAGTATTGTCAGCTTCCTCCTGATCTACAATTGGTGGTAGCTTGATCTTGTTATTTTCAAGGAGGGACTCGAAAATAGCTAGAACGTCTTCGTCTTTGAAGGAGTACTCATTTTGGAGTCTTGGATCCGAAGTCTTTTGCTGTTTTCGAGGTTGTTGTTGTGACGTCTGATTAACATCAATAACTGTTGTAGGTGTCTTACCCTTACCACGGGAGGTGAAGTTCGAGTTTGGAGGATTAGCCGTCAGTTGGCTCCTCTCGGCCTTCTTCCTTCGGAGGAAGCGTTCGGTCTGCTCTCCGTGCACTTTCAACTCTTTTCAGGTATTGGATGGTGCTACTCCCATAACTTCTAACACGTCCAAAGAGAGGTTGTTGTAGCATGTTTGGAGGATGAAATCCTCTGTGATCGGATCTCGGCAGTTCATCGCCTTATTCCGGAAGCGCTTGACGAAGTCGTCGACCGTTCCTCTGTGATCGGATCTCGGCAGTTCATCGCCTTATTCCGGAAGCGCTTGACGAAGTCGTCGACCGTTTCCCCGTCCTCCTGTTTCTCCTCGAAGAGTGTCCTGATGGATATCTCGACGTCGTCATCAAAGAAGTTGCTGAGGAACGAGCTCTCCATATCGTCCCAGCTATTGATGTTTCCAGGCTTGAGACGGTGGTACCAATCGAAAGCAGACCCGCGGAGGGTGCCAACGAATGACCAAACCATCAAGGCTTCGTTGCCAGAAATCATACCCAAGTGGGATTTGAAATAAATCAAATGTTGAGTGGGCGAGCCCTTCCCGTCGAATGGCGTGAAGTTGATCAGGTTGAACTTTGTCGGATATGGGATCGAATCCCACTCTCTTGGGTAAGGACACGAAATCCCGGTCTTCTTCACCTCTCTAGCAGACATCAGAGCGTCGATTTTGCTCTCGAGATCCTTCATCTTTTCGTCCTCATCTATATCCTGCTTTGAACGATTTATGAGAGGAATAATGTGGCCACCCTAGCATTGTTATTTTCAGTGGGACCACCCCTAGTATTGTTGTCTTCATTGAGCCCACCCTCAGCGTTTTGGTCAACAGGAGGGTTCTCAGCATTGATACGTTCATCTACATCTGAATCGCTACCTGCTTGGTTAGCAAGGTTGCGATGGCTGGATTCACCGAATTGATTGGACAGAGCCCGAATTTTTTGGTCATACTCTTCCTTCATCCGTATCATGGCCATTTCCAATTCGAACTTAAAGTTCTCTTTTTGCCTAGCCAAAACGTCCTCGATGATTTTGGCCATTTGTTCAGCGTTGATCATAAACGCCTCACGAGATCGTCCTATGCTGGACACCGTATTGTCAGAAGCGATGGCAAAGTTCATATTTGATGCTTCATCATCTGAGGATAATCCGTTATTCATCCTCTGATAGTCCCTACGCCTAGTAGTTCCCACACGCAACCGAGTTATACGTTAGGATACGTCTAAAAAATGACGGGGACTAAAACTTCGCGTTGACTTACCTTTATCGACCATATTGATGGTGACCTCTAGGAGTTCGTCATCTTACGCAACTGATCTTTTTCTATAGAAATGACTTGGCTTGGACTGGGACGTTCTGGTGGAGATCTTTTCAAATATTAAGACCCTCTGTGGAGCGGTATTGGGGCAGCTACACGCTGATAATACTGCTCTGATAAGTTTGGTACACGGACAGCGAAAGTCCGCTTCCCGGGTACTTCTCTTTTGAGATTTATTAGTACCCCCAGCCCGATAGTACAACTCATCGACGTTACGGTCAGAGTAACCTATCAGCTATTGGTTTGATTCCTCAAGTGGAACGCTGTTGTTTGTTCGGCGCATCTTCTTCTGAATAGGTAGTGCTTTATTGGCTTTAGCAGGAGTCACACGTTTGGAATCACACCCGTGTGAGGGTGAAATTTTAATGGGCTCCTGGTTTTGTGCAGGCACCCCCCCCTGCGGGTAATTACGGGAATTAACTTGTTAGGAGGTCGCGTACGACCCCCAGTCTGAATGGTTTCTCGGGGTTCCTTCAACGGTCCCAAGGGTTCCTTAACAGACGCTTTGCCTTGATCTTTGTGTAAAGGACCCAGGCGATTCTTCAACGGAATTCCAAATTTGGAGAGATCCACGCTGTCGTTGGGCTTCACCGAAGGTATGGGAGCAATAGGAGCGGGATCCGAAGTTGACGAATGCTGGGGACCAACATTACTTGCTTTGGCCTTAGGCATTGATTTGACCTTTGGCATCCAATTTTGTTTGGATCTCAACGATCTCTTAACCGCCTCTTCCTTTTGCATTACTTGTGCTTTTCGCACAAGGATCTAGGCATGCGCAAGAAGTGTGTGACGCTTCTGAATGCGCTTCTCAAGAGTGGAACAGTTCCCTTTGACACGAACCCATTCGTTAGTAGGTGGTTGGGAGGAGGTTCGTGAAGCATGCTGTGGAGATGGCTTAGCCACTTGGCGCTTTCTGAACTCCAGATCCACTTGGTAACGGAGTCCGTCCACCTGATCCAAAGCCTTGGCGAATTGGCGCGCGAGGCGTTGGCTGCCTTTGACGTGCTCTCCTTGATAGAATTAGCGCGCCTTCAGCAGTTAACTCCTTGATCGCGGAGGAGTTCAGATCTGCAGATCTGATCTCATTGGATGCCGGCGGATCGTTGTAAGGTACGGCTGCAGCAACGGTAGCAGGGAATTCGCCTTCTTGAGTCTTCAGATATGAAAACCAGTGGATCTTCCGGGTGAAGGAGACCTTCTTGCGCTTGCGAGGAGAGGCGGATCTGGAGGAGAAGGAGGAGACGTACTCCTCGAACTTCTGTTGGTCAAACTCGTATTTGACCTCTTCAGCCACGAGGATCTTGATCGTCGGCTATGGCACGACAGCCTCGGTGACGAGACTATTAGCTCACACTGTGGTCGCCAGCTTGTTTTTGTGAGAAATCGATTTCTTCATTGTATAACTTATTACAACTTCAGTCGTTACAACAAGTTCAAAAAAAGATTGGTCTTTTTATAAGACCTATACACAATGAAATTAAAATTACAATCTCCTTTAAACAAACGCAACGGGTGTTTATTGCCCGCTGCTTGCATGGGATCTTTACCTGTGACGGGGACGTTGATATCCGTTCATGGAGCCCTGTTTTCGGGAGCCCTGTGACGGGGGCGGTGATCTCGAGAAGAGTAATTATCTCGCTGTTGCCGAGATAATTGTTTCGGGAGCCCTATTTTCGGATAAGAACGGTCGATTCCCTCTTATCCTCAGTCGTAACCACTTAATCACGTTCATGGATGATATTTTATCAGTTGAAATAAATCCAAGCAGTTAACGGTCGAAAAATGACTTTAAACTGCCAAAATCTGATTTTCGGGTCTGCGGAGACCCATGGGTGTCTAGCCCTGGCCGAGACACTCGTGGGTGTCTCGGCCTGGCCGAGACACCAAGAGGTGTCTCGCCGAGGCCCAGAATGTAGTTCTGCGTGTCTTGTCCGTTTCAGCCGTATCTTCGTCATCCGAACTCAGAATCGTGCGATTCAAGATGCGTCGGAAAGCCATCGAGAATATCTACAAACTCCGATGATTGAATCATCCGTGGAATGGATGGGACACGGGGGATGTTTCGTCTTTCATAAGTGAAGCGGAGCTCCCGATCAGTTCGTGTTTCCGCTATTCCGAAGTTCTGTTGCTTCGCATGGTTCGTTGACTCACTTCATGCGCTTGTTAATGTCGATTAAGCTTCTGTGACTCGGATAATGACGTTCATCATCTTCTCTGTGCCTCAAGCTGCGTGTGAGGGCCCGTATGCAATTTTAGACGCCTACAGATTTGGCACGATTTTTATATTATAGTTAAGGAAGAAAAAAACTATTATCATGCTGATTCTGTAAGTTTC
>NC_033801.1:39883621-39888100 GCF_001876935.1 Asparagus officinalis | reverse complement strand
ATCCCTAAGAATACCCATGTGGTATTCTTCTGAGAACTTCCCGATGCATTGGATTATCCACCCCCAGCTCCTCTCTTTGAATTGGGTTTGATTTTGTTGTCCGACCGGGTTATCGAATTGGGTTTGATTTTGTTGTCTGACCGGGTTATCCTTAAGAATATTAACGTAATATCCTGCAGGAACTTCCCGTCAATGGTAGGAAATAGTTTAGACTCATATACCTATTGGAGTATCAGGGAGCAGTTTAACCTCTTATACCGGTCGGAGGATTGAGAAGTAGTTTATACTCATATACTCTTCGGAGTGTGAGAAGCAGTTTATACTCATATACTCTTCGGAGTGTGAGAAGCAGTTTATACTCATATACTCTTTGGAGTGTTGAGAAGCAGTTTATACTCATATACTCTGTCGGAGTCTTGAGAAACAGTTTATACTCTTGTACTCTTTGGAGTATTGAGGAACAGTTTATACTCTTGTACTCTTTGGAGTATTGAGAAACAGTTTATACTCTTGTACTCTTTGGAGTAGTAAGAAGCAGTTTATACTCTTATACTTATCGGAGTGTGAGAAGCAGTTTATACTCATATACTCTGTCGGAGTATTGAGAAGCAGTTTATACTCATATACTCTGTCGGAGTATTGAGGAACAGTTTATACTCTTGTACTCTTTGGAGTTTTGCCGTTTTCAATTGGCTTACCCTAGCGTTATAACGCCGGCTTCAACCAAGGTCTGGATGCTATTCTTGAGAGCAAAGCATTCCTTGGTGGGGTGGAGGATCCTTCTGTGGTACTCGCAGTACGTTGGGTCCGCAGAATCGTCATCTTCCTCCTGATGCGTGATGGGCGGGAGTTTGATTTTGTTGTTTTCGAGAAGGGTCTCGAAGATAGCTGGAACGTCTTCGTCTTTGAACGAGTACTCGTTTTGGAGCTCCTCGTCTGAATTCTCCTGTTGTTCCCAGGACTGTTGTTGTGACGTTTGATTATCGCCAATAACCGTTGCAGGTGCGTCCCCTTCATCATGAGGTACGAGATCCGAATCCAGAGGGTCAACCATTGGTTGGTTTCTTTCGACCTTCCGCCTTCTGATGAAGCGTTCAGCTTGCCTTCCTCCTTTTGAGGAAGCGTTCGGCCTGTTCTCCGCGTACCTTCAACTCCTTCCAGGTATTGAGCGGCTCTATTCCCATTACGTCCAAGATGTCAATGGACAAGTTGTTCTGACAAGTCTGCAAGAGGAATTCCTCCGTGACGGGATCCTTGCAGTTCATTGCCTGATTACGGAAGCGTTTGATGAAGGTATCCACCGACTCTCCGCCTTTTTGTTTCTCGTCGAAGAGTGTCCTGATCGACACCTCGGTGTCATCATCGAAGAAATGGGCGAGAAACATGCCTTCCAAGTCCTCCCAGCTGTTGATGCTTCCGGGCTTGAGACGGCGGTACCAATCGAAGGCAGGCCCGCGAAGGGTGCCAACGAATGACCGAACCATCAAGGGTCCGTTGCCAGAGATCACCCCCAAGTGGGACTTGAAGTAGATCAAATGTTGAGTAGGCGAGCCCTTTCCGTTGAATGGCGTGAAGTTGATCAGGTTGAACTTCGCCGGATACGGGATCGAATCCCACTTTCTCGGGTAAGGACACGGAATGCCGGTCCTCTTCACCTCCCGAACAGACATCAGGGCTTCGATTTTTCTTTCGAGCTCCTTTATCTTTTCGGCCTCACCCATATCCTGTTTTGGATAAGTTTCGAAAGGAATCATACGGCCACCCCCAGTGTTGTCACTACTGGTGGGTCCACCCCCAGCGCTATCATCACTGGTGGGTCCACCCCCAGCGCTGTTAATTTTAGTGGGGCCACCCCCAGTATTCTTGGGTGGTGCGTTGGCCATGACGATTTCGACCACCTCCGGCTCGCTGTTGACTGCAGCGTTCTGGGTGCGACGGTCGGACTCAACTAGCTGGTTCGACAAAGCTCGGATCCGTTGATCGTGCATTTGTCTCATTTCTTGCATAGCCATTTCCATTTCAAACTTGAAGATTTCCTTCTGTTTAGTCAGGGCCTCTTCAATGATTTTGGCTATCTGATCTGTATTGACCATGAGCACCTCTCGAGCTTGCCCTATGCTAGACGTTGTGTCATCAGAGGCGAGCGCGGAATGGGAATCTGAGGATTCATCATCGGAAAGGACTCCTTCATGGATCCCACGATTGTTGTTATATCTGTCGGCTTCTAGCTGAAGCTGAGCTGTTCCCGAATTGACCCTGCTTCCTGGAGAGGAATTAGGGTCGGAATCACTTGAAATGATTGGGGATTTTCCCTTGTTGACCATGTTGATAGTCACTTCTAGGGGTTCATCATCTCGAGCAATCGATCCTCTTTGGTGGGAACGCCTTAACTTGGGCTTTGTCGGTCCATCTGTGATTCCCTCGAATATCGAGACCCTCTGTGGAGCGGTCTTGGGGCAGCTACAGGCTGATAATACTGCCCTGATAATTTTGGTACACGGACAGTGAGAATCCGCTTCCCGGGTGTTTCTCTTTCGAGATTCATCCGCACCCCCAGCCCGATAGTACAACTCATCGACGTTGCCGTCGGAGTAACCTATCGGCTGCTCACATGGGTTCTCAGGTATAACGCGTTCGTTTGTCGGACGCGTCTTCTTCTGAGTAATCATTGCCTTGTTGGCCTCCGCAAGAGTCGCACGTTTGGAATCACTCCTTTGTGAGGGTGAAACCTTAACGGGCTCTTGGTCCTTTGCACGCACCGCCGAGCTGGTTGTTGCAGAGATCGATTTGTTAGGAGATCGTGTACGACCCCCAGTCTGGATGTTGGCTCGAAGCTCCTTCAACGATCCCCAGCTTTCCTTGACAAGCGCTTTTCCTCGATTCTCGGGTAGAGCGTCGATACGGTTGTTCAGAGGATTCTTGAACTTGGGGAAATCCACGCTGCGGTGGGGCTTTACCGAAGGTTCGGGACCTGAAATGGACGAAGGTTGGAGAGCAATATTACCTGCTTTTACCTTAGGCGTTGATTCGGCCTTTGGCATCCAAACTCGTTCGGACCTCGGCGATCTCTTAACGGCCTCTCCCTTTAGCATTTCTCGTGCTTTTTGGACCAGGGCTCGGGCATGCGCACGCAAGGCGCGGCGCTTCTGGATTCGCTCCTCGAGAGTAGAACGGGTTCTTTTGACATGAACCCATTTGTTTGTTTCTGCTTCGGAGGAGGGGCTGGTTGTTTGCCGTGGTTGCTCCTGGCGTTGCCTGGATTTTAGATCTACGTTATAGCGGATCCCATCCATCGGCTCCAAAGCCTCGGCCAGCTGTCGAGCAAGACGTTGACGCTGTCTTTGTCGTGCTCTCTTTGATAATGCCGGAGCGTCTTCAGAAGTCATCTCCTCGGCGGAAGAGGAGTCCGGATCTGCGATCTCGACCATTTTGGACGACGTGGGGACGTCGCGTGGTGCAAGTGCAGAGGCGGCAACGGGGTCTTGGATTTTTGAACCGAAGGACCTGCAATCATTTATGAAAGAGGTTACCTTTCTGTACCCGTTTGGAGAGGCGGATCTGGAGGAGGAGGAAGAGAGGCCTTCTTTGAACCGTTGTTGATCGAGCTCGTGTTCTTCATTCACCCCGATCTTGAGTGCTGGTTGCGTCACGACGGCGTCGGTTGCGATGCCGTTGGCTCCCACTGTGGTCGCCAGCTTGTTTGCGGAAAAAGTTGCTGTATTCATTGCTGCATTCATTACAACTTCAATCGTTACAATGAAATAAAAAGATAGCCTTTTTATAAGACCGGTACACAATGAAAACAAAATAGATACAACTCTTTTCAAACAAACGCAAGATCTGTTTGTCATCTCTTGCTTGCGTGGGTCTTTTGCCTGTGACGGGGATGTTGATATCCGTGGACCACCGGGGCACTCAGATCTGGTCCGAGAAAATCGGGCAGAGTTTCGTCTATCCGCGGGGGGATTTTAGAAACTCTGAACCCCGTCGATCCGCGTGGGATCTCAGAGGTGTAAAGCTTATGTCTCGGCTAAAACGAGGCACTAGCTCTCCTTTGTATCACCGCTAAGGGCAACACTAAGGGAAAAGAAGGTGGGGAATGAAGAAGAAGACTCCTTTGCTGCAGAAGGCTCGCTCACTCCTCGATCCGGCAGGGCTTCGCCGCTCTCTTAGAAAACCCCGACTCCTTCCTCCGGCAGGGCTTCGCCGCTCCTCTCTGGAATTTCAGATCTCAAAGGCTAGAGCTCTAGATCTGAAATTCCTCTCCCAAAACCAAGGCCAAGAGAATGGAGGCCCTAGGGGCCTATTTATAGGAAAAGCAAGGGGTAGGGGGCTGGTTGAGGACACCCCTAGGGGGGTGTCTCGGCTCCAAAACCGAGACACCCCTTGGGGTGTCTCGGCCATGGCCGAGACACCCCCAAGGGGTGTCTCGGTTTTGGAGCCGAGACACCCCCCTAGGGGTGTCCTCAACCAGCCCCC
>NC_033801.1:39874446-39874618 GCF_001876935.1 Asparagus officinalis | reverse complement strand
AACCGAGAGCGGACTCGGACGAATCGCGATCGAATCAAGATCAGTTTCGGATCCGAACTCAGAAGCGGATTTACTGCCAAATCAGGAATCCGACTTACTGCCAAATCAGATCAACAAATCAGAGTCTCAATCAACCGAATCACAGAAAGAACCGGAAACAACGGAAAACCAA
>NC_033801.1:39847179-39874149 GCF_001876935.1 Asparagus officinalis | reverse complement strand
GGTGGCTCGGCACAGTGCCGGCCACCCAGAGGTGGCCGACAGTGGCCAGAGGTGGCCGACATTTCTCTTTTTGCGGGCACTGTCCTGAGAGCCTATAAATAGGCCTAGAGATGTTCATTTTCAGAGGTGGAACTTTCAAGAGCCGAAACTCTGCCGGATTGAAGAGTGAACTCGGAGCTTTGAAGACCTGAAGACTTGCACATTCGGATCTGATCCTCGGTGAGCATCCACGTCAGAAAAGGCAGGATTTCGAGAGGAAGAAAGAACAGATCTGAGATCTATACGAGACCACACTCCAGATCTAAGCTTGGTCTTAGATCTCGAGATCCGAGCGATTATTCCCTTGGTGGACTAATCCCTCCCGGCTATTATTCCCTTCGTGGAATAATACCCGTATAATCGTGTAGATCCGACCGGATCTAGATCGCGCGGTGGTCCACGGATTAACCCCGGCGCAGGCAAAGAACCCACCAAAGCGAGCGACCGCAAAACAGGAGCTCGTGATTTGTTCACAGAAGGAAAGTTGTAATTTTTTCTTTATTTTCTTTGATTTAGTTGTAACCGGATCTATAAAAGACCGGATCTTTTGTAACCCAAGATGACAATTATCTCAATGAAAAAGACAACAGTTTTCCCCGCGAACAACAACGAGTATTGGATGCTCTGAAGATTGAGCTTCAGGACGATTTGACTACGATTAAGATTCCAGTTTGTATACTTTCTATAGAAGACAAGAATCTTAGAAACAAGGTAATTCCATTAGTGAAAGTTCAATGGAACCGGAGAGGATCTAAGGAGATTTCTTGGAAGCACGAGGAGGATATGCGTCGCGACTACCCACACCTGTTTGAGTAGGTAGATTGTTTATAATTATGTTTTCTTATGTTTTATGATAATTTTGGATAGTCGTATTTATCTTTAACACTAGGATAGAGGTATGGTCACTTAATCCTTAATCATTTGGAATACATGGTATATATATGAAGGGTTCCTTATTTGGATTTTTCACCCGATGTACTAATTCTATTTAGTTAACTTTATATATTACTATGTTCATATCTGGAAATTAATGCTATGAGATGTGTATGTGGGAATTTAATTACTCCCGACGTGCTTTTCTCGTATTATAAATTTTTAAGATACGATTTCAGAATTTCGAGGATGAAATTCTTTTAAGGGGGGAGAGTGTAAAACCCCGTAAAATACAATAAATGAGTTTTTATTTTGAAATATATGCTTATATCATAGATGAATGTGATAGCAAATGTTTGGAGATCAAAGAAGTTTATTTATATAGGAGAGAACAAGTTTAAGCCCAGCACACAAACAAACATGCACAAACAGGATTTTTCCTGTCTGGTCAACCGTGGCGGTCGACCGTGGCAGCCGACCGCGCATCGGCCAGACAGTTTTTTCCCAGTTCTGGTTGTATTGGGTTTTGGGTCAAGTTTTTGGGTTCATATATATATTATCATATCCGGGAGACCCTCTTCTTTATCAGCCCAAACCCTAGCAGCCTCCTCCTCCCCTCTTGCAAACCCTAACCCCTTCTCCTTGGTGTTTTTGACGGATTTTGGGGAGTTTGAGCAAGATTCGGTGGTTTGCAGTGAAGGAGGACTTGTTACAGTGTTGTTTAGAGTTGTTCATCACCCCTCAAGCGAGTATCATCTCGCCCAATCCTGCACCTATGTGTTGAAATGTTTTTAATAATTTTTTTATTAGTTTTGTGAGCCTAACATGCTAGTTTATGTATAAAAATAGATCGTTATATTTTATATTACAAAAAGGACGAGTTTTCAGTTAATAAAGATCACACACGAATTTCTTAAATTAGATCTAGATTTGAAATTTTATTCGAACAAGAGTTTTGAAAGAAAAATAATTGCTTTTGAAGGTTTTGACATGAATATGTATGTTTAAACATGTTTCGCTTTGTTTATAGTGATTAGATTGTTTCTCGCATGTTTCCGACATGAATATGTATGTTTAAACATGTTTCGCTTTGTTTATAGTGATTAGATTGTTTCTCGCATGTTTCTAGATATGATAAATCATGTATATAAGGTTGCGCTTTGTTTATAGTGATTAGATTGTTTCTCGCATGTTTCTAGATATGATAAATCATGTATATAAGGTTGTTTGTATTTGTAAAAGTCACACACAAGTTTTTAGATCAAACCCCTGTAGAATAGAAACCTGAAAAAGGTTTCTTCTTCTACGCAGTCGACTGTGGTGACGCGGCGGTCGAACGCGTAATGTGCACAAAAACAGTAAGTTTCTGCATCAGTCACAGTCAACCTTGGTGGTCGACCGCTGGAGATTTTTCTGCGTTGTCATGTTGTGCATAGGTTTGTGTGGCTGACGATATATCTAGGTTATATGGGCTTGTTATACATTGAGATTTGTATACATGAGTTGACTACGGATATGAGTCTTAGATTTATTCACCGGGGCATGTGGGTGAATAGTATATATACTGTTTCTGATACTATTTGCATGTTACAGTCCTCATGTCGGACTATAAGCTATCAAAGTCCTCGTGTTAGACTATAATCTATCGAAGTCCTCGTGTTGGACTATAATCCATTGAAGTCCTCGTGTTGGACTATAAGCTATCAAAGTCCTCATGTTGGACTATAATCTTTTGAAGTCCTCGTGTTGGACTTTAAGTTATTGCTGATCATGTATTGGACATTTACTTATTGTAGACTACGAGTTGGGCATGTATTTAACATATGACAGGGCATTGATATTATGGATGGAGATGGAGTTATTGCTCCATGTTGTAGCTTTTAGATTTGGTATTTAGCTATTTACAATTTGAGCTATGGGAGACGTACGTATGCTCATGTTGTTATATATATATATATATATATATATATATATATATATATATATATATATATATATACAGCTATTTTTCTTATCCTTCTAGCCCTTCCCCCTGGGGTTGGTTTAGATGTTACTCACTAGCGCTTGACGCTCGTTATGTCCCCACTTTCAGGTAACGAGCTAGGTGCACAGGGAGTCGTAGCTTGATGGAGTTGCTCTAGTTGTTATTTATAGTTATTGTTAGTAGTTTATGTCAGAACTCCACCGTAGGTGTGTTTATGAACATTTGAGATATTATTTCTAGTCTTGTAAAAGGTGATGTACCTTAATGTCATTTCATTTGATTTCCTATGTCGAGACATTTGTATTCAGCTCAGATCTTTTCTTCTCTGAGACTTATTTATTTATAACAGTGGTGATGATTTCTTCAGAGTATCTGTTCTTTAGTATTTCTTCTGTATATTTTCTTTTGCCTGTTTTGTAGCTATACATGTTGTTGATTCTACTAGATAGATAGTAATTATGATGGTGAAATATGTTATTGCACGGTGTAGTACATGACAGGTTTAACATTTTTTGGTTTCACCTTGGACTGTAGCCTTGTTGAAACTAGTGGCGTCACATTGAGCGTATTGGAGCTGTTTCTTATAGATTAGACCTTCCAGCATCGATGTTGAATATACACGATGTCTTTCATATTTCGATGCTCAAGAAGCATTTGCGCGACGAGGAGCAGTAGAGGATGATTGATGCACTAGAAATAGAGATCCAGGATGATTTGACTACCGTAGAGATTCCGATATGAATTCTTGCTAGAGAGAATAAAAAGCTTAGAAACAAAGTCATTCCCTTAGTGAAAGTTCAGTGGAACCAGCAAAGAGCCGAAGTGATTTCTTGGGAGCGCGAGGAGGATGTACATCGCGACTACCCACACCTGTTTAAACAGGTAAGATGTTGATAATTAAATATGCTGATATGCGTAGATAATTGTTATTATATATGTTGTTTAGTCACATTTATATTTAATGCTAAAATGGGTCACTCAACACTTAGCTCTTAATCATTCGGAATATATGGTATATATATATGGGGGGGGGGTTCTTTGTTTGGATTTTTTGCCCGACGTACTAGTTCCGTCAAATTAGGGGTTGAGTGAGAGTGCACGTATTTTAGATTGTTAAGTTTAAATGTTACGTATGATCCATATCTGAAGATTAAGGGCACGAGATGTGTATGGGAGGGTTTCCTTATTTAGATTATTATCTCTTAGTGCTTTTCTTGTATTATTAATCTTTAATATACGACTAAGGAATTTCGAGGATGAAATTCTCTTCAGGGGGTGAATGTAAAACCCCAAAAATTTTGAGTAAATGAATGATCAATTGAATAAATATGTGATTAATTATAATGGATGGATATTTATTGTGATGAATATCACTAAATAGTGTATGAGTACATCAATAAGTATTTTGGATATATATAAGTCAGTACATGAGAAAGAAACAAGTCGAAACATGCACAATGGCCAAAACCTGAGCACATGTATTCTTGCGGTCCGGTCAACCGCTGCGGCCATCGCGGTTGCGAAACTTGCAGATGTTTTTTCCCAGTTTGAGTTGGTTTTGGGTTTTGAGACCCATATTTGCTTTTCTTGATACATATATCATTTATTCACGATATTTTTAGTATTCTAATAACCCTAGCAGCCACTAAACACCCCATAAACCCTATTTTGATTTTTGGAGAAAATTGAAGGCTTTGGAGCAAAATTTTTGATTGGTTTTTGACTGTTGGATCAGGGATCTTCTTTGGCTTTACCTCAAACATGTTTTGCAATAAGTCTCAGGCGAGTTTTATCTTTGCTAATCCCTCTTCCAGTTTTAGATTATTTTAAAAGAGTTTAATGAGTTTTATAGAGCCTAATCAACTAGTTTATGTATAAAAATCAGATCTTTTGTATTATATGTATAAAGACTAGGTCTTTTCATGCTAAAAAGATTGAGAATGAATTTACAGAAGTGTTTTAAGATCTGAAAGTGATTTAAAATGTTGTTTATCTAAATTAAGATGATTTATTCTTCGTTTTGAGTTTTCATGCATCATTTAGGGTTTTAAATGTGATCTTTAATGCAAATAATCATACTTTATATGTGAATTTGTTTCTGGAGATGTTAGACTACTATTTAAATGATTTCATGCAAGTTTCATATTGTTCTAAGCAAGATAAATCACAAAAATCATGTCACAAATTCAATCTGTGCAGTTACCTATACGTATTGTATTTATCGCGTCCGGTCGACCGCCGCACACCTTGCGGTTGACTGCGCGTTAGTCCGAAGCCTAGGAGGCTTCGGGTTGCGGTTCAGTTAACCGTCGCATACTCTATGGTCGACCGCTGATCTGAAAGTGGCCTGTGCATGTTCTTCTACCTCTGTTTTGATATATTATGATGGTTAAGAGTTGTTTAGCACCTGCGATGTTGATGAACATCAGATATGGACACGCACACCGAGATATATGCACGTACACTTAGTTTATGT
The DNA here is from genome assembly GCF_001876935.1 of Asparagus officinalis. Taxonomy (NCBI): domain Eukaryota; kingdom Viridiplantae; phylum Streptophyta; class Magnoliopsida; order Asparagales; family Asparagaceae; genus Asparagus; species Asparagus officinalis. Next base: position 39,868,777 of record NC_033801.1, on the reverse strand, counting down.
TGTTTTGACTTACATTTTTTTGAGATAGTCGATATCAGTTGAGTTGATAAAAGAGAATTAATATATAATAAAGTATTGCTCATCAGTTATGGATGCTCAGTGTGGGTGTTTATCCTGAAATGAGACTTCGGATTGTACCACACTAGGAGTATTTGGTTGTGTTCCTGTAATGAGACTGGTTGTACGAAATACTCAAAAGTGATTGGGTATGTTTATCCAGTTTGGGCTATCATGCTTATTTACCGTTGTACGATCATCTGAAAGCATATCCGAAAATAGAGAGAGAAAAAATCTATTCGTCGTAACTACGATTGAGTAAGGAGGTTGTATCCGATGTCCGCATAGTATCGTGCGAACCTTACAAGAATATTGTTATTTCATAAAACCTTTTCCTATAGAGTGATTGAGTAGGAATCTTACAAGAATATTGCTTTTGTACGTAGAGATGCATATAATTATAGTTTTACTCCCATGTTAGAATACCCGTGAGTAGGGTATATCCTTTGATATTGACATACATGATATGGTCCATGGTAAATATGAGTTGGGTTTTCTTCTTTTGTCTTTTTGCACCGACTACCCGAGGGTAGTTCGAGATGAGACATTGGTTCTGTATAGTTAAGGTTTGGAGTATTTTTCTTTTGTTTGATGTCTTCATTCATAGAGTTGGAATTGGTATTTAGTGATTTACAATTTAAGACATGGTATATACATGAGAGTTTCTTTATTTGGATTATTTCGCTCGACGTACTAATTCTCGTGTTATGGATTTCTAAATACCTATCTCCAATTAGAGTTATGTGAATGATTTTATATTTATATGTACTAACTTTATTTTCTTATATCACTCCTACCCCTTCCCCTTGGGAGCGGTGGAGATGATCTCGCTAGCGCTTTGACGCTCGTTGATTTCCCCCCTTTCAGGTAGCGAGGCCGGTGCACGGAGAGTCACAGGTTGATGGGATTGCATCTTAAATTCTATCTAGATATTATTATATTTGTAGTTATTTTAGAACTCCACATTTAGGTGTTTATTTTCAGACTTTAGACTTGTATTTTGTCTTGTAGAGGCTGAGTGCCTTAGTGAGGTTTTATTTGACTCATGTGTTGAGATTTATTTCAGACTCAGAGATATTTTCATTCTATTTTAGTTGGGCTCATTTATGGATATACTTCTTCTGTGCATATCTGATTTTGTACTATTTTCATTATTTGTCTGTCTTGTACCTTCACCTATTTGTTGATTCTACTAAAGAGATAGTGATTGTGATGGTAAAACATATCGTAGCATGGTGTTTGGTTCTAGGCAGGTTTGACAAATCTAGATTTCACCTTGGACTGCAACCTTGCATGAACTCTGGGGCGTCACAAAAAAGAAAGAGTTATCAATTGTCTAAGTTCTAAGTCCACTAGATAGATAAACTTCAATCTCTAAAAATAAACACAAGTCTTGGCTCAAACATTTTCATCAAATACTAGATAAATTTCTTAAAAAGATATCATGAAGTATCTATTAAACATAAACTACTACATAGCATGACTACTTCCTCATAAACTACTTATTCAAGTACGCTTGATCCGTAGTAGTCGGACTCACTTCATTACCTAAAGAAGGGGTCCACAAAAGAGTTAGGCATAATGTCTTAATAAAAAAAATATGGATAACTAGAACAATCAAAGATTTGCTGCACAATAATAATATTATCCTTATCAGCTCGACAAAAATAAAATAAGGATCAAAAAATATTCATTAGTCTTAGATTAAAAAAGCATGTAGTGTTGTGCATACAATATATATCAAAACTATAAATAATATTTTATAGAAATTAATTATGTTCTTATTTAGATAAGAAATGATTGAGTTGCCTACTTAAAGTTATTACATATAAATAACTCATACTTACCAAATATCGGAGTCCTGTGGCCAACTAACCAACCCTAAGTTGCGATTCATCTCATAGCTTATCCCTCATTCCTATATTATTTAATATGCACAGATAATGTTATGCATTAAATCCAAACCCTACAATAACCTCACACAATCTAGTTAGTACTAACAAGAATTAACCAGGATAGGGATCAACTGCCTAGTCAACTCATGCAAGTCGGGTACACTATGCAGTGTAGGGTACAAGTCACTACATCCTTCTACATGTACAAAGATTAGGATGTAAATTCTATTATGTCAACTCTAACACTATACAACCCATAATGATATTTATATTACCATTCATTTTCCTTGAAGCAAGGTTTATGTTCATTTATCAGTGTGCTGAGTGATGTAAATTCTATTATGTCAACTCTAGCACCATACAAGCCATAATTATATTTATATTACCATTCACTTGCCTTGAAGCAAGGTTTATGTTCATTTATCAGTGTGCAGAGTAATTTAATGACCAGGACACTCCAAATATTGTGTAGGTATCTCATAGGACTTCTCCTACATTATCAAATAATCTCATACTCTCTTATACATTGGTAAATAATAATGATATAGTCTAAACAAACTAACCTATGCATCAAAAAAGAGAAAATTTCAAAACAGAACAAACTAGACCGGCTAAAATTATACCCAGACATTTGAAATTTTCCAATCATATGTCTGCCAGTTCCAACTTGGACGTCTAATTTCAAATCCAGATCACTGAAATCAAACTAGATGTCTTGTCCTTCCTTATCAAACAACTGAATTCTACTAATCTGCTCGATTCATCACGTTCATTATCATTTCTTCAATGTTCTAACTCCAATCTTTTCGTAACTTCTTTGATGTGTTTAGGGGATTAGACCAACACGTTTCTACAAATAAACTTATTAAGAACATTAGAAAACAACATCTAATAATTCTAATATTATTTGCTCGATTTTCTTGGTTTTACATCAGATTCAAGGAAAGAAAGATCAAAAGAAACCCCTTATAAGAGTAAACAAAGTGGAGAAAACCCTCGCATGAATTGAAGATAGTTTTCTCCTGCTGACCCTTCTCTCTCAAGTGGATCTCTGGCGTAGAATTCCTACTAAAAAATTTAACGAAAAACCCTAAGGATATTAGTATTTATATGCCTTGGACCTATTTGTAAATATTATTTCCTTTACTTTTATAACTCTCAGGATTTACATATGCAACTATTAAGTCCAATTCATGATTAATTCATGAATCACATTCTAATAAAGTTATATTTTAGGAAATATCATCATGCCAAATAGAAATAATTACAAAATTTATAAAAATATTGTCAATTAAATATCTAATTTAATTGAAAAATCTGAGGCCTTATAGAAATTGGAATGAACTATAGGAATTATGATAATTGAACATACTCCAATTGTCATCTAGTTGGACGGAATAAGTATCCCTTCTTAACTATATTTATTCAATAACCAGACTCGGTCCCAATTTTCCTCTTTGCTCGTGGAAGCATGGGAGAGAGAAAGGTCAAGCTAGTAAAAAATCATTAAGTAATCCTCAATGATCATTAACGTAAAAATAATTAGCAGTTGGAGAAAGATATTGTCTTGACTTATTGGATTTGAAAATCAAGTAACAATTCAAATATTTAAGAGACTAATATCAAACCACTAAATGGTATCATTAGATAGTTAAGGGAACAATATTTTAAAAGCCCAAAAAGAAATTATATCTGTGTAGAGAGTGTTTGCTTTTGCCCTGGCTGACAACAGTTTTGGCATGTTTTTCATGACCATGTTTTACTTTTACATGCATTTTTTGGTATCTAGCAATGAGAAACATGCAAGAAGGTGCATCATGAGATGTCTCTTCATACTTGTTAAGGACCTTGCTCTCCCTCATGTCCATGTGTGGACAAAATTTCTGCTGACGAAATCTCTCCATCCCTTGACTTTATTACAGTTTGCCTTATGAGCAATGGACTTTTCCTCCATGTTTCATATTTACCAAACTTTTCAAGGTTACTCCTGGAGACCACAATTTAAATAAATGTTAACTGAAGAGTTTTCAATTAAAGATTTGGGGTTGTTATGCAATCTTTTCTATTTATTGCTCTTTAGCCTTTTTTTTTTGAGAGAAAAACAAGGGTTATTCCCCGTTCAATTATAAACAAAAAGAGTCATTACAAAAAAAGGATACGAACTGTATCCATATAAGCTAGTAGATAGAAAAAGTAATTTCTCTAACTAGGGATGTATGACCTTCTTCTTTCAGACATCTATGAAGATGAAGAGAGGGCATTGCCGTCATTCACCGTTGACATAGATATAGGAAAGAACCAAAGCCGGCCATACATATAGTAGAGAGAAATTAAATTTTCTATAAACTGCTTGAAATCAGACAACATAATATCCAAAAGAGTTTATGAACAAAACAAAAATAGAAAAGCTGACAATGCTGAATTAAACACTGTTACACCTTGAGAGAGGTTTGTCTGCTAGAGTCGCTGCTAGTTTGAGAGAAGTCTTCCCCTTACCTGAACCTGACCATTCATATAAACCAGAAATAGCTTGGTTAATGATAGTTGCCGCAGAGAAAGATTTATTATCAAAAATAAAACTGTTTCTTGATAACCAAATGAGCCAGCATATTGTAGAGAAGATAGATTGCCATATAATTCCATCAGTGTTACGAAGAGATCCAACAGAAATGAAGAGCTCATATAAAGAGATTGGCCAAATGAAAGGTTGACAATAATCCCTAAAATGGTTCCATACAGAATTTGTGAGAGAGCATGAAAAGAATAATTGATCACAAGATTCCGGATGTGTACCACAGAAAACACATGTAGGATCTCCAGTCCAACCCTTTTTGATGAGACTATCTTTGGTGTGAAGCCTGTTTAAAGATAAAAGCCAGGTGATGAATTGAATTTTACTTGGCATAACTTGATTCCAAACAACTTTATATGTACCAGATTTAATTCCCCTGGAGTTTAGGAAAATCGTAAAGTGATTTGACTGAGAAGCATCCATGAACTGTTAAAGACCATACATGGATGTCCACCTGTTTATTAACATGATGAAGAGCAATAAGGTTCATGAGCTCAACTTTGGTAGTGTGAGAAAATGGCGAGATACATCTTTTCAAAAGTGGATGCCAATGCCAAATTGAGTTATTAAATTGCCCTTGACTTCGGATGCTGACATTAGAAGACAAAGATAAGTTGTATAAGCATGGATATAGACTTGATAAAGTGTTGTTACCAATCCATTTGTCTTCCCAAAACCTTACATTTTCACCATTGCCAATAGTCCAGTGAATATGATGGAGAAACATATCTTTGTTTGAGATGATATCATTCCAAAACAAGAAGTTTGATGAGTTACAATTGACTAATTGTAAAAAAGAAGCCTTTCTGATATAAAGATGATGAAGGAAAGATCCAATAAAAGAGCTTCTATCAAGGCATTTCCATAACCATTTAGATAGAAGAGAGATGTTAAACTGCTTGAGATTCTTCACACCCAGACTTCCCTCTGATTTATTAAGGCAAACTTTTTTCCAATTGACTAAGCATTTGAAGGATTTTGAAACATTCTTACCAGTCCATAGGAAGTTTTTCCTGATTTTATCAACTTCACTAATCAACCATGTAGGTAGTTTGTAGAATGACATAAAGTAGAGTGGAATTGACGAGAGAACAGAGTTTAGCAAAACAAGTCTACCTCCGAAAGATAAACAATTACTTTTCCATGATGCAAGTTTCCTCTGCAAATTATCCAAAATAGGCTGCCAATCAGGTTTTGATAATTTACCACTTTTCAAAGGCAAACCTAGATACTTGATTAGAAGTTTATCTAATTTGCAGTTAAGGAGGGATGCTAGGGATTGACCTCTGCTCTGAATTTTTCCAAAATAGATTAGAGATGATTTTGAAAAATTAATACCAAGTCCCGAGATGTCTTCAAAGATGTATAAAATTGCCTTAAGAGTAGAAATGTCATTGTAAGAGCTTTTAACAAAAAGCAAGGTATCATCTGCAAACTGGAGGTTTCTTATCTGGTTGAGAGGCTCTTTGATGCACAAGCTAGATAATAAACCATCTTCAACATTATATCTAATCATCTTACATAGAACGTCAACAGCTATGTTGAAAAGAAGAGGAGATAAAGGATCTCCTTGTTTTAACCCTCTTTTACATGAAAAAGACTTGGAAGGAGTACCATTAACAAGAATAGAACAGCTGTATGTTGAAATTATATTAAGAATCCAAGAGCACCATTTTTGACCAAAGCCACGTGCCTTAAGCAAATTAATAAGGAAGCTCCAGTTAACATAATCAAAGGCTTTGGCGAAATCAAACTTAACCATAGCCACTTCTTTTTTCTTTTTAGAACAAAAATGAATCATCTCATTAACCACCAAAATAGAATCCAGAGTTGATTTTCTAGTTTGGAAAGAAGATTGAGTGGGAGATACAAGATCATGCATATGTGGAGCTAACCTGTTTGCTAGAATTTTCGAAAAGATTTTGAAAATACAGTTAATAAGATTGATAGGTCTAAAGTCTTTTACTGTGGAGCTACCTTTGCTTTTAGGAATGAGAGTGATAAGGACTTTGTTCACTCTGTGAAGACAGGAGGGATTCAAAGAGAAAAAATTCATGACAGCAATAAGATCAGTCTTAATTAAGTCCCAAAAAGATTGGTAGAAAAGCATGGAAAACCCATCAGGACCAGGAGCCTTGTTTGGATTCATATTAAAAACTGCCTGTTTGATTTCTGATTCTGAGAAATCCGCATCCAGAAGAAGAAGGTTTTGATTTAGAGAAGGATACAGGAAGTCCCAATTAACTGTCATATTGCTCATGCTGTCTTGACCAAAAAGAGTAGAAAAAAAATCATGAAAAGCTCTAGTGATATCACCATTGTCATTAATAATAGAACCCGAGTGATCAAGAGAGACAATATGATTAGATCTTTTATGAATGGAGGCTGTTCTATGAAAGAATGATGTATTGGCATCCCCCTCTTTTAGCCATTGAATACGAGATCTTTGCCGCCAATAAGATTCTTCTTCTTGAATGATAGAGGTAAAAGAAGAATGATACGATTGTCTCTCATCTAACTCAGAGGAGGTTAGAGGCCTTTGTTCTTCAATTAAGTCAATTGAATTAATCTTAGATAACAGATTGGCTTTTCTAGAGAAGAGAGACCCAAGAACATTTTTCTTCCACCATTTAATTCTTCTTTTTAGAAGATGGAGTTTTTGAATGAAAATGTCAACAGGAGTACCTTGACACTGAAAAGATTTCCAAGAAGATTCAACAAAAGGAATGAAATTGTTGTTATGGAAGCAACTTTTTTCAAATCTGAATAAAGGAGGGTTAGGCTTTATTCCTCCACAATCAAGAATAACTGGTGAATGATAGGAGCCAACAGAAGGAAGAGAGAATTGTAAACTTAATGGATATTTCCTATCCCAATCTGTACAAACCAAAAATCTATCCAATCTGGCCAAGGCTGGATTTTGGCATTTATTAGACCAGGTGAAAGAACGACCCGACAAAGGTAGATCAATAAGAGAATTATCAGAGACAAAATTGCGGAAGGAGTTGATATCTCTATAAGAACCATTTCTGCCATTTCTTTCTTCTGAAGATAAAGTAGTATTAAAATCTCCACATATAGTCTAAGGTCCATTGAAAATTTGACGTATTCTTGTGAGTTCCCACCAACAAACATCTTTATTGTCTCTATCAATGGGAGCATAAACAGAAGTGAAAGTAAAGGACTAGTTAGAAGGTGTATGATTCAAAAGGACAGAAACAGAGAAGATACCCACATAAGAACGAATCATGGTGAAGGAATTTGACCAACCAATAATAACACCACCTCTAGATTTAGAGGAGTCAAGAATACACCAGTTTGTTATTTTGTGTCCTCCTATAGATCGAAGCTTTCTGGCAGTGGGTTTACACAACTTGCTTTCTTGAATACCAATAATATCAATAGATGATTGAAGGATGAAATCATTGACCAGACTTCTCTTATTTGGGTCATTTAGACCACGCACATTCCAAGTTGCAAATTTCATTAAAAAAGAAAAGACAAAACACCTTAGAAGAAACTCTCCAACAGATTTCTATCAACCTGAAGAAATTCTATCTTTTTCCTTGACCTTCATTTGTTCGATAGCAGCTTCATGCAGATTAACACCACAGTTGGCCGCAATATCCTCAATAATATTGTTATTCAAAGAATTTAAAGGCAACATAACAAAAGTAGATGAAGAAGAATTGCTAGTCGTACCTTTTTTAGCAATTTTAGAACTAGATTTGGAAGACGAGATGTGCTGTAAGAACCTCTTGTGTTTACGACTGATAATCTTTTTCCTTGCTAAATGAGAAGAAATTGATGAAGCAAGCTTATGGGAAAAACCTGGCAGAATCGATGATGACATATGAATAGCTGGGGTTTCTTTTGATTTTAGCGGGAGAGAGGTAGCTGATGAGTTTGAATTACTGACTTCATTTTTCCCTCCAAAAAGATTCTTCCAAGTTGATTTTTCCAGATATACTGTATGACCATTCCAAGAATGTTTGACTAAATCAACTGGAAAATCATGAAGAGATTTGGCAATCGGATCTGAGCTGTCAGTAGAAGAATTCTGCTGAAAATCCGCTTGAAGGTTTCCATCCAAAATTAGAGATTTTTGAAAATTGTCAAATAACGGCATCAAATTATCTTCCTTGATTTTCTCTGCATTTGAATCTTCCACCATTACTGCTTTACCCTTATCAGTTTTTGCAACATCTTGAACTTTGTTGGAATCTTTTTCTGCTGGAAATAGATTATCATCTGCAGGAGTGACTTGATCAAGCCATTGAGAATTGATAATAACATCTCCTTGCATCTTCATAGCATTAAGATGAGAACCTATTACGTCTGAACCGAATTACCCAACCCCCACAGGTTGAATTTCCAGATTCACTTCTCTAGTAAAATCATCAATTTGAGAAGTATAAGAGCAGATGATGTTTCTTGGAATACATGCAGCGGATTTAACTTTAACAAGCACTCTAATATCATGACCATTGATCTTGTCTTTGATATTCTTACAACCTTGCACCATTTCCCTAAAGGATCCAATAATTTCCCCGATAATATCTATGGACTAGAAATAGAAAGGTAAATTTTTAATCTTAATCCATTGGAAAAATGAAGAATTCACAATTTTCATTCCCATATTTTCTGTCCAAGGAGCAAACCAGCCTTTGAAACATTCAAAGTTCAAACTTTTTTCATCAATTGCTTCTGACATTTGAAAAGAAGATGGAAATTCCACCAGGAATTAATTGTCTTGAATCGGCATTACTTTTCCACTCCAAGATTGCCAATTGAACAACCATGATAATTTAATTTTGATCAAAGCTAAGGATGGAGTGCCGTCAGTGATAGTAAGAATAGCAAACGAAGCTAGGACTTTGAAGTTGTTACAGAGAGTGGTAGAATCTGATAAATCAACCTTCATCTCTGAAGGACGAAGGTAGGATCTGCAGAATTTGGCAATATGCCCTTCCTCATGACATTCAAAACATATGAAAGCTCCCTTAGGGCAAAATTTAACCGAATGACGATCATCATCACAATTGAAACAACGTTTAGGCTGTTTTGGGTCCAAATAATCTGATGGAAAAGGGTATCTAAGAAGCTTACTATCCATCTTTTTTGATTTCTTCTTACGGCTAACCACTGTCCAGCCGTGATCAGGGACAATTTGTGGCTTTGAAAGCCCTATTTTTCTTTGCATAGAACCCAAAGAAGAAAAAGTTGGGGGATCATATTGGACGTTACCGAACAGGGAATTGAATGGACGTGAGAAAGGTGAATGACGTAGCTTAAGCATAGGGGCAGACACAGGTGCCTTGGGAAGGGAAGGGAAAGGATTCTGAAAAATCTTTGATATTACATAACCCTTATTGACATCATTAGAGACCAGACGTCGGGGAGAAGAGCCAAGAAGACCACGTTGAGAAGAGGGAAAAACCTGAGTTGGATTGTGCTTTGAAAAAATACCTGCATTGTTGATCTCTGCGATCTTCTTTGTCGCTCCAAACTCCCACGTTTGAGTCGCCGCCCTCGTTTGAGTCGCCACTATCGCTTAAAATTGTTATAAGCCTGATTACCTTCCCTAATGATATTGTAATATTGCTCTTTAGCCTTTAAAGAGAGAAATTGAGTACTCAAGAAGTATATATTAGCTGTATGAGAGTAACACCACAAGAACAAATGCACATCACTGGGTTTAGGTCTTTATCACTATACCTAGGCAATAGTGATATCATTTCTCTGATTATGATCATCTGTCATTTTGATGTCTATAATTACTCGTAAAGACAAGAATATGGTTATTAGATATCTATATCTAACAGCATATGACTATAACTATAAGTATGTAATGAAATATGTGAATATGATACGAAAAATATATATAACTATAAATATGTAATGAAATATGTGAATATAATACGAATACTTGTTTTGAGGTTAATTTTATTGATCAAGGATCTAATGTGAGCTTGTCAAATATTAAGAATATATTTTTTTAACTTTATCTATTTTTCTCATATGAATTTTGTGCTTTCATATATACTAGATTTTGTGCACGTGCAATGCACAAGGTTAAATACCATAATTAAATACCTTTGGTTTATTTTCTTACTAAAATTTGTTCCTTGGTTATATTTTGATAGTTTTTACTCACTTATGTCTCTAAACTTTAGCATTGTGTTTATTTATTTTTTTATATTTGTTTGAATAGGCTACACCTAATTTAAATTTTCATGTCGATAATTACTTTGTTAGAAAAAAAAGAAATCCGAAGCCAATTTAAATTTTTATGTTATTTGGACTGACATGAAACCATGCTTGATCTGAGATAGTATAGCACTACAAAAGTGAAAACACTTGAAAAAATAGCATTATAAAAGGAAGATGAATAATAAAACTAATAAACCAAGATGGTTGATTTAATGTAGGACAAAATAATAGAAAATATTTTATAAAAAATTCATAAACTAAAGATTAATCATAACTCTAATACACTTTTATATGATAAAAGCATCCACATAAGCATATAAAAGTACTAAAAAACTTTATAAAAATCTCTTATAAAGATTCTTAATTTTACTAAAAAAATAAAATTATTCTAAAATAATTCAAAAAACACTGTCTTTTATTCTTTCTATTTTTTATTAAGCCAAGATCAATTATTCTTCATCTTTATCTTTTTTCTAAGCAATTCTAGAGCAGTGTGTTCATCGTCTACATCGATCGTGACATTAGGCTATAGTTTGATTTTTTGTGTTGTTATATTTCCATGTAAAACCCCGTATTTCTGGTTATGAAGATATGTGAATTTTTTTTGTGATAAATAATTCTATTGTGGTAAATGACTTGAGGTCATAGATATACTTGATAGCTGTGAATTTTTTTTGTGATAAATAATTCTATTGTGGTAAATGACTTGAGGTCATAGATATACTTGATAGCAAGTTATTAGAGATGTACGAATGTTGACTTGAGGTCATAGATATACTTGATAGCAAGTTATTAGAGATGTACGAATGTTTTAATCTAGAGTTTGTGCATTGGTTTTGGCAAATTAGCAAAACATACACGAATCTGGAAAATGTCGGCTTAGTCGACTCATGAGTCGACTTATGAGTCGACCAATGAGTCGACTTACGGGCAGATTTCCAGATTTGTTTTAGTTGCGGGTTTGGGTGAGTTTCTTTCGGGTTTTAACCGTATTATATATATTTTCTTTTACCCAAAACCAACCCCAAACCCATCAGATCCCAGAGAAACCCTACCCCTCTCTCTCTCCTCAAACCCTAGTTCGTTCTTGGTGATTTTGGAGGAGTTTCAGAGGAGTTTTCAGCGGGATTTTGTGGTGCTGTCGAAGGGGGATCGACCTCTTACAGATTCAGGAGTTTGCAGCACATCAGAGGCGAGTAACATCTCACCCAGCTCTACACCCACTATTTGTATAGTTTTATTTGGTTTTATTTTGGTTTTATTAAGCCTAAATTACTATTTGTGTATAAATATATATCTTTATAGCATATGATGCGAAAATTGAATGTTTTCAGTTTATAAAAGCTCACAAACGAATTTGTAAATTAAGATCCAGATCTAAACTTTGTTTAAAGATAAGTTTTATTATGATTTACTAATTTCAACACATTTTAAACATGTATATAAATGTTTAGGGTTTTAGTGTCTTGTTTTATATGCTAATCTTTCGTTTTAGTGTGGCACATATATGCTAGAATCAGATTTATATTGCTGGAAATGATGAAGAGAAATTTTAGGTTTAAACTTTTGCAAATAAATAACATGTGATGAAAACTGGAGATTTGTCTGATCAGTCGACCTACTAGTCGACTTATCAGTCGACTTATCAGTCGACTGATGAGTCGACCAATGAGTCGACTGATGGGTCGACCAATGAGTCGACTGATGGAAATTTCCAGCTTTTCCTTCTTTTTTCTGTTTTGTTCTGTCCGGTCGACCAACGAGTCGACCGATGATCCCAGTCGACTCATGAGTCGACTGATGAGGAATTTTCTAGTTTCCTCGGTTTTGGATTTTTTTGGATTGTTTTAGTTTAACTGAAACTGTTTATGCTTGTTTATTGATGTTGTGTGCTTTAATATGAACGAGGAGTCGCCTCGAATAATGGGTATTAGAAGTTGTTGTTTAACTTGTATCTTTACATGTGAGATGACATGTGGACACGAGTTTATGTTTACACACCAAGGCGCGTGTGAAATTTTTATAGGTATATCTTTCCACCTATCTCATCTATATTTACACAGTTTGTTCAGTCCTCGTGTTGGATTATAATCCATTAAAGTCCTCGTGTTGGACTATAATCCATTTCAGTCCATGCGTTGGACATTCATCATATTTAGTCCATGTGTTGGACATTCATCATTCAGTCCATGTGTTGGACAATTTATATATGCAGTCCATGCGTTGGACATCCACTACATCTAGTTTAGTCCATGTGTTGGACACCTGTTCAGACCTTGAGTTGACACTTATACTTGTATAGACTGGACATGACACTTATATGAGTTGTGACATGACACCGTAATTAAGTTCTGAGATGAGTTTGTCTTCTTTTATTATTGTTCTTGTATTAGATTTTGGGTTTAGTATTTAGGGATTTACAATTTGAGATACAAGGTATATACATGCGGGTTTTCCTTGTTTGGATTATTTCGCTCGACGTTGTTCGCGGGAAAAATCGTAGCTTTCTTCATTGATGATTCCATTGATTACTTTGTTAACAGTTTATCGGTTACAAAGATCCGGTCTTTTTATAAGATCCGGTTACAACGAAATCAAAGAAAAAGAAATAAAAAAATTACAACTTTTCTCTTTTATCGAACGAATCGCGAGCTCCTGTTTTGCGGTCACTCGCTTGTGTGGGTTCTTTGCCTGCGCCGGGGTTTATCCGTGGACCACCGCGCGATCTAGATCTGGTCGGATCTACGCAGTATGACGGGTGTTATTTCACAAAGGAAATAACAGCCGAGGGTACTATTTCGCCAAGGAAATAATAGCCTTTAGTTCTCGGGATCAAAGGCCAAGCTTTGATCCGGAAGGAAACTGCGTAGATCTCAGATCTGATCTCTCTCGAACTCCTACCTTATTTGGCGTGGATGATCGCCAAGAACCAGATCTGATATCTCCAAGTCCTCAAAGTTCCAAAGCTTCAATCTTTTTAAGTTTTGAGATCTCAATCCAGCAGAGCTTCACCTCCAAAAGTTCCAACCCTTAACAAATTCGGCCGAGCCCCTCCGGGTGTTGTTCGTTCCGTCATTTTCCGTTGTCCGGTTCTGTGTTTCGTTGTTGATCTGGACTTGATTCGGTTGTGTTTCTGTTGTGTGGTTGATTGACCTGGAAACGACTCGTTGACTTGATTCCAGATTTGGCAGTAAGTCCGGATCCTGATTAGGCAGTAAATCCACTTCTGAATCTGAGTCCGAAACTGATCTTGATTCGATCGTGATTCGATCCGAGTCCGCTCTTGTTTGGATGACTCGTTGATTCTTCGAACCCTTGGCTTGATTCCACACGTGAATGGATGTATTCCGTTGCTCGCGTGCGATTTGTCGATCTCGTCGCCTCGTTGGTTCGTCGGTTTGTGCCGAGCTGTGCTAAGGGACCTATAAGCAATTTTATACGCCTACAGATACCCCCTCCAAAGTATTTCAGCCTCGTTCTTTTATAGAAGAGTCTGGAATACTTTGGATATGATTGTCCCAACCTTCAGTCGGTGTAACGGGACCTTGGAATGGCTTCTGTTCTTGATTCCTTCAATCCTTCAGGTTATTCGGTGCTTTGTCGAATGTCTGTAAGGGCTCCGGTGCTACATTTATTGTCTGACCGTTGTCGGAATTTTAAACTTGAAGTCGATTCCTGATTTTCTGATCTTTAGCTCGTGTTTGCTGGTTCAACCTAGAACTGACCATCGATTGTTGGCGTTGAGTTTTTTTATTTTGTGACGCGTAGTCCGGCGTAGTGTTGTTGAGTTATCCTTAAGAATATTTTTAGAAAAATATTCTCCAGAAACTTCTCAACCAAAAATAGGAAATAGTTTATACTCGTATACCTTATTGGAGTAATTTCTGTGCCCGAATGAGCTGAACCGGCTTGATAATGAGCCAAAAAAGGCAGTAATTCGGTTCAAAAAAATCTTTTGATCCTTCCGAATGTGCGGGAGAGGTAAGAATAAACCAAGGACTGAACCCTCGGTCGATTTGAAGTTGTTTCGATGCTCGATTCAGCTTCAATTTGAATTCTGGTTCAAATTTGGTTCAAACTGGTTCAACTTGGTCTGGTCCGGTTCAACTAGGCTTGGTTCAACATTATAAAAAGGGGTCTTTTTCTCCTCATTAGGGCCGGCCCCCCTCTCTCCCTTGGTCTGGTTCAGTCTGGTTTGGCCTGGTTCAGCCTGGTTTGGCCTGGTTCAGCCTCTTTTGAACTGATTTGGACTGGTCTGGTCTGGTTCAACCTGGTCCGGTCTGGTTCAGGGCTGGTTCACATTATAAAAGGGGTTCTTTTCTTCTTTCTTTTCCTCCTCCTAGGGCCGGCCCCCCTTGTCCCTCTTTTTGGATTTTCTCTTCCCTCGAGCATCCGTTCTCCCTCAAATCTTCATAATTGTCTTAGATCCATCCTTCCTTTTGATCTTTGACTGAGAAATCCCTCAGAAATCTTCATATAAAAATTCCTCTCAGGCCCCTCGAGCACGTGGTCTGAGCCTCTTTCAAGATTTGATTTTTGTCGGATCTTTGAGCTTTCTTCAGGTACATCCTCCACAATTTTAGCATATTTCATGCTTAATTTAGTACATGAATTTGTAGTATTGCATATGAGGGTTAGGGTTTATGATTTGGCGCCTCGAGCTCCTCTTTCAGGGGGTAGAATTTGGAGATTTGAGGGGCTTAATTGTAATAAATAAGGAAATTTTTTTCTGGATCTGATCCTCTGATTTATTTTGCAGGTCACCATGTCTAAGAAGATGGTGAGACCCGAAATCATCCTGATATCCGACGATGAAGGGGAAGAGGATCCCATTGCTGCAATTATGCCTGGCCAAGAATCTGTCCTCCCGATCTCCGAATCCGTGCAGGGCATCCTCCAAAAATTAGAGAAAGTTATGCAATAAATGGCCACCGCCATTAGTTTTGGACGGGGAAGATTTTATGATTTGCTCACTTTCATAGCAGATAATCTTAAAGACATTCGGCGTATAGGTAGCATCCGGCTAGCTAGACAATGTGAGTTAAGGTTGACTTGCTTAGAGGAACTCATGTATCGTTTGGAAGAGCTAGTATACTCCGACCCACATGATGAGGCCACGCCGCTCATGATCGATGCTCAGATTCAGAGGATGCACGAGCGTAAGGCCCGAGCGAGACGCATATCAGAGCAAGAAATCATCGTTGCGAACTTGTACGAACGGCAACGTCATCTGCGGACTAAGATAGATGCTTATAACAACATTGCTGATCGTACGGGGATTAGGACCGTCCAAGGGGAGAGGACTCTAAAAGATTTTGAGTTCGAGAGCATCAGAGTTCAAAATGTTTATAGAGGGGAACTGGAGGCTCTTCACGTGTTGCACCGAGAAGACGTAACTGCCGATGCTGCTGCCGTTCTTGCTTATGCCAAGCTTCAGAAGGAAGAAGAGGAGAAGGTTCGAGCAGAACACGAAGAGAAACTTGCCGCTGTTAAGGCTAAAATTGCTTCCTTCAGTTTGTTAGATCTGATTTGAGACGTCTTCTTGTATCTCCACTTGGTCTAATTTTATTAATGAAATAAAGTCTTTTCTTTAGCGTACTCCTCTCTTTATCATTATGTTTCTCTGTTGATTGTGAACCCAACAGTCATAATACTTACAGGATTCTTGGCAAATCCTCAGCCATCAACGAGTTTGATAAGCCTTTACCGATTACCGTTTGAATCGGGCAAGCATGCGGATTGTCTAAATCCGTTCCGCATGTAACGTTGTGCTAAGAGAGCGAATTCTCTTAGACTTTGTGCTATGATGTCGAATACATAGACTTTGCCATTGTTACGGGAATAGGCTACCCGGCGACACGTGTTAGGTGTTGACTTTAGGATTTTTGGCTAACCCCCAGCCTTCAACGGATTTGATTAGCCTTTACCGATTACCGTTTGAATCGGGCTAGCATGCGGATTGTCTAAATCCGTTCCGCATGTAACGTTGTGCTAAGAGAGCAAATTCTCTGAGACTTTGTGCTATGATGACATAGACTTCGCCATTGTTACGGGAATAGGCTACCCGGCGACACGTGTTAGGTGTTGACTTTAGGGTTTTTGGCTAACCCCCAGCCTTCAACGGATTTGATTAGCATTTACCGACTACCGTTTGAGTCGGGCTAGCATGCGGATTGTCTAAATCTGTTCCGCATGTGACGTTGTGCTAACAGAATGAACTCCCTTAGACTCGCTGCTACGACTTCGAATACGTAGACTTCGCCATTGTTACGGGCATAGGCTACCCGGCAACGTGTATTAGACGCTGACTCATCTCTACTTAGGCTTCGAGATAAAATACCCCAGAATCGAACTTTGGTGTCTTTTTCTACGGAGAAAGACTAAACCGGCGACGCGTGTTAGGCGTCGGCATATCCTTTCTTAGGATTCAGGATGAAATTCCCCATGCTTATAAGGCATGGATTTTGCTGTCACAATGTTGAATATGTGAACGGGTGTTCTTTTTAACGGTTAAGAACTAACCGGCAGCGCGGGTTAAGCGCAGACTTATCCTTGCTTAGGTTTCAGGATAGAATACCCCAGAATCGAACTCTGGTGTCTTTTTCTACGGAGAAAGACTAAACCGGCAGCGCTTGTTAGGCGCAGACTTATCCCTGCTTAGGTTTCAGGATAGAATACCCCAGAATCGAACTCTGGTATATTTTTTCTACGGAAAAAGACTAAACCGGCAGCGCGTGTTAGGCGCAGACTTATCCCTGCTTAGGTTTCAGGATAGAATACCCCAGAATTGAACTCTGGTGTTTTTTTTCTACGGAAAAAGACTAAACCGGCAACGCGTGTTAGGCGTTGACTTATCCCTACTTAGGATTCGGGATAAAATTCCCTGTACCTGTGAGGCACAGATTTTGGGAGTTGAAAAAGGTAGTGTCTTCTCTTGGGGCAAAGACGAACCCGAAATGGGGGAGGAAGAATTTTATATTCTATCTCCTGACACTGAAGAAGAATTTTATATTCTATCTTCAGCTGGAAAGGAGACTCGAGGTGGGATCTCCACCCCCAGAATCCGGAAAGATGAAACTAGGAGTGGGACCTCCACTCCGAGAATCGAAAAATTCGGATAATCCTAACTGTCAGAAGGTTTGATTACCGAACTAAAGGTGAATTTCTCATTTATCGAGAGTGAATTGTTGTTTTGGTCTTTACTGTAGGAAGGTTTGACCAAGCAGGAGTTTGAGGTGATCCTAACTGTAGGAAGGTTTGATCACCCGATTTGAAAGTGGACCTCTCGTTCATGGAGGGAATCGAGAGGAGATTTTGGCTGTGGTCCTAACTGTAGAAAGGTTTGACCAGGTGACAGATCAAAATTCTAAGCATTACATCCGGACTCTAACTACGAAAGTGTTGAGTACACGAATATAGCGGAAGTTTGAATGGATTAAACTTGATAGAATTTGGTGGTCCCACCGTCAATTAGTCTGATCGGTGGGGGATTTAGTGTTCATCACTTTGTTCATATTGATCGGGTTATCCCTAAGAATATTAACATTCTTTCGGGAACTTCCCGTTACACGAATTATCCACCCCCAGCTTTCTTGCAGAACTAGGTATAACGAGGAGTACGTTATCCTCAATCGCATGTTCGGATTATCCTTAAGAATATATGATTCTCCAGGAATTTCCCGTCAAGATTGGGAAACAGTTTAAACTCATATACCTATTGGAGTATTAAGAAGCAGTTTATACTCGTATACTTGTCGGAGTGTTGAGAAGCAGTTTATACTCTTATACTTGTCGGAGTCTGTAAGGAAGTAGTTTAACCTCATGCACCTGTTGGAGGATTGAGAAGTAGTTTATACTCGTATACTCTTCGGAGTCTAGAAAGGAGCAGTTTATACTCTTATACTTATCGGAGTGTCGCCATTTTCATTTGGCTTATCCCAGCGTTATGACGCCGGCTTCAACCAAGGTTTGGATGCTATTCTTGAGAGCGAAGCAATCCTTGGTGGGATGAAGGACCCTCCTGTGGTACGCACAGTACTTCGGATCCACAGTATTGTCAGCTTCCTCCTGATTTGCGATAGGTGGCAGCTTGATCTTGTTGTTTTCAAGGAGGGATTCGAAGATGGCTGTAACGTCTTCGTCCTTGAAGGAATACTCTTTTTGGAGTCTCGGGTCCGAAGTCTTTTGCTGCCTTCGGGATTGCTGTTGTGACATTCGATTAACACCAACAGTAGCTGCAGGTGCCTTGCCCTTACCACGAGAGGCAAAGTTCGAGTTCAGAGGATTAGTCGTCGGTAGATTCCTCTCGGCCTTCTTCCTTCGGAGGAAGCGTTCGGCTTGTTCACCACGCACCTTCAGATCCTTCCATGTTTCGGACGGTGCCGTCCCCATTGCTTCCAACACGTCCAATGCGAGGTTGTTGTGGCAAGTCCGGAGAATGAACTCCTCAGTGATCGGGTCCCGACAGTTCATCGCCTTGTTCCGGAACCTTTTTACGAAGGTGTCAACTAATTCCCCGACCTTTTGTTTCTCATCGAGCAACGACCCGATGGATATCTCTGTGTCGTCATCGAAGAAATTAGCGAGGAATTTTGTCTCCATGTTGTCCCAGCTATTCACACTTCCTGGCTTGAGGCGATGATACCAATCGAAGGCGGCTCCACGAAGAGTGCCAACGAAGGACGGTACCATCAGAGGCTCATTACCAGAGATAACACCCAGGTGCGATTTGAAGTAAATCAAATGCTGCGTGGGTGAACCCTTCCCATCAAACGGCGTGAAGTTAATTAGACTGAACTTCGCCGGATAGGGGATTGATTCCCATTCTCGTGGGTACGGACAAGGATTGCCCGTCTTCTTCATCTCTTGAGCGAAAATCAACGTATTGATTTTGCTCTCGAGATTTTTAATCTTCAGGTTTTCACCTGAGTCTTCATCAGCATTCTCGTTACCACCCCCTGCATTGACGGGAGGATTATTGGCATTGTGAGCTTCCTCATCTTCCAGATCAATCTGGTTACGACGATTTGGCTCGCCTTGCTGGTTTGTCAGCGCTTGGATTTGCTGGTCATGCATTTCTCTCATACTCTGCATGGCCATCTGCATTTCGTGCTTGAAGCTCTCCTACTGTTTAACCATGGCTTCTTCAAGCATCTTGGCCACTTGTTCTGCACTTATCATAAGTTCCTCGCGGGGTTGTCCCTCGCTGGATACTGTATTATCCGATGCGACCGCAGAGCAGGCATCTGATTCTTCATCTTCTGAAGGAAGTCTTGTCCGAATCCTACCATAAGTTCCTCGTCTGATGGCTCCGGACTGCAGATGGGTTACACGCTGGGGTACTTCCGGAATTGACTCGGGATTCTCCTGTGTCGACGTCCCTTTGCTGGTCATATTCGTGGTGACCCTCGAAAATTCTCCATCTTCAACTACTCTTCTTCTTCGTCAGAAACGCCTAGGCCTTGGTTTTGACGTTTCGGCACTGAGCCTTTCAAAAACTGAAACTCTTTCAGGGACCGCCTTGATGCAGTTGCACTCAGACAATACTGCCCGTATGAGTTTGGAACAGGGGCATTGAGTTTCTAGTCCTCGGGGACTCCTCTTCCTGATTTTCCTCATGCTCCCATCACGATAGTACAACTCGTCGGTTTGAAGGTAGGAGTAACTTATCGCGTGTCGGCACGATTTCTCAGGTATAACGTCATCGTCATCAGATGACAACGTTTCCCTCTGAGGGCGAACTGCCTTCTTTGGGCTCTCAAGAGTCACGCGTCTCGAGACATGCCTTTTTGGGCGTGAATTCTCAGCGTGCTCTTGGACATTGATGCGCAAATTAGTGCGCGCAGCTGGCTTGAACTCCTTGTCATGTTGGAGGTGACGGCGACCCCCAGCGTGTTGAGTCGTTCGAGGCTTCTTCATCGGGCCCAAATGTTCTTGGACTGGAGCTTTGTCTCTCTCGTCGGGAATTGGACCGAGGCGCTCCAAGACTGACTTTCTCCTTCGGGATGATTCCACGGGATGGAATTGGACCGAGGCGCTCCAAGACTGACTTTCTCCTTCGGGATGATTCCACGGGATCTCCCGGAGAAACTATTGGAATTGCCGGCGATTTCGGTTGGTTCGCCGGAGGTTGAACTTGCTTCGAAGGCTACAATGATTGTGCCTTAGCCTGAATCGCCGCTTCTTACTTTGTTAACAGTTTATCGGTTACAAAGATCCGGTCTTTTTATAAGATCCGGTTACAACGAAATCAAAGAAAAAGAAATAAAAAAATTACAACTTTTCTCTTTTATCGAACGAATCGCGAGCTCCTGTTTTGCGGTCACTTGCTTGTGTGGGTTCTTTGCCTGCACCGGGGTTTATCCGTGGACCACCGCGCGATCTAGATCTGGTCGGATCTACACAGTATGACGGGTGTTATTTCACAAATGAAATAACAGCCGAGGGTACTATTTCGCCAAGGAAATAATAGCCTTTAGTTCTCGGGATCAAAGGCCAAGCTTTGATCCGGAGGGAAACTGCATAGATCTCAGATCTGATCTCTCTCGAACTCCTACCTTATTTGGCGTGGATGATCTCCAAGAACCAGATCTGATATCTCCAAGTCCTCAAAGTTCCAAAGCTTCAATCTTTTTAAGTTTTGAGATCTCAATCCAGCAGAGCTTCACCTCCAAAAGTTCCAACCCTTAACAAATGAGCCACCCCTCCTCTATTTATAGGCAAATGAAAGCGGATCTGGGCTCAGATCTGGGCCCAGATCCGCGCGTCGGAAGGAGAAGGTGGCCGGCCACCTTGGTGGCTCGGGCACCGAGCCACCTCCTGGGGGCTCGGCCTTGGCCGAGCCACCTTGAGGTGGCTCGGC
>NC_033801.1:39814096-39847157 GCF_001876935.1 Asparagus officinalis | reverse complement strand
AAGGTGGCTCGGCCACCGAGCCACCTTGGTGGCTCGGTGAGCCGCCTCGATGACTTGGTTTCCAAGCCTCTTTTCGGGTGTTCGCCGCGTCGTCCGTCATCCGGTTTCACGGTTTATCGGTTTATCCGAGCTTTACTATTGATATGGACTCTGATTTGGTGTCCGGATCCTGATTTGGCAGTAAATCCGCCTTGGTGTTTGAGTTCGAATTTATTCTATGGTTGAATGACTCGTTGACTCCCCGAATCGTTGGCTTGATTCCGCACGTGAATGGATGCATTCCGTTGCTTGCGTGCGATTCGTTAACCTTGTCGCCTCGTTAATCCGCTTCGTTGCGTGTCACTTGGCTTCGGTGTTGTGGACTGACGTTCGTGTTTAGATACGTCACCCGATGGCTCGTTGGTTTATCGAATCACCGTGCCGAGCTGTATTCAGGGACCTATAGGCAGTTTTATACGCCTACAGATACCCCCTCCAAAGTATTTCAGCCTCGTTCTTTTATAGAAGAGTAAGGTGGCTCGGCCACCGAGCCACCTTGGTGGCTCGGTGAGCCGCCTCGATGACTTGGTTTCCGAGCCTCTTTTCGGGTGTTCGCCGCGTCGTCCGTCATCCGGTTTCACGGTTTATCGGTTTATCCGAGCTTTACTGTTGATCTGGACTCTGATTTGGTGTCTGGATCCTAATTTGGCAGTAAATCCGCCTTGGTGTTTGAGTTCGAATCTATTCTATGGTTGAATGACTCGTTGACTCCCCGAATCGTTGGCTTGATTCCGCACGCGAATGGATGCATTCCGTTGCTTGCGTTCGATTCGTTAACCTTGTCGCCTCGTTAATCCGCTTCGTTGTGTGTCACTAGGCTTCGGTGTTGTGGACTAACGTTCGTGTTTAGATACGTCACCCGATGGCTCGTTGGTTTATCGAATCACCGTGCCGAGCTGTATTCAGGGACCTATAGGCAGTTTTATATGCCTACAGACGTACCTATGCTCGTGTTATAATTTCCTAAATACTAAAATCCTCTTATACGTAGGTAATTACAATTTGAACTACATGGTATATATATGAGGGTTTTCTTGTTTGGATTATTTCGCTCGGCGTACTTATGCTCATGTTGTAATGACCTAAATAGGATCAGTGATTTCATATATATATGTATTAACTATATTTTCTGTATACAATGAGCCCTTTCCCTTAGGGTTGGTTGTGATATTGCTCGCTTGCGCTTTGACGCTCGTTGTCCCTCCCCCTTTCAGCTAACGAGCCAGGAGCCCAGAGAGTCACAGGTTGATGGCGTCGCACTTTAGCTTCAGCCGTTTATTATAGGTATATTTTTCTTTTGAACTCCACTATAGATTTTTGTTAGACATTTGAGAGTTTATTCTAGAAGTTGTAAAGGCTGTGTGCCTTGTTTCCTTTTATTCAGACTTTTGTATTTAAGATTTGTTGAGAAGTTCAAGTTTATTCATTTCAGACATTGACTTGTACTTCAGTATGTTAGATGATGAAATATTTATTTGATCTCTATTATTTCATCAGTTGACTCTTGTATTATCTTTTACTTGCTTTTGTAGTTACACTTGTTATTGACTCTACTAGAGAGATAGTAATTATGATGGTGAAATATGTTATTGCATAGTGTGGTGTATGGCAGGTTTGACATTCTTGGTTTCACCTTGGACTACAGCCTTGTGTGAATCCAGAGACGTCACAGTTGGTATCAGAGCTCTAGTTCTAGTATCCTTAGGATCATCCTGTGTCGAGTTATGGAGCTAGGTTAGAGTTTCTTAGGATTCATGTATAGAGTCCGCTAAGGATTTTCTAGTATGAGTGAGGTTTTTGATATTATAAATATCAAAACGAGGATATGGTCGAGGTAAAACTCATACCTGGAGAGCTGGGCATGTAGAGCCGAGCCACAGCAGGCTCCATAGTATTTGATTGACTCCATGGCGTCGTTAGCAGTAAGATCTTACCACACTCGAGGAGCAAGAGGTGCATCCATTTTCGTCAGTAATACCATTTTCAAGAGATTCACCACTGGTTGTACCCGTCGTGGAAGTAAAGAGGCAATACCAATGAGTACACCACCACCACAATCAGCTATTGATAGAGCCGCAGAGCAGGAGGTTTAACACTGAAAGAATAAGAAAATTATTAGACAATGAGAGCACCAGAGTTTCAAGACACACCAGTTTCAATTTCAACCTATAAGGGAAGAAGTATGTGGAAATTTCTTGAATGTCGACTTAGTTCCAAGCAGAAGGTTAGATGTATTCAACATTGAGGACATTGCTGGAGGATAGCAACGATATCCAGATTTTTGACAGGGTAGAAATTATCACCTATTTGGGAGAATTTAGTCACTACTTCAACAAGCACTTAGAGCTAGTCTATGTGAAGCAGGGAGATATAGCCATAGTAAGGGAAGAAATAAAAATCAGAATAGTGACAATGTCAATGGTAAGAAAACTATTGTGGAATTTAGAGAAACCTAACAGCGGGAGAATGATTCTACCCCAGCAACAAAGACAATATAAGAAATAAACACCATATGATTTGAGAGCGCCGAAGTAGCACAGAGTTTGGAGAACATGTTAAAATCACAACAAGATCGAACAAAGAGCGAAAGAATTGTCATAGTACCCCAGCAGGGATCCAGCAAGATAGAGGTTATGGTCGACAGTCTCAGAGTCGTAATTTCGGCCAACAGTGGGGATATAGAGGCACTACCTGTTAATCCAAGGATTTAGAGGCCAGCAGGCCAGATTTGCATTATTCAGGAGATTCCTGAAGGACAGATGGTCCCATATTTGTTGCACCACCAGCGGAGTTTATTCAGCAGTACCGCATGATTATGGTACGAGCGGAGCTTTCTTCGTGATTTCCTTTTCAGCTCGGATCTAGTTTAGTTTAAGAAATTCGCTTATCTCTTATCTTTCATACCTTCGCTGATAGGTTTCAGCTTGTAGCATATTCCTTAGATTTTTAATTGTCATTCTCTACTCCTCTAGGTGGAGTGTCCCTTCTATCTATAGGAGATGTGTCATCAGACTAGATGAGTCTGAGTTAGTCATCAAGTTGATCGTGTTGATGATGTCAAATTTCGACATTCATTCTTGGTATGCATTAGCAATCATCACACCATATTAGTATCGACTGTTTTACTAAAACAGTCAGCTTGTGAGCATTCGTTGGATTTGTATAGATAGTAGCAACCTCACAGGGTGACTGGAATGTGGGTCATTTCTGGTATACGTCGAGTAGGTGATGCTGAGGGACCGGAGTGCTAATTTGTGTGAGACCGGAGTTGTCTCATAGTATCAGGATGTCTTTCAGGACATGCCTAGATTTTCTCCAGTGAGAGAGGTTGTTTCTTGCATCGAGTTGCAGCAGAGCATAGTACTGATATCCCGAGCACCCTATCGTACGACACCTACTGAGACAAGGGAGCTACAAATAGAATTAGATAGATGAGTTATTATTTTAGACTATTACTCACTGGAGTATCTATTATTTATGGGAACATTAATCCTCTTTGGGAGAATGAGGACGGTAACTATGATTATGTGTAGATTTTTATGATGTGAACAAGTTCACTATCTGGATTTGATAGGATATATGACTTGTTCGATCAGCTGCGCGAAGAGCACTATTTTTTATCGAAGATTGATCTTTGATTTGGGTTATTGTAGTTACGATTTTAGGAGATGGATTTATTTTCCCAAAGCCGTTTTTCCTGATTCGATATGAATCTTTCGAGTTTCTGGTTACGTCGTTTGGATTGACTCACGCACCCATGGTATTCATGGATTTGATGAACCAGGTTTTTCGTCCCTTCTTGGACCAGTTTGTAACCATCTTTATCATTTATTCGAGATCGGAGGCAGAAGGCGAACAATATTTTCGGATTGGTTTGCAGACTCTACAGGAGTATCAGTTATATGCTAAGTTCAGCAAATGCGAGTTTTGTTTTTCAGAAGTCAGATTTCTCGGCCACGTCATCAGCAGAGAGGGCATATCAATGGATCCGCTAAAGTTATAGTAGTTCTTGATTGGGAACCGTCGAAGACGGTGACAGAGATTCGAAGCTTTTTGGGTTTAGCCGGATATTACAAGAAGATAGTCCAGGACATTTGTGGTCTATGCAGATGCATCATTAGCAGGTTTAGGAAGCGTCTTGATGCAGAATCAGAGGGTAGTAGCGTATATCTCGTGGCAATTGAGAGTGCATGAACAGAACTACCCCACTCACGACTTGGAGTTAGCAGTGGTAGTATTCACGCTGAAGGCGTGGAGACACTACTTGAATGGAGTGCAATTTGAATTGTTCACAGACCATCAGAGTCTGAAGTATCTTTTCTCTCAGAAGGAACTCAACCAGAGACAGAGGAGGTGGATTGAGTTTATCAAGGATTATGGGTTCACGATTCAGTATCATCCGGGGAAGGCGAACGTCGTAGCAGATGTTTTAAGCAGGAAGCGTCGACATCGGGTTTCAGTTTTGAGATGCTCATTGCATAGAGATCTTCTCACTCTTAGCCACTTTGATTTTTAGACCAGAGATTTGTGGAACCAGTACATTTTTGGGAGCTGTGTCAGTGCAGCCATCTTGGAGTAACGGAGTTGTCATAGCTCAGTTGGAAGACTCTTGGATTCAAATCTGAAAGAAGGAGATTACCAAATAGCCTAAGACTAATTAGGCCATTGGGAGAAGACTCTTGGATTCAAATCTGAAAGAAGGAGATTACCAAATAGCCTAAGACTAATTAGGCCATTGGGACAGATGGAGGTCTACGAAAGAAGGATAGACTATTTATGCCAGCTAGTGCAGAGCTTAAAAGGGAGTTATTAGATGAAGCACATCATACTCGGTACACGATACATTCAAGAACCACTAAGATGTACAAAGACCTAAAGAGACACTTTTGGTGGAGTGATATGCATAGAAAGAATTTAGAGTATGTAGCTAAGTGTCTTACCTGCCAGCAAGTGAAGGCAGAACATCAGGGAATGATAGGAACACTTCAGCCTTTACCCATTTCGGAGTAGAAGTGGGCGGATATTTCTATGGACTTTATCGTAGGGTTGTCGAAGTCGAAGGAAGAGAATGATTCTGTTTGGGTGATAGTGGATAGACTAATGAAGTCAGCACATGTTATTTCCAATGAAGACTAACTATACAGCTGAGACGTATGTGAGGATATTTATTCAGGAGATTATTCGATTTCATGGAGTTCCAGATACGATGGTATCGGATCGAGGTTCAGTGTTCATTCCGCATTTTTGGAAGAGTTTCCAGGATTCGTTGGCAACAGATTTATCTTACAGTAGTGTATTTCCACCCGCAGACAGATGGTCAGACGGAGAGAGTAAATCAGATGTTGGAGGACATGTTGTGGGCTTGTGCCATTGATTTTTAAGGTAGTTGGTGTAGGCGTATAAAATTGCTTATAGGTCCCTTAGCACAGCTCGGCATAAACCGACGAACCAACGAGGCGACAAAGTTGACGAATCGCACGCAAGCAACGGAATACATCCATTCGCGTGTAGAATCAAGCCAAGGGTTCGAAGAGTCAACGAGTCATCCAACCAAGGGCAGACTCGGACGAATCACGATCGAATCAAGATCAGTTTCGGACTCGAACTCAGAAGTTGGCCAAGACCGAGCCACCCATGGGTGGCTCGGCCCAGTGCCGGCCACCCATGGGTGGCCGACCCAGATCTGTGCGCGGGCACAGTTCAGAGAGCCTATAAATAGGCTCCCCTTTGTTCATTTGAAAAGGTTGGATTTTTTGGAGGCGAAGCCCTGCAGGATTGAAGACTCAGATCTAAAAAAGATTCAAACTTTAGAACTTCGAGGACTTGCTCATCCAGATCTGGTGCTCGGCGATCGTCAACGCCAAATAAGGCAAGAGTTCGAGAGGACCGGATCTCAGATCTATGCAGGCACACTCTGGATCAAAGCTTGGCCTTTGATCCCGAGATTTGGGCGATTGTTTCCTTGGTGAACCAATTCCCCCGGCTATTATTTCCTTGGTGAAATAATACCCGTCGTACTGCATAGATCCGACCAGATCTAGATCGCGCGGTGGTCCACGGATAAACCCCGACGCAGGCGAAGAACCCACAAAGCGAGCGACCGCAAAACTGGAGCTCGTGATTTGTTCGACAAACAAGGATAAAAAGTTGTAATCTTTCTTTTATTTTCTTTGATTTTCATTGTAACCGGATCTTATAAAAAGACCGGATCTTTGTAACTCAAAAAGTTGTTATTTAAAGATAGCAATGGAATCAATAATGAAGAAAGACACGATTTTTCCCGCGAACAAACTGGCGACCACAGGTCGTGGAGGAGGTCGAATACGAGTTCGATCAGACCAAGTTCGAGGAGTACCTTTCATCCTCGTCCAGATCTACCTCCCCCCGCAAGTCCAAGAAGTCCAAGTTCTCCTCCAGGAGAAAAACTCGTTGGTATGAAGACGTTGAAAACACCAACGAAGATCTCACCCCGTTTAATGCCAAAGTCGCATCGGGTGAGATTTCTCCAATTCCCAACCAAGGCAGATCTACTCTGGCCAACCTTTCTGCCGCAGAAGGTGTGGTGACTCTCTCGAAGAGAGCCCGCCAAAGGCAACGTCAACGCCTTGCGAAACAATTCGCAAAGGCCATGGAGTCAGTACAAGAGAGGCAAACAGCCTCAACGATAGATGAACGGCGCCTCTTCCAAGTCGCCAACAATGGAATGGGTTTGTGTCAAACGGAATCGTTCTACACTGGAAGAACGCATCCGTAAACACCACGCACTATCAACGCAGGCGCGGGCTCAAGCCGAAGAAGCCCGTAGAAAGCTGCAGAAAGAGGTGGCCAAGAAGCCACCATCAACTCGCAAAGCTTGGAGACCAAAGTCTGAAGCGGCGGGTCAGACCAAAGAGCAACAACAGCAACCGTCGAAAGTGCAACTTCCGGCGAGTCAACCCAAATCGCCGATGACTTCCACAACTTCTCCGGGAGATCCCGTAGGACCATCCCAGAAAAGGAAGTCAATCTTGGAGCGCCTCGGTCCACTTCCCGAGGAGCGAAGCAAAGCTCCAATCCAAGAACGTTTGGGCCCACTAAGAAAGCCCCGAACGAATCAACATGCTGGGGGTCGCCGCAACCCTCAACATGACAAAGAAATCATGGCACCCAAGCGCACTACTTTGTGCATTGAAGTTCAGGAGTCCATTGAGAATCCATGCCCACAAAGGTGCGTTTCGAGACGCGTGACTCTCGAAAGTCCGAAGAAGGTAATTCGATCTCAGAAGGAAACGTTATCGTCTGATGATGATTAAGTTATACCTGAGAAATCATGCCAACACATGATAGGTTGCTCCGACTTTCAAACGGAAGATCTGTACTATCGTGCTGGGGGTATGAGCAAAGCCAGAAAGAGAAGTCCTCGAAGGCTAGAAACTCAGTGCCCTTGTTCAAAGTTCATTCGGGCGGTACTGTCTGAGTGCAACTGCATCAAGGCAGTCCCCGAGAGAGTTTTGGTTTTCGAAAGACTTAGTACCGAAACACCAAAACCAAGGCCTAGTCGTTTCCGACAAAGAAGAACGGTGGTTGAAGATGGAGAATTTCCGAGGGTCACCACCAATATGACCAGCAGAGGGACATCAGCGCGGGACAATATCGAATCAATTCTGAAAGCATCCCGGCGTCTAACCCGTCTGCAGTCTGGAGCCATCGCGCGAGGAACCTATGGTAGAGTTCGGACAAGACTCCCTTCCAAAGATGAAGAATCTGATGCCGGCTCCGCGGTTGCATCAGATAATACGGCAAGTGGCCAAAAATGCTTGAAGACGCCTTAGCTAAGCAGCAGGAAATCTTCAGGTTCAAAATGCAGATGGCCATGCAAAACATGAGAGAAATGCATGACCAACAAATCCAAGCATTGACGAACCAGCAAGGCGAGCCAAGTCGTCGTAACCCGGTTAATCTGGAAGACGAGGACACAAATGCGAATGAAACGCATAATGCCAATAATCCTCCCGTCAATGCAGGGGGTGGTAACGAGAATGCTAGTGAAAACACAGATGAAAGTCTGAAAATTAAAAATCTCGAGAGCAAAATCAATATATTGATTTCCGCTCAAGAGATGAAAAAGATGGGCATTCCTTGTCCATACCCAAGAGAGTGGGAATCAATCCCATATCCGGCGAAGTTCAATCTAATTAACTTCACGCCGTTTAATGGGATGGGTTCACCTACTCAGCATTTGATTTCCTTCAAATCGCACCTGGGTATTATCTCTGGTAATGAGCCTCTGATGGTGCGGTCATTCGTCGGCACTCTTCGCGGAGCCGCCTTCGATTGGTATCGCCGCCTCAAGCCAGGTAGTGTGAACAGCTGGGACGACATGGAGACCAAGTTCCTAGCCAACTTCTTCGACGACGACACAGAGATATCCATCGGATCGTTGCTGGACGAGAAGCAGAAAGACGGAGAATTGGTTGACACCTTCATCAAGAGGTTTCGGAATAAGGCGATGAACTGTCGGTACCCAATCACCGAGGAATTCATCCTCCAGACTTGCCACAACAACCTCGCACTGGACGTGTTGGAAGCAATGGGGACAGCACCATCCAAGACATGGAACGATCTGAAGGTCCGAGGAGAACAAGCCGAACGATTCCAAGGAAGAAGGCGGAAAGAGGCCAACAGGCGACGAATGCTCCGCAACAGAATTTCGTCCCACGGGGGAAAGGTAAGGCACACGCTCATGCAGTTGACGCTAATCAAACCTTTCAATTGCAACCTCAGCAACAGCAGCAGCAGCAACAAGCACCACAACAAGCTCGGGGGCAATGGCAACAATAGCCTCAGAAGCAGAAATCTTCAGAGCCGAGGTTTCCCAAGGTGTACTCCTTCAAAGATGACGAAGTTCCCGGCATCTTTAAATACTTGTTGGTGAACAACAAAATTCAGCTGCCGGCGATTGTAGATCAAGAAGGGGCTAGCAAAGTGATGGATCCGAGGTATTGCGCATACCATAGAGCGGTCCATCACCCTACGAAGTCGTGCTTCCATCTCAAGGACAAGATCCAGGCATTGATTGATGTAGGTGTCATAACCCCAAAGCCGTCCAAGAATGTCGGAGCCAATGTGGTGTCAATCAGCTTTGGATCAGTGCCCACAGCGTGGTTTGAACCAAAATGCATCCCCAAGGTAGGAATGAAGACAATAAATGACGACCCATACGGACAACGCCAGAAAGGACTTGTGCCACACACAGCCCCGAATGGTGAGATTCTTTGGGTTCATCCAGATTTGATTGGAGATGAACAATGGACTGGAGCCCTTTCCAAGAAAGAGTCAAAAGGAAAATGTAAGTCTTGTTATGGAGCCTCGGCCATCCCAGAAGAAGATGACGAAGCAATCCCTACCTTCTCGTTTCTTGATAATGAACATGCAACTCTTATAACCACCGGAGAACCAATACTCGCCACCAGAAATGGGAACGAGTATCGTTCCGAATATCCAAGTACCTCTGATCGACTAGCTGAGGTAGAGACGATTACAACACCTCCCGCACCTGCTGAGAAGACACAGCAGGAACACCTGCACCAAGGCATTCAAAACCCTAATGGTAAACATGGCTACAGCTGATCCGTCTACAATGGAAGACGATGATCAAATGCCAACATGGGAAGACCCGTGGGTTCATCATCTGAATATGCAGTATGGTGACAGGTTCGAACAGCGAGAACCCCCCACTGAGGATAAAATAGTCCAAGTTAACAAGGGCGACGAGGACAACCCAAAGCCGATATTCATTAGCGATAGTCTTCCCTCAAATGAGAAGGAGGAGTTAATTGCTCTCATCAGGGAGTATATTGACGTCTTCGCTTGGAACTATGAGGCAGAGGTTAAGAAGTTGATCGAATCAGGATTTATCCGAGAGGAACAACATCCAGACTGGTTAGCCAACATCGTTCCCGTCATGAAGAAGAATGGCAAAATCAGGATTTGCATCGACTTCAGGAACCTGAATGAAGCATGTCCGAAAGACGATTTCCCTCTCCCGATCACGGATGTCATTATCGACAATACATGTGGATTTGAGAGGATGTCCTTCATGGATGGATTTTCGGGATATAACCAGATCAAGATGCATCCAGAGGATGAGAAGCATACGGCGTTTAGAACACCCCTCGGCGTTTTCTGCTATACGGTGATGCCTTTCGGCCTGAAGAATGCCGGTGCCACATACCAGCGAGCGATGACTAAGATTTTCCAAGAACATCTCAGGAAAACAGTCGAATGTTACGTTGATGATTTGGTTGTGAAAAGCCGCAACAAGGAAGATCACATCAAGGATTTGAAGACAATGTTCGATCTCATGAGGAGTCATCAGTTGAAGATGAACCCCACTAAATCATTTCTTGGAATGTCCAGCGGAAAATTTCTTGGGTTCGTCGTCACCACTAAGGGTATACATATCGATCCTGATAAGGTGAAGGCGATACATGAATTGCAGCCCCCGAGGAATCTGAGAGAACTCAGAGGATTGCAAGGGCGTTTAGCTTATATCCGGCGTTTCATCTCAAATCTTTCTGGGAAGTGCCAACCGTTCTCTAAGCTGAACAAGAAAGGAGTATCATTTATCTGGGATGATGCCTGCCAAAAAGCGTTCGAAGATATCAAAACATATCTGGCGAACCCTCCTGTTCTCGTTGCACCGAAATCTGGTAAACCGTTCTTGATTTATCTCAAGGCGATGAACCACTCGATAAGTGCCTTACTAGCGCAAGACGATGATAACGGTCACGAACAGGCAGTTTATTACCTCAGTCGGACCTTGGTAGGCGCTGAGTCTCGATATCCGATGATTGAGAAAGAATGCCTTGCATTGGTATTTGCGATGCAAAAGATGCGGCATTACCTGGTGGGACAGACGATCTACGTTATCTCCAACGTTAATCCAGTACGGGTGTTTATGACGCAACCGGCCTCTATGAATTGGCGGATAGCAAAATGGGCCCTTCTCTTGTCCTAATATGATTTGCACTTCAAACAGCAGAAGTCAATCAAAGGGCAGGCGATTTGTGACCTTTTGGCGGCAAACCCGACCACAGATACGGCAGAAGTATATGATGACTTGCCGGACGAAACCCACGAGGTTAATACTACGTCGTACCAACAAGTATGGCAATTGTATTTCGATGGTGCTTCGAGAGCAGTTAATAGGGTAATAGCCCCGGGAGGTTCTACAGTTTCCTCTGGGGTTGGGGTTGTCTTAATCTCCCCGGGAAAGCATGTGATGCCTCGAGCTTAATCATTGACTAGTCCGTGCTCCAATAACGTGGCCGAGTACAACGCGCTCCTCATTGGACTCAGTTTCGCCAAAGAGCTGGGGGTCGAATATCTCGAAGCTTTTGGGGATTCTCAATTGATAGTCAACCAAGTCCGTGGAGAGTATGAAGTCAGGAACCAAGACTTGATCCCGTACCACCAGGAGGCCATCAAAATGGCAGAATCTTTTGAAGAATTATTTATTGAATACATCCCTCGTCTCCAGAACGCTTACGCGGATGCACTGTGCACTGGCAGCACTAGCGGTTTCACTTGCGCAGCCTCCCGAAACTGAGCTGTTAGTCATAGTAAGGACACATCAACTCAAATTGGGTCTGAGTCCCGAGATTGGCATTTTCCCATCATTGACTACGTCCAGTATGGTATTCTGCCAGAAGACGTAAAAGAAAGGGAATCAATTCGCCGAAGAGCGCCAAGATTCTTTTATAATGCCGAGACCCATACGTTATACCGTAGGGGATATGATGGTTTATTACTCCGATGCCTTTCGAACAAAGAAGCAGAATAAGTTCTTAAGGAAGCACACAAAGGAGAATGTGGTGCGCATCAGCCTGGTCCCAAACTGTATGATCGCATCAGGAGAATGGGATATTTTTGGCCGACAATGGTTCGTGACGCAATCGAATATGCTTGAGAGTGCCATGCTTGTCAAATACATGCGAATTATATGCATCAGCCACCAGAGCAGTTGCACACATTAACCACATCTTGGCCGTTCGAGACGTGGGGTATGGACATTGTCGGTCCTATATTTCCCCCTTCAGTCAAAGGCGATCGATTCATCCTCGCGATCACCGATTACTTCTCAAAGTGGGCTGAAGCGATTCTGATTAAAGAAGTGAAGACGAACAACGTCATCAATTTCATTAAGCACCATGTCATATACCGACACGGCGTGCCAAGACGGATCATTCATGACAACGGTCCGCAGTTCATAAGCAACGCCTTCATCAGGTTCTGTGACAAGTTCAAAATCAAAGATGTTTCGTCGACAGCTTATTATCCCGCTGCAAACGGATTAGCTGAGGCATTCAACAAAACGATCGTTAAGATCCTGTCAAAGCTCGTGAAGACCAATAAACGAGACTGGGACGATAAACTCGGTAAAGCACTCTGGGCTTATCGCACCACCATACGCACACCTACAGGGGCCACCCCATATTCGTTGGTATACGGATGTGAAGCTGTGCTACCTTTGGAGATTCAAATCCCGTCACTTCGGATCGCTCTCGCAACTGAGATGACGACAGAAGAACAGCATCAAAAACGCCTCGAAGAACTCGAGAGGCTGGATGAAAAGCGCTTGGAGGCTCAACAACAAATTAAGTTATATCAAGCCAGAATAACTAGGGCCTTTAACAAAAGAGTCCGACAGAGAAGCTTCAAGGAGGGAGATCTGGTCCTCGCTGCCCGCCGACCGATAATTCTCACTTCCAAGAAGAAAGGTAAATTCGAATCCAAATGGGAAGGGCCGTTTGTGATAGACACAGTCTACTCAAACGGCGCATATCGCCTAATTACTCAAGAAGGCACCAGGCAATTAATGCCAATAAATGGGAAGTTCCTGAAAAAGTACTATCCCTAGTACCTTTAGGATAACTCATTTATCGGGAAGTTCCTTGAAGAATATTACACTTAATATTCTAGAGGATAACCCAAAATCATTTTCACCACCAAAATCCCTCACTGATCAATTTCAATTGACAGTGTGTCCACTAAAAACGTCTTTCTGGCCCTCTTGACTCTTTCCATGAACAAGAGGTCCACTTTCAGTTCGGAGCCCCCTTTCGATAAACGAAAGAACTCCCTTCTTCTTCTCTTTGGTTAAGTCCTCTCATGGCCATAACCGAAGTTGAGATTTCACTTCGATAAACGAAAGACTCTTTTTTCAGTTTAGATAGCTAATCCTATAAAAGGTAGGTTTATCTAGATTTTCCAGATTCTCGGGGTGGAGATCCCACTTCTAGTTTCTTTTGCGCAGGAAATAGAATATAAAATTCTTCTTTTCCAGAATCAGGGAATAGAATATAAAATTCTTCCTTCCTTGTTTTCCAGGTTCGCCTTCACCCCAAAAGAAGACCGGGAAATAGAATATAAAATTCTTTCTTTCCCGTACCGATCTCTTCCGAAATTTGTCAATATAGGATTCATCCTAGGAAGTTTATCCCGAATCCTAAGCAGGGATAAGTCTGCGCCTAACACGCGCTGCCGGTTTAGTCTTTTTCCGCAGAAAAAGACACCAGAGTTCGATTCTGGGGTATTCTGTCCTGAAACCTAAGCAGGGATAAGTCTGCGCTTAACCCGCGCTGCCGATTAGTTCTTAACCGTTAAAAAGAATACCCGTCCGCATATTCAACATTGTGGCAGGTTGTTATTAATAACACCAAAATCCATGCCTTACACGCGTGGGGAATTTCATCCTGAATCCTAAGAAAGGATATGCCGACGCCTAACACGCGCCGCCGGTTTAGTCTTTCTCCGAAGAAAAAAACACCAGTGTTCGATTCTGGGGTATTTTATCCCGAAGCCTAAGTAGGGATAAGTCAGCGTCTAATACACGTTGCTGGGTAGCCTATTCCCATAACAATGGCGAAGTCTACATATTCGGAGTTGTAGCATCAAGTCTAAGGGAGTTCATTCCTTTAGCACAACGTTACATGCAGAACGGATTTAGACAATCCGCATGCTAGCCCGACTCAAACGGTAGTTGGTAAAGGCTAATCAAATCCGTTAAAGGCTGGGGGTTAGCCAAAAATCCTAAAGTCAACACCTAACTCGTGTCGCCGGGTAGCCTATTCCCGTAACAATGGCGAAGTCTATGTATTCAACATCATAGCACGAAAGTCTCAGAGAATTCACTCTCTTAGCACAACGTTACATGCGGAACGGGTTTAGACAATCCGCATGCTAGCCCGATTCAAACGGTAATCGGTAAAGGCTTATAAAACCCGTTAATGGCTGAGGGTTTGCCAAAAATCCTAAAAGTATTATGGTCAATCATTTCAAACGGAATGAGGAATCATAATAAAGAAAAAGATAAAAACCAGTTCCACTAAAAAGATCAAAAGTCAAAACATTCAGCAAATAAAATCAAACCAAGTGCAGATACAAGGAGACATCTCAAATCAGATCTAACAAACTAAAGGAAGCAATCTTAGCCTTAACAGCGGCAAGTTTCTCGGCATGTTCCACTCGAACCCTCTCCTCTTCTTCCTTCTGAAGCTTGGTATAAGCAAGAATGGCGGCAGCATCGGCGGTTACGTCTTCTCGGCGCAACGCATGAAGAACCTCCAGCTCTCCTTTATAAACATTTTGAACCCTGGCGCTCTCGAGCTCAAAATCTTTTAGAGTCCTCTCCCCTTGGACGGTCCTGATCCCCGTCCTATCAGCAATGTTGTTATAAGCATCCATCTTACTCTGCAGACGACGTTGCCGTTCGTACAAGTTCGCAACGATGACTTCTTGCTCCGATATGCGTCTCGCTCGGGCCTTACACTCTCGCACCCTCTGAGTCTGAGCATCGATCATAAGCGGCGTGGCCTCATCAGGCGGGTCGAAGTCTACTAGCTCTTCCAAAAGATATATGAGTTCCTATAAGCAGGTCAACCTTATCTCACATTGTCCAGCTAGCCGGATGCCACCTACACGCTGAATGTCTTTAGGACTATCTGCTATGAAAGGGAGCAAATCATAAAATTGCTTATAGGTCCCTTAGCACAGCTCGGCATAAACCGACGAACCAACGAGGCGACAAAGTTGACGAATCGCACGCAAGTAACGGAATACATCCATTCGCGTGTAGAATCAAGCCAAGGGTTCGAAGAGTCAACGATTCATCCAACCAAGGGCAGACTCGGACGAATCACGATCGAATCAAGATCAGTTTCAGACTCTAACTCAAAAGTGGATTTACTGCCAAATCAGGAATCGGATCTACTGCCAAATCAGATCAACAAATCAGAGTTCGAATCAACCACAAGACCGGACAAAACGACGAAACAGAAACGCCTAAGGGGGGCTCGGCCAAAGCCGAGCCACCCATGGGTGGCCGACCTAGATCTGTGCGCGGGCACAGTTCAGAGAGCCTATAAATAGGCTCCCCTTTGTTCATTTGAAAAGGTTGGATTTTTTAGAGGCGAAGCCCTGCTGGATTGAAGACTCAGATCTAAAAAAGATTCAAACTTTAGGACTTCGAGGACTTGCTCATCCAGATCTGGTGCTCGGCGATCGTCAACGCCAAATAAGGCAAGAGTTCGAGAGGACCGGATCTCAGATCTACGCAGGCGTACTCCGGATCAAAGCTTGGCCTTTGATCCCGAGATTTGGGCGATTGTTTCCTTGGTGAACCAATTCCCCCGGCTATTATTTCCTTGGTGAAATAATACCCGTCGTATTGTATAGATCTGACCGGATCTAGATCGTGCGGTGGTCCACGGATAAACCCCGACGCAGGCGAAGAACCCACAAAGCGAGCGACCGCAAAACAGGAGCTCGTGATTTGTTCAACAAACAAGGATAAAAAGTTGTAATCTTTCTTTTATTTTCTTTGATTTTCATTGTAACCGGATCTTATAAAAAGACCGGATCTTTGTAACTCAAAAAGTTGTTATTTAAGAGTGCAATGGAATCAATGAAGAAAGACACGATTTTTCCCGCGAACAGTTGGGAGGATCATTTTTTGCTAATAGAGTTCGCTTGTAACAAGAGTTATCAAGCGACAATTGGTATGGCTCCGTATGAAGCATCGTACAGGAGGCCTTGCAGATCGCCTATATATTGGGTAGAGCCAGAGGATAGTTTAATGCTTGGGCCAGAGCTTATGAGACAGATTACTGAGAAAGTAACATTAATCAGAGAACAAATTCTAGCCACCCAGAGTCTACAAAGGAGCTATTCAGATGAGAGGTGAAGACCTTTGGAGTTTCAAAATTTGAAGAGATAGTTATGCTGAAAGTATCGTCTGTGAAAGACGTTCAGCGATTCAGAAGGCGAGGAAAACTTGAGCTGAGATATGTTGGACCATTTCAGACTTTGGAGCTTATTGGAGCTGTTACATATAGACTAGACCTTCTAGCATCAATGTCTAGTGTACATAAGTAATTCATGTTTCATGTTTCTATGCTTAAGAAGCACTTACATGATGAAGAGCAACAACGAATGTTGAACGCAACGGAGATTTAACTTCAGGATGTTTTGTCTATGATTGAAATCCCAGTTTGTATACTTGCTAGAGAAGATAAGAAATTTAGAAACAAGTTGTTTTTCTTTGGTAAAAATTCAGTGGAACCGAAAAGGAGTTGAGGAGGTTTCTTGGGAGCGCGAGGAGGATGTAGATCGCGACTACCCACACCTGTTTGATCAAGTAAATTAAATTTATGTATGACTTATTTATGGCTTATGGTCAAGTAAATTAAATTTATGTATGACTTATTTATGGCTTATGGTTACATGTATGGCGATGTTTATACTTAACACTAAAATGAGGGTATTAACACTTATCTCCTAAGTACTCGGAACATATGGTATATATATGAGGGGTTCTTTGTTTGGATTTTTTACTTGAGGTACTTGTTCCTTTTAGTTAGGGGTTAAGTGGGGGTATTTATATTTTAGATGGTTAAGTGTAGACATCGAAGATGATTTTCGAGAGCGTGAAGATGTTATGAAGCGCTACTTCCTGCATTTATTGAGGAAGTGGATTGATTTATGTGTATGATTATTTGTGTGACTATATTTAGATTTAACACTAGAATGAGGATATTTCCGCTCAATTCTTAATCTTTTGAAACACATTGTATATATATAGGGGGTTCCTTATTTGGATGTTTTGCCCGATGTACTAGTTCCATTTGATTAAGGGTTGAGTGGGAATATAGTCATCATGGATTGTTAAATATAAATATCGCTATGTGCTTGTCTAGAGTAATATTATTTGTTCGAGTTTGATTTTTGAATTTCGAGGACGAAATTCTTTTAAGGGGGGAAGAATGTAAAACCCCATATTTTTGGTTATGAAGATATGTGAATTTTTTTTTGTGATAAATAATTCTATTGCGGTAAATGACTTGAGGTCATAGATATACTTGATAGCAAGTTATTAGAGATGTATGAATGTTTTAATCTAGAGTTTTGTGCATTGGTTTTGGCAAATTAGCAAAACATGCACGAATCTAAAAAATGTCGGCTTAGTCGACTCATGAGTCGGCTTAGTCGACTCATGAGTCGACTTATGAGTCGACCAATGAGTCAACTTATGGGTAGATTTTCATATTTGTTTCAGTTGCGGGTTTGGTGAGTTTCTTTGAGGTTTTAATCGTATTATATATTTTCTTTTACCCGAAACCAACCCCAAACCCATCAGATCCCAGAGAAACCCTAGACCTCTCTCTCTCCTCAAACCCTAGTTCGTTCTTGGTGATTTTGGAGGAGTTTCGGAGGAGTTTTCAGTGGGATTTTGTGGTGCTGTCGAAGGGGATCGTCCTCTCACGGATTCAGGAGTTTGCAGCACATCAGAGGCGAGTAACATCTCGCCCAGCCTTACAGCCACTGTTTGTATAGTTTTATTTGGTTTATTTCGGTTTTATTGAGCCTAAATTACTATTTGTGTATAAAAATATATCTTTATAGCATATGATGCGAAAATTGAATGTTTTCAGTTTATAAAAGCTCACAAACGAATTTGTAAATTAAGATTCAGATCTGGAATTTGTTTAAAAATAAGTTTTATTGTGATTTACTGATTTTAACACGTTTTAAACATGTATATAAATGTTTAGGGTTTTAGTGTATTTTTTTTATATGCTAATCTCTCGTTTCAGTGTGGCACATATATGCTAGAATCGGATTTATATTGCTGGAAATGATGAAGAGAAATTTTAGGTTTAAACTTTTGCAAATAAACAACATATGATGAAAACAGGAGATCTGTCTGATCATTCGACCTACCAGTCGACTTATCAGTCGACTGATGAGTCGACTAATGAGTCGACTGATGAGTCGACCAATGAGTCGACTGACGGGAATTTCCAGCTTTTCCTTCTTTTTTCTGTTTTGTTCTGTCTGGTCGACCAATGAGTCGACCGATGATCCTAGTCGACTCATGAGTCGACTGATCAGGAATTTTCCAGTTTCCTCGGTTTTGGATCTGCTTGGGTTGTTTCAGTTTAACTGAAACTGTTTATGATTGTTTATTGATGTTGTGTGCTTTAATATGAATGAGAAGTCGCCTTGAATAATGGGTATTAGAAGTTGTTGTTTAACTTGTATCTTTACATGTGAGATGACATGCGGACACGAGTTTAAGTTTACACACCGAGGCTCGTGTGAAATTTGTATAGGTATATCTTTCCACCTATCTCATCAATATTTACACAGTATGTTTAGTCCTCGTGTTGGACTATAATCTATTGAAGTCCTCGTGTTGGACTATAATCCATTTCAGTCCATGCGTTTGACATTCATCATACTCAGTCCATGTGTTAGACATTCATCATTCAGTCCATGTGTTGGACAATTTATATATGCAGTCCATGCGTTGGATATCCACTACATCTAGTTTAGTCCATGTGTTGGACACCTGTTTAGACCTTGAGTTGACACTTATACCTTTATAGACCGGACATGACACTTATATGAGTTGTGACATGACACCGTAATTAAGTTCTGAGATGAGTTTGTCTTCTTTTATTATTGTTCTTGTATTAGATTTTGGGTTTAGTATTTAGGGATTTACAATTTGAGATACAAGGTATATACATGAGGGTTTTCCTTGTTTGGATTATTTCGCTCGACGTACCTATGCTCGTGTTGTAATTTCCTAAATACTAAAATCCTCTTATACGTAGGTAATTATAATTTGAGCTACATGGTATATACATGAGAGTTTCCTTGTTTGGATTATTTCGCTCGACGTACTTATGCTCACGTTGTAATGACCTAAATAGGATCAGTGACTTCATATATATATGTATTAATTGTATTTTCTATATACAATGAGCCCTTTCCCTTAGGGTTGATTGTGATGTTGCTCGCTAGCGCTTTGATGCTCGTTGTCCCTCCCCCTTTCAAGTAACGAGCTCAGAGCCCAGAGATTCGCAGGTTGATGGCGTCGCACTTTAGCTTTAGCCGTTTATTATAGTTATATTTTTCTTTTGAACTCCACTGTAGACTTTTGTTATACATTTGAGAGTTTATTCTAGAAGTTGTAAAGGCTGTGTGCCTTGTTTCCTTTTATTCAGACATTTGTATTTAAGATTTGTTGAGAAGTTCCAGTTTATTCATTTCATACATTGACTTGTACTTCAGTATGTTAGATGATGAAATATTTATTTAATCTCTATTATTTCATCAGTTGACTATTGTATTATCTTTTACTTGCTTTTGTATCTACACCTGTTATTGACTTTACTAGAGAGATAGTAGTTGTGATGGTGAAACATGTTATTGTACGGTGTGGTGTATGGCAGGTTTGACATTCTTGGTTTCACCTTAGACTGCAGCCTTGTGTGAACCCAGGGGCGTCACATTCCATGAGCTTATTCATCTTTTATATTCTCATATAACTTCACAAAGGAGTTGAATGTATTTTCGACATTCAACACAAACTTCTAAAAAATATGGACTTCGATTTTTTCTATTTTAATGAGAACAAATGTTAATTTCATATATGATAAATTTTTTGTGCTTTTAATTTATTACTTAAATAAGGTTAGGAGTTGCCTCTTTTTCCTCTACAATGAATTCTTCTGTTGTGCATCGAATAAGAATTTCTGCTGCATTAATAATGTTACGTTTGCCTGTGTTATTTTCCATGAGAATTTAAATTAAATGCCTACATTTTTTATTGTTACTTTGCTTTAGATTATAATGTTAAATTTTGATTTTGATATATTTATTTCATGAAGAAGTGATATTATTTAGCATTAGTACTATGTCATCGATGATTCTCCAATATTTATCATTTGGATACTCATTATTAGCATATTTGTCCACCTTCTTATTGTAGCCTTTGTAAGCATAAAATCACGGCTCAACTCTGTTGTAAATGATAGTTATCTTTACCTTAAAAGTGCAATAGCATGTATGTATATTGGTAAATTATTATTAGGTTTACTTGTATGAATTTTAGAGTAGATTTTCTATGATGCCCCTGTTTTCACACATGGCTGCAGTCCAAGGTGAACCCAAAGATGTCAAACCTACCATGCACCCACACTATATAATAATATTTTCACTGTCATAGTAATATCTCTCTAGTAGAATCAATAACAAGTATAGGTACAAAACAGGCAAAATAAGAGTAATAAATCCAATAGACATGACATAAAAAGAGATATCCAAATAAACATACTCATATCCCAACTGAATAAAAATGAAGTACAACTGATGTCTGAAATAAATATGAAGTAACTTAATACATAGAGTCAAATGAAAACAAACTAAGGCACTCAACCTTCTCAAAATAAAATACAAGTCTAATGATCAACTAAACCATAAATAAATGACTGTGGAGTATCAACTACTAAAAATAAGCAACGACAACTATGCTGAAAGTCCATCAACCTGCGACTCTTTGGAACTCTGATACGTTGCGTGAAAATAAGAAAAAAGAAAAAGAAAAATAACAACAGCGTCAGAACGCTTTAGCAAGATCATCTTCATACGCCCCCAGGGGAAGGGCTACTAATGTGATGAAGGCTCTATCTATTATGCATAGTCTACCTAAATCATTTATCTTGTATCTAAATGAGATTAATATTTAGAAACCCACAACACGAGACGTAGTATGTCGAGCGAAATAATCCAAATAAGGAAACCATCATGTATATACCATATGTCTTAAATTGTGAATAGCTAAATATCAACTCCAAACTAAGAATAAAAGATAAAGGAAAACAAAACAGAAAAGTAAAGCTACCACAATCTCATAAATAATTACCATATAACTCGTGCTACCCTTAGGTAGATGATGTGGATAAAAGAACTAAATCTCTAGTAACTCCCAAGCGTGAACTAAACCGGTCATAATATAATTCAATGATGACTCATATTCATAAATGGCTTCTGCCAAAGACTCAGGCTATTAGATATATCATAATACAATATCTCGTAATGTTTTATAACTCATTACATTATTATGCAGAACGGACTACCAAGTTAGGCATCCTAAATATGTACATGGCTCATTAGGGGCTGTTTGTTTGTCTAAAAAAAGAGGGAAATCGAAGAATAGGAAACCTATTTGTTAGAAATTTTATTTTGAGGTTG
Organism: Asparagus officinalis; assembly: GCF_001876935.1. Lineage (NCBI taxonomy): Eukaryota > Viridiplantae > Streptophyta > Magnoliopsida > Asparagales > Asparagaceae > Asparagus > Asparagus officinalis. Next base: position 39,825,536 of record NC_033801.1, on the reverse strand, counting down.
TTTGGTTGGAAAACAAAAGAAGGAAATTAAAGAATAGGAGATGGGATGAGATGAGTTGTCGTCAAATTATTGGATGATGTGAGTGATTTTTTAAGAAAACTTGTTTTGCGGTTGTTTGGTTGACTAAAAAAAATAAGGAAATGTATTATAAGAAACCTATTTCCTATAATAGGTTCTTTTCTTCTGTTTGGTTCATTCTTAAAAATAAAAAAATAGATGATATGAGATGAGTTGTCATTATATTATTGGATGATGTGACCCACACTTAAGGAAATCAATTTCCTTATTTTTTGGAGGAAATGGGTGGAGATGAAAGTTTAAGGAGATGAGATGAGTTTTCACCATATTATTGGATGATGTGATTGATTTTTAAATATGATATGGGTTGAGATGAGATGAGTTGGATGATGTGATGATAAAAATAATATTTTATTAGATGTTAGATGATAAAATTAATATTTTATTAGATGAGTTGGATGATAAAATAATATTTTATAAGATGAGTTGGATGATAAAATAATATTTTATTGAATTTGGGGTAAGTTTTAGGGATGGAAATGGTTGAAAATAGGAAATGGGAGATTTCCATGCTCCCATTTCCTGGATGGAAATGGTTGAAAATAGGAAATGGGAGATTTCCATGCTCCCATTTCCTATTCTTGGTTTTTAGGAAACCAACCAAAGAAATGGGAGATTTCCATGCTCCCATTTCCTATTCTTGGTTTTTAGGAAACCAACCAAACAGCCCCTTAGTCTCATCGCATCACCGTGCGGGACGGAATACCACATCAGGTATCCTACAAGTACGGCTCTCTAGCCTCATCGCATCACCGTACAGGACGGACTACCAAATCAGGTACCCTAAAATCACGACTCAATGGCCTGTACTAACGGCATATTGACGCACTATCCCAAGTAGTACTGAGCTGTGCTTATCAACGATATCCATACATGCATACGTATTATAATTAATTATTATCTCAAACATGATTGAAACAATACCTTAATGATCCTCTTCGGGATATCCGTGTATGTGTGTTACAACTCTATTTGTGTACACCCATGGTTGCACATGTTCACGATTAAACGTGCAAGAGAAATCACCTCAAAGAAAGAAAGAAAGAAAGAAAATGTATATGTGTCATTGTACGACTCGAACCCCATGTTCATGATTAAACATGCAACAGAAATTACCTCAAACAAAAAAAGAATGAAAAAAATGTGTTTGTCGACTTCCCCTAGGGCATCAGTTGACCAATGGCAAACGTGCATAAAGTGCACTCGAACAACACCTTATCGATCGACTGGTCATCACCAGTCGGTCGACCAATTCGTAACAAAAAGGATTCCTTAGACAGCATAATCGGCCGACAGATCACTTTGGATCGGTCGATCGATTACACTGTTAAAGGTTTTCTCAGGTTCTTTGTTTTATAATTTCTCACAAAAACTTATTCTTATTAGCATGTAACTCCAAACAAGATTTAAACTTTTGAAATTACTCAACAAGGGTTAACTTAAACATGATTACATCTCTTGAAACTAAACAATTAGGGTTTAACATCCAAATTTAAAAAATTCTCAATTAATTAATAAACTAGTTTTAAACCACATTAAAACATAAATTAACAATTAAATACAGATCTAATGATCATGATCATCTATTTCTATAAATTACAGATTAGTTCTACTGATCTCTTCATGAGTTTAAGATTTTATATCACAAATCTAGGTTTTGAAAACATCAGATTAAGCTTTAAGCATTGGGTTAATCAATTAATACTTAAAAACATGAACTTTTACTAAGAATAGGCTTGGAGGAAGATGATCTTGCCTTAAACATTGTGTTGAACTCCCAAACACGTGCGTTCAAGATCCTTCTTCACCAAGATCGTAACTCCCACCCTCCTCTCGATAAACGTCTCACGAACTCTACTAAAAATCACAATTTAGGGTTAGGGTTTTGAGAGGGGAGGTGGCTGCTGATAAATCATGTGAAAAGATGAAGGAGAGAGGTTTAAAACGAGTATATATACTTATGTATATAACTGTGCCTGAATCGAAATAAAACCGACCAGAACATAAATCCTGCACGAACTCTGGAAGCTCATCGGACTACCGATGCTTAGGCATCAGTCGACTGGCCAACGGTCATCGACCAACTGATGCCTAAGAATCGGTCGACCGTCCAGAGGCTATTACAACCAACTGAACCAGTCTATGTTTACACTCGTTTGTTCACATATATACACTGAATTGATCTCAAATCGATTCCTAGCATACTCAACGATTAATAAATGATATTTATCATAATATAATTCATTTATTATTAATTATCATAATATATCCAAAATTATGAGTTTTTACATTTTCTAAGATTATCTCTCTTACAAGTACTGTGATTGTTGCATATATCAGTAATTTAAATTTTTGTTACATTTATAAAGAGCCTTAATGAAGATGCTTTTATTTCGGTAGCTTATTCTGAACCAGCCATATATATTAGCTTTAAAATCTATTATTTTTTATTGTGTTATATGGATATTTTCTTCATTTACTTACTAGTCTCTTATTTATTTAGTAAGTTGTATCTTTTGGTTGATATATATTATTGATGTAAGTTACGATAACATGCATATCTCCTTTACAAATTTAAGATAGATATAAGTTGAATTTTATAGTTAATGGCCTTTAATAAAAATTTTAGTACTGAGATATGTTACCTTCATATTTAGAAATCTTGAAATCTAATAGTGCTATTATATCATTATCGTTGATCATGTCTTTAAGAATTGATCCTTCGTTATTAGTCATATCCTAAATAAAGTCGCATGTAGGGTCATTATATTGTATAGAAAAAAGAAAAAAGGCAATTTTATATGTTTTGCTTACGTAGAGTCATGACATACTAATTTTTCTTATATCTTCCATAAAGAATTTTTTTAATGGGCCAAATTCTATATTTTCTTTAAGGAGAACTCAGTCAGTGTTTCTTTAATACATATACATTATAATAGCAATTGAAGTAATTAATGGATGTTTCTGATATTTGGGTTTATTTCCTTTATTTTTCCATTTGAAATGTAAATAACTTTATTCTTTTAAAGGATATATCTAAACTTTTTGATAGTTTTCCCATAGATAAATCTTTGTAATTTTTTACCCTATAATTCTATTAACTTTAAAAATTAATGTTTGTAAATTATAGTTAATTAATGCTACGCTATTATATTATTTTGTCAGTTTTATGTGTTTTAGTCTTTAATCAATTAATGATACTTATGTATTTTTGCTACTCCAACTTGTTAATAAAGTTATATGTAGTTATTTTAATTTATACAGTGACATTATGTTTTAATCTATCATATTTTTTTAAAATTTTTAATATTCCTTAACAGGATATTTTTAATCAATTGTTATTGTTAGTTTTTAGCAATATCAACTTAGACTACTTTTAGATTCTGAAAATAGATACTAAACCATAAATTAAAAGTTAAATTTATATATCTTAGTGAAAGAATATCAAACAATTATTCTTCTTTACCAAAATTTTGTAATTTTACCTTTTTGTGATTTTCAACTTTTAAGTGTGTGTTTTGCAATTTTTAAAACTTAGAGAGAATTTTTTAAAAACATTAAATTTTAAGGTGGGTTTTGTAATTTTCATCTTTTATATTTTCGTGGTATGCTTAGAAATGTTAAGATATTTCTTAGAACTCTGTAATTTTGAGGACTTTTTTGCAATTATTAAAACTTTTGGTTGTTTTTTAAAAACTTAAAAATTTTAGTGGTCAGATAATCATTTCTAAATTTGACGTATATTGCTTATAAGTTTTAAAAGTTTAGGATTTTTTTGGTGATTTTTATTTTTTTAGGGAATATTTTGCAATATTTATAACTTTGAGGTTCTCTTTCAGAAATTCTAAATTTTTAGGATACTTTTTTGTAATTTAAAATTTTGAGGGTATTTCTACAATTCTTGAAATGTTGAGAATGTATTTTTGTAAATTTTAAAATATTAAGATGTTAATATTAAATTTCAGATTTCATGTTTGCAATAATTATTTTGAGGGTATCTTATGCAATTTTAAAAGTTTTTGCTTTTTGTTTTATAATACTTCATGTATTATAGTATGTTAGCCATGTATTATTACTTTACCTTAACAAACTAATAATGCGGAGTTGTTTCATATATGTTATTAATTTTATTTTTTTAAATTGTTGAGCTATGGATAGTTCACAAGGTATTAGGATAGGATATAATTATGATTAGGATAGATTAAGGTTTACATAAAATATTCAAAATAGATAGTTACTTTACCTTAACAAACTAATACCGTGGAGTTATTTCATATATTTTGTTAATCTTATTTTTTAAAAATTGTTGATCTATAGGTAGTTCAAATGGTATTAGGACATCATATAATTATGATTATGATAGATTAAGATTTAAATAAAATATTCAAAATAGTAAAAAGTAATATTGACCATGAAAAGATTTTCACAAATTTGTGCTTTTAAAAATAGTATGATATATATAAATATATATACATATACATACAAAATAACCATATCGCAGAATAATCATCAACCATAATAAAACTCATTTATTAGTATTTAAAAATATTTTTTAAAATTTTTAGGGTATTACAACATATAACAAGTATTTTGCCCGTTCTCGTCACGAGCGAGTTCCTACATGTAGAATAAGTAATTTAGAGTGAATAGTAGGAATTAAACCCCATTATTAGCTTATAAGGGTATGAGGCAAATTTTTATTAATATCTGATATTTGGCCTCTAGAGGTTTCTTCATTAGTCATATGTATGTGCTTTTGAATCGAATTGAACATAACTTTTTTGAACTGATGTTTCTCCTTTGATGTTTCTTTGTATGTACACCATTTTTTATGGATGTAAGCATAAAAGTGACTTACACCAATAACTTATATCTTATAGATTATTTAAAATTAGGTAATTTGGGAGCTTTTTCTTTAAATAGTTTCAAATGTAAAAGAAATTCAAAAATGACTTTTTATTTTAAAATTTAAAATTCAAAGTTAGATAGTTTCACCACCAGCCTCTCCTTTACAATATTCCTCTTTATTTCTAATATTCTAAGAGAAAAAGAGAAAAATAAGAAGTCCGCTTGTTGAATGAGTGCATGGATATTTTTTATTTCAAATTTTCTATTTAAAATTAAATAGTTTAGACATCAAACTCTCCTTTGTCTATATCTTTTTCTATAATACTTAAAAAATGTAAAAGAATATAAAAATTTGGCACTTTACGTGTGATCAAAATACTAAAAATATCTCTTTGATGTAGGAACTACTGAGATTTTGTTAGCTGGTAAGGTTATTTTATGATGACATTTTATTATAAAAACTTTTGAGATTTGGTATGAACTAAAGTGTACATTGAGTTCAACCTAGTAATATGAAGCAATCAAATAAAAAATCATAGTTAGATATGATATAAGACCTTCATATATAGATTTAATCTAAAAAGTCTAATATTTAAACTTTAATCCTTTAATGCTTGCATTAGAATTTTAACTTAATTAGAAAACTATATCCTATTTTAAAATATCGATAATGTATCTTTAAGAATCCAAATATGTATTCCTAGGATAATCTAATGAACCCATTAGAATTTCAATCTAATTATTAGTAAAAATTAGATAAAGTAGAGAGAATTCAAAATATTATTTTTGATAATTTGTGTTAATAATTTGTTTATTCTTTTAGATCATAGAGAATATCTTTATAAATGAAATTTTTTTAATTTTACAAATCTTTATCTGTTATATATTTTTATGGTGTCTTGTGTTCTATAATATTAGAGGGAGACATAGTGAACCAATAACTTCCCGTTATAGAGAAATGGTAAAGACATGATACAAAATCAAAAAATAACAAAAACAATAGACAAATTCATTAGTAACATATCAAGAGAAAGATTAATTCATCAACTTTAAATATAATTTAACACAAGTACAATTATATATATATACATATCAAGAGAAAGATTAATTCATCAACTTTAAATATAATTTAACACAAGTACAATTATATATATATATATTTCTAGGGTTAATTTTAGAAGAACCGCAATTATGGTGGATATCTTAGAAAATCAATGTCAACTATTTTAATTTGAGAAAACCCCTCTAAGTTTAGGCATATATAGATAACTTCACTCAACTTTGAATATTAGGAAAAATACCCTCAACTATGGGGTGTCTAACAACGTCCACCACCTCCCCAGCCTTTCGTACTTTCTCACCAAACCACCTGCCGTCATTTCAAAATAGAAGATAGCTAACATATCCTTCTAAATAGCAACAAATTCAATTACAAAGAAACCCTCAACTGGTAAAAACAAAACTGTAAAACCCCGAAATTTCTATAATGAATATATGTGAATTATTAATAGTGAATAATTCTCTTATAATAAATAATCAAGTGATTCTATGTGAGAGAAAACCATCAAGTGATTATCTGTGATTATCTGTAAAACCCCGAAATTTCTATATATCAGATGAATGTGATTATCTGTGTTTGAGAACCCATCAAGTGATTCTATGTGAGAGAAAACCGAGTCATATGTCCACATGTTAATTTTTCGAGCAGAAAATTTTCTTTGGGCTGCGCGGTCGACCGCGGCGGTCGACCGTGGCGGTCGACCTCATCGGTCGACCGCACAACGGTCAAGCTGTTTTCTGTGTTCGGGTTCAAAAGGGTTTCGGGTCAGGTTTGTGAGTTAGTACATAAGCTGATGTGCCCGAGAGAGCCTCTCTCAGATCTGAAACCAAAACCCTAGCCCCCCTCTCTTCCCTAAAACCCTAATTCTCCTTGCTTGGTGATTTGGGAGGAGTTCTTGAGGATTTTCAGCGGGATTGTTGGATTTCAGCGAAGGGGATCAACCTCCTGCAGATCTAAGGATTCATTTCTCACCAGAGGCGAGTAACTTCTCGCCCAACTCCACCCCATTTTGTTTTCATGCAAAGTTTGAGTTTTAATTGAATTTATTGGGCCAAAAAAATCGTATTTTCTTGTAGAGATAGTAGATCTATATGGTACATGTTATGAGAATCATGCTTTCAAACATTAAAAGCTCACCAAAGGACTTTTATCAGCAAGATCTAGATTTGAAAACGTTTTAGCATAAGAAAGAAATAAAAACCTGTTCTTTTGCTCTTCTACACCTATGTTTTTGCTTAAATTATGTGTATATTCATACATGGGATCTTGGTGAAATTTTAAAGATTTAAATTTCGTGATTTACTGCTATATGACCCATTCATATGTTGAGTTTTGTTACGGAGAAAGGGTTACAGGTTTAGAAGCTGACAGAATCCAGATCTGGATTCTGTCTGCCTCGTGGTCGACCGTATCGGTCGACCGCTGGGCGCGCAGTAAGGGCAGAGCACGTCTGCTCTCTGCGCGGTCGACCGGGGCGGGCGACCGCGGCGGGCGCCCGCGGCGGTCCCACCGGTCGACCGGGAATGTTTCTGCTGAATAGTGAGGTTCGTATCCGTATGCGGTCGACCGGGTCGGTCGACCGCCGCACAGTATTGTGCAGATTTGGTTTTTTTGCTGAGTGTTTCATGTGTTCGATGAATTCCCTCGACTATCTGATACTAGTGTTCACTATTGCCATGAATCTAAGCATGATAGATGACCTGAGGGCACCAAATTTAGAACTTATACGTCGAGACGCGTGTGAAATTTGTATATGTGCACTTTCTTCATTCATCTCATCGATAATCACTATCTGGCCCATGTACTGGGAAAACTATGTTAAATTCAGTCCTCGTGTTGGACTATAATCCTTTAAAGTCCTCGTGTTGGACTATAATCCATTAAAGTCCTTGCGTTGGACTATAATCCATTTCAGTCCTCGTGTTGACATTTACCCACTTGACCATGTGTTGACCATTTGTTAAGCTATGAGTATGACACTTATCTGAATCAGGACATGACATTTATGAAATTTTAGACCTTTGGCACTTATTTGATTATGACAGAATATAGTAGTTTATGTTCTGAGATGGGTTGCACTTCTCCTTATTATTGCTTCTGTATTAGACCTTGAGTTTGGTATTTAGAGATTTACAATTTGAGATATAAGGTATATACATGAGGGTTTCCTTGTTTGGATTATTTCGCTCGACGTACCTATTCTCGTGTTGTAAATTTCTAAATACTAAAACCCTCTTTAGTAAGATCAATGATTTTAGATCTATTATGTATTATCTGTATTTTCTTATACAACGAGCCATGTTCCCTTGGGGTTGGTTGTGATGTTACTCGCTAGCGCTTTGACGCTCGTTGTCCCTCCCCCTTTAAGGTAACGAGCCAGGAGCCCGGAGAGTCGCAGGTTGGTGGCGATGTATTTTAGCTTCAGCTGTCTAGTTAGTTATATATTTTCTTTTGGAGTTCCACAGTAGGCTTTTGTTTAGACATTTGAGAGTCTTGTTCTAGAAGTTGTAAAGGCTATGTGCCTTATTTACTTCTTGTCAGATATTTGTATTTGAGACTTGTTGATTATTCCGGTTTATCTACTCAGACCTTAACTATATATTTTTGTATGTTGGATGATGAGACATTAATTTGATTATTATTTCCTCGGTCTCTCTTGTGTTATCTTTTACTTGCTTTTGTACCTACACCTGTTGTTGACTCTACTAGATAGATGCTAATTGTGATGGTGAAACATATTGTTGTACGGTGTGGTGCATGGCAGGTTTGACATTCTTGGTTTCACCTTGGACTGCAGCCTTGTGTGAACCCAGGGGCGTCACAAAAACTACATTCAGTTTATAATATTTTTTTGTCCTCTCCTCTCTTGCCCTCATCCTCACAAATCCAATTATTTTTTTACTAATTGGGGAGTATTTTGGTCTTTTCTCAGACACTATTTATTATGTGACATGCTAGACCTAACAGTGTTAACATTCATAGTGTAAATGGAGAAGAGCTCATAGGAATTTCTTGAATTTTTTTACTTGAAGTGCAGGGGGCTTCTCTACAATAGCTCAAAATTGAGGGGGTTTGCTCAAATTAAAATAGTGGGGATTATAGGGTTTCTATGACACACCTTATATTCATGGGGAATTAAGTGAGAAAAGTTCAATAAGTTATCTCAAGTTTTCATAGTTAAGGGTTATCTATAATATGCTCAAACTTGTACGGTTTTTTCTCAAATTAAAATAGCTGAGGATGGTTTTCTAAAATTAGCCCATGATTTTATATAAATATGCTCTTTGCATGAGCTTTTTCTTTAATTTATATATTTAATATATAATTATGAGAGTTTTGAATTTATGGATACGTATAATCTGGTAAAGATATTAAAATATTTGAGTATTAGAAATTTCTAATTATTGATAGTCTTAAATTGATGAAAATTCTTTTGTTAATATAAGATCAGGTATTCACGTGCTAATTTTTGATAGGATAAAGAGATATCTAGATACTTATGATATGAAATATATTAACTTTTTATTTCTTCAGGAATTTCACAAATTTATCTTTTATATATAAAGGATAGATGGAGGCGTGTGTGTGTATATATGTGTGTGTGTGTGTGGATCAATAGAGAATATTGTTATGCGATACTCACGTAAGGAAACTCAAGAATGCTTGTATATTCAGAATGCTAGAAAAATATGGCATATTTAATATATTTTATTAGAAAGATTGCTTTGAGAAATAACTGGATTGGGATCCTCTACTCATCAATAACGGCTCCTAACATTTGTTAATGCATCTCCACCTTTCATTTTGTGGATCCCACAAAATGAAAGGTGGAGATGCATTAGCAAATGTTAGGAGCCACTATTGATGAGTAGAGGATCCCAATCCGAAATAACTAAGAGCATTGCTTAAAGTACTTGCATGTGGTTTATTTTGGTAAAGAGAGAAGAATATTATTCCTTTTATTTTATTAAAATAGTTGCAAGATTTTATATGTTTAAAAGAATAGAGCTTAAGTTATAGTCAAATTTTTATATTTAAAAATTTAAAATTTAATGTAATTAATCTAATACATTAAATTTTTTAAATATTATAACAATCATAACTCGTTACTTTTATAGCGTGACAAGTTTTAAACTTAAAGAGTCACAAATGTAGATTTCCTATTGTATATAAAGGAGTGAAAGGGACACGTATTGCAAATAATAATAATAACGACAATTTTTGAAGCGCTCACAGTTTAAAAAAAAAGTTTGTTAAAATATGCAGTAGTAGAAAAAGAATACGGGATGTTCCACGTGTTGGAGCGAGATCAGCTGCAAATTACCTACGTGCTCACATTGCCATTGTTAGGACCAAGCTCATGAAAAACTCCTTTTTTTTATTTTTTGAGTGAAAATAAGTGCTTTTACTAAAAAATAAATAGGGGTAGGAAGAGGGCTCCATCCTACAAGGGACTTCTTATACTTAAAAATGGTTAATTGCGAAAACACCCTCTGTAGTATCACTTAGTTTCACTTACTATCCCTTAGGTATTTTTATTGCAATCACACCTAGAAACTAACACTATCTAATCCAAATTAACTTTGGACTGCACGTGCAACGCATGTGATATTAAATTAATATAAAAATAACCTTCGATGTAGATTTGTTGGTCATCATGTGAAATCATGTTTTTAATGTAGACTATAGTATCTACTTTGTCGAGTTTCAATACAGTTCAAATTGAGTAGGGATATACACGTCCTGAATTCATAACCCAAGGGGTCTCTTAAACAAAAGTACAGGGATGTCTTTGTCCTTAAACAAAAAGTACAGGGATGTCTATGCACCTAACACTGGTACAAAATGACGCATCCTAGAAGAAAAATTCTGTCTAGGATACTCATATTTCCGTCTAGGAAAACTATCCTAGACGGAATTCCATCTAGGATGTGCGTCCAGTATGTTGCCGTTTAGGATGCAGTATTCTAGACGGAATTTTCATCTAGGATGCTTTCTAGACGGAATATTCTAGACGGAATGTAAAACCGTCTAGGAAGTATCCTAGACGGAATTCCATCTAGGATGTGCGTCCAGTATGATGCCGTTTAGGATGTAGTATTCTAGACGGAATTTCCGTCTAGGATGTTTTCTAGACAGAATATTCTAGACGGAATGTAAAACCTTCTAGGAAGTATCCTAGACGGAATTTTTTCGTCTAGGATACTCTTTCTATGAAGCATCCTAGATGAAAAATTCTATCTAGGATGCTTCCTAGATAGAAAGTTCTGTCTTGGAAGCATTCTAGGCAGAATTTTCTGTCTAGAAAGCATCCTAGACGGAATTTTCCGTCTAGGATGCTACAAGCAAAGGGGAACCGATGGCGGGAGGCCGAGAGAACAACAGAGCACAGGAACTTGCTTCCGACAAGCAAGACGTAGCAGATCCTGGTGGCGGCGAGGAGGCGGCGGAGGA
>NC_033801.1:39752625-39814086 GCF_001876935.1 Asparagus officinalis | reverse complement strand
CGCGTAGAGATTCACGACCTGCAACTAGCTCTGGAGCCAAAACACTAAGAGAAATCTAGAGAGGGAAGGGAGAATGAAAGGGTTTAGGGTTTGAGATCGAGAGGGAGAAGAGTAGAAGGAGAAAGATGAGCTTTTTAGATTTTAGAGGGGAAGGGGGGTAAGGGTTTCCTAAAAATTTCTATTTTGGGGGTAAAGGGATGGCGGCAGGAGTTTTGATGGGTTAATTTTTTTTTAAAAAATGGGCCAAATATTCTAGATGGAAATTTTCATCTAGGATACATTCTAGACAAAATTTCCGTTTAGGATAGTTGGCTCATTTAAAAAAATTAAAATAAAAGAACCGTCAACTTTACTATCCTAGACGGAAATTTCCGTCTAGAATGTTTTATTCTAAATGGAATATTCTAGACAGAAATATTTCGTCTAGTTTAATAGCAAACTAGACACAAATTTTTTTTTTTAGAATATTTCGTCTAGAATACGTAATTTTTTACTAGTCAATGAATGGATCAGAATGGAATCGATTTGAGATCGATTCACAGTTTCAGCCTCGGTATCATGAGTCTACTAAAATTTACCGTATTTTTATTTTTAGTAATTTTTATATTGATCAGATGGGCACAGGGTTTGCTCCATTGATCTTAGAATGTCGAGACTGTACTGTGAGTAAAGTTTCGTTGCGTTCTGACTACGGAGACTAAAACCCTATTTTCTCTCTCTTTTCCCCCTTCTCTCTCTTTTCTCCCTTCTTTTCCCCCGCTCTCTAACCCTATTCTTTTTATTCGGTTTTTGGAGAAACTTTGTGAAGCAAAGTTTTGTAGAAGGATTAGAGCAACAACTTTTGTGAAGCCGCTTCACATGAATCATCTATTTGAGAGATCAAAACCTCTTCTAAAGGCAAGTTCATCTTCTCTAAACTCATCCACGTTTTTCTTTGATTTTTTTGGATTAAACCCTAAATTGATGAATATAACTTTAGATCTGATCACTAAATAAAGAAAAGGCATAATCTTGAAGACTAGAACTTTAATTATTTACTAATTGACGAATTGATTAGGATTAGAACCCTAATTAATCAAGTTAAATCTGAATAGTGATGTTTAGGGAAATTCGATCCCAAAACCATGATTTTGTTTGATGAAAGCTTGTTTGGCCAAGCCCCCATTTAACTTAATGCGATATTTAAATCGTGATTTACACCTGATGTTGAGTTTTACAAGTTTTTGAGAAAATCGATTAACTTCATGAAAACTGACGATTTTATTTTAGTACTCGGGTCGCTCGACTAACCCCATGAATCAGTCGACCGATTTGACCCTCAGGATCGTTTGATTTTCATTGGGTCAGTCGACTAATAGATTATCATTCGACCGATGAGACGCGTGTTTATTATGAATGTGTTCTCTTCGGTCGACCGATAGATCATCAGTCAACTAATTAAGACTTGTTATTTAAGAATGCTTTTTCTTCGACTGACTGACGAGAAATCAGTCGACTGATAGTGTCAGTCGACTGACTCCCAGGGCTAGTCAACTGGTTTGATGTTGTTTTACGTATGTTGATTTCCACACACGATTGGTCGCCAACACGATGTACGAGCCACACGTCGATACACGTGTGTGACCATGGGAGTGCACGTGTTGGGTTTGATTACGCACGGATCTTTAAGAGTGTGTAGCCTAATGTTTTGTGTTTTTCATGATAGGGAGTGACAATTGTTTTGAATTGCGATGGTTTTGGATGCTTGAGTGCGTTAGTCCGTGCACCGTATGAGATAGCGGGCTACAACACTCTGAGTGCGTTAGTTCGTGCACCGCATGAGATCGCGGGTGACTACACTCTATGGTGTGTCTTTATTTAGGTGTTTGAGTGCACTAGTCCATGCACCGCATGATATTGTGAGCAACTGCACTCCGAGTGTGTTAGTCCGTGCACCGCATGACACTGCAGGCATCTACACTCCATGTTGCATTTTTCCTGAGGTGCTTGACAATGCGGACGGCTATACTCCATGGTGCACAATACTCCGTAGGATGCCCTAGTGGGTAGTCTATCTCGCATGATGATGTGATGAGGCCAGTGCGCCTATACTCTATAGGATACCCTAGTAGGTAGTCCATCCCGCATGATGATGTGATGAGGCTGGTGTTGCTATACTCTGTAGGATACCATAGTGGGTAGTCCGTCCCGCATGATGATGCGATGAGCCACAGGATTTGACGAGTGACAACACTTTGAAATAATTGTTCGCCTGGGTTTTAGGCGGGTACTGTTTATGGATGTAGTCTATCATTGAGGTATACTTTACAACGATGAATATCTTTGGAAATAATTACACAGGGTTGTGTACTTTCTCCCATGCTATCTACCCGAGGGTAGTGTGAGATACTATGATATGATATGTACAACATGTTTTTGATGAGGCGTTAGTGATGTACTTCTTTGTTGTTTATTTATAGGATTTTAGAGCTGATATTTAGCAATTCACAATTTGAGATAAAAGGTATATATATAAGGGTTTCCTTGTTTGGATTATTCGCTCGACGTACTCATCTCGTGTTGTGGATTTCTAAATCGCATGTAGTAACCCTATTTTACTCGCTACCCCTTCCCCTTAGGGGTGGTGGAGATGTTCTTGCTAGTACTTTGACGCTCGTTGCTTTCCATTTTTTTCAGGTAGCGGGTTGGGGTTATAGAGAGTCGTAGGTTGACGGAGTCATAATATAGTTTATCATCATTCATAGGTAGCTAGTTGGTGCTCCACAATGGAATATTTATGGTTTTAGTCTTTTAGGGATGTATTCCATTTTGGACGCTGAGTCTCCTAGAACTATTCAGTTGACTCTTATGTTTTAGAAACACATTGTTCTTATTCAGTTTATCAGATGTATTTTCTATTCCCTTTTTGGAACACATTTATAGATGCTATTGGATATCTCTTCTTCATATATTTATTACTTGTATTCCCACTATTGTTATATGTTCTTGTACCCTCACTATTTTATCTTTGATATCTTCTAGAGTGATAGTAACAGTGACAGTAAAACATGTTTATGCACAGTGTTAGGTGCATGGTAGGTTTGACATCTCTGGGTTCACCTTGGACTGCAGCCATGTGTGAAAACAGGGGCATGACAGTTAGTATCAGAGCTCTAGTTTTAATACCCTTAGGGTATCCCATGTCAGATTGTGAAGCTAGTATAGAGTTTCCTAGGGCTCATGTATAGAGTTCGCTAGGGAATCCTAGATTGAGAGAGGCTGTAATACGCATAACTCGAAAATTTTCAAAATTTTTTTTATACATATCTTACTTTAAATACAAAGTATGTTCGAAAGTATTATGTTTTATGCTTTCTTATTGCTATATGCTATGTTATTATCGTTTGATGTCTCATTTACAATGTCTAATAAGCTCTCCTCATGAAATCATAGATGTCAGGACGAGGACGGGGTCGAGGTAGAACTCGTACCTAGGGAGCTGGGAAAGCTGAGGCAGAGCCTTAGTCGTAGCAAGCTCTGTAGTATCTGATTGATCTCTTGGTACCGATTGCAACCAAACTGGCAGCGCTTGAGGAGCGAGTAGCGAATCAAATTCTGCCAGTAGTACTACCTCCTGTAGTTCTACCACCAGTCATGCCAGTTGTGCCTATTGCAGAGTCCTCACCAACGGTTACACCATCACCAGCTGTTGATAGAACCGTAGAGCAGAAGGCTTGACTCTATCTAGTAGAGAGGTATCGGAAGTTGAGGGCCCTAGAGTTTCAGGGTTCATCGAACTCACTTGCAGCCCATAAGTGGAATGAGGATGTGGGGAACATCCTAGATTTACTTGACTTTGACCCAGTTCAGAAGCAGAGGTTAGCAGCATTCAGCCTCAAGGGCGACGGTGGAGGATGGTATAGGCTCTAGTTTTCGCTGGAGCAACGGATGATGCTCAGCTAGGAGAATTTCATCTATTTCTTTGATGAGTAGTATATATCATTTATGGCAAATGCTAGTAAGGAGGCAGAGCTATCTCAACTGGACTAGGGAGATATGTAAGTGGCAGATTATGAGAGCAAATTCATGAGTTTACTCAGGTTCACAGGCATGTGGTAGACAGGGGAGTGTCAGGCTCATATGTTTTTCATGGGACTTCGTCCAAGCCTTCATCACTATCTTGTGTCTCGACATTTCCACTCAGTGGGAGAGGTAGCTGACACCGCCATTGCTCAGGAGACTGAGACCGCTGTAGATCTACAAAAAATGATAGATTCCTTTAACTGTATTAGCTTTGGAAAAAGATTCTATCACCTAGAGTCTCCTTACAATCACTCTTAATCAATTATAGAAGAGGAGAATATTGGTTCAACTTATCCTTTGTTTAACGTGGGCTCTGGGTGGAGAAAGGATGCCTCACTCAATGCTTGAGTCGAGCTTGCTTCTTGTTGATGATCAAAACAAGATCGCTTGGATTTAAAGAGGAATTAGCCTCTTAACAAGTGCTTGGGCCACTGCTAGTGGCTGACTTTGGCTCTTGCCACTCGTGATCCGAATGCTCAGAGTGTTCTCTTTGCGTGAATGCTCCCCTTTTGGCTTTTCCATAGCTGTTCATGGATATTTATAAGACTTTAGCACATAACTAACATGCTGAAATAATAGGTAGAGGGGCATAACTGCCTCCTGTAATTTAGCCCACGTGGGCTGACTTGGCCCTCATGGTCATTAATCTCTTGATTCGTGGTTTCAATACACATGGCGAACCTCTTAGCTTGGTGAGGTTCGTTGGCTGAGATCTGGAGCGTAACAAACTTCTTATATTTAGCCCACATGGGCTGGCTAAGTCTTCAAGCTGTTACAAGTGAATTTCATTTGATGGGACGAGCCTCGCTGCATGGCGAGGTTCGTGTGATGATACAAGCCTCGATATGCAGCGAGGTTCGTTTAACAGACCAAACTTTGCTATGCGGCGAGTTTTGTCCTTTTAAAAAAACTTCATCTTCACTGACGAGGTTCATCTTCAATAATGAGTTTTGTCTTCATTGACGAGCATGAGCTTTGTCTTCATCAACAAGCTTCAGACTTTGTTTCCAACCACCAACTTTGTTGTTTGAGACGAGCTTCATCATTAAAATGACCCTCGTTATGCTTGTTGTGAGGTTAGATCCTCATTCTAGCATTTTTTAGTGCCTACCGCCATGTTCCATAAGAGAAAAGATGGAATCTCTAAAGCGGGATAGTCTGGGGATAAGGGCAAGGGCAAGAAGACTTTTATAGGGCCCGAAGGGCCACAGCAGCAGAGTAATGGTTCTCAATAGCAATAGCAGCAGGGTTTCCATCAGAAGGGACCACAATAGGATCAGAGAGCGCCACAGCAGCGCAAGAGTCAGGGCTTCCCATAACTGCAACAAGATCGGTCATAGGGTAAAGGATTGCTGCAAAGCACCAGTAGGAGGCCAGTAGGGCAGATGCTAGGGTAAGTACCAGTACCGTGGGCATGGCCAGCAGCAGAGACTTAAGGCACCACCATCAGTTTTGAGGATCAATGGTCAGGTACATGCTATTCAAGAGTTACCGCAGGGACAGATGGTTCCGTATGACTTAGAGAATTCAACACCGCAGTCCACTGATATGGGTAGAGTGTATGTAGTGGTACTATGTGATCATGGTGTGAGTGGGGCCATAGTGGAAGGTATGTACCTTGTGAACTCCTTCCCAGCCAAGATTCTTTTTGATTCAGGAGCTTCGCATTCATTTATATCTCTTGTATTCCTGGATAGACTTTAGCTAGTCGCATATCCCCTAGACATCCCATTGTAAGTTTCTATTCCTTTAATTGAAGTGTCCCTATTAGAGAGTATCTGTAGAAGATGTGTTGTTAACCTAGACGAGTCTGAGTTCATAGTTGATTTGATCATCTTGGGCATGTCTGAGTTTGATGTGATTCTTGGTATGGATTGGTTATCTTCCTTCCATGTCAGTGTCATCTATTTTGTCAAAATAGTCAGTTTGCGAGCGTTCGATGGGACTGAGTTGGTTATAGAAACCTCAAAGGGGAATCAATTTGCAGAGTCATTTCTGGCATACATTAAGGAGGCGTTGCAACGGGATCAGGGTCCCATTTTCTACGAAACTAGAGTAGTCTCAGAGTATCAGGATGTCTTTCAGGACATACCTGGATTGCCTCCAGTGAGAGAGGTTGAGTTCTGCATAGAGTTGTAGCTGAGCACAACACCGATATCCTGTACACCCTATCATATGACACATGTCGAGATGAGGGAGTTACAGACTTAGTTAGAGGAGCTTAAAGCCCAGGGGTTTATTCACTAGAGCCTTCTCCATGGGGAGCACTAGTCCTTTTCGTAAAGAAAAAGGATGACATTCTCCATTTATGTATTGATTATAATGAATTGAATAAGGTCACCATTCATAACCGGTTTTCATTATCGAGCATTGATGACTTATTCTACCAGTTACGCGTAAGGGAGATGGATATTCCCAAGACAATATTTTTGACTCGGTATGGGTCCTTTGAGTCTCTTGTCATGCCATTTAGGCTAACCAATGCAACTCCAGCGTTCATAGATTTGATGAACCGGGTTTTTCGTCCGTATCTGGATCAGTTTGTGATTATTTTCATCTATGACATCCTTATCTACTCGAGATCAAAGGTCGAGCATGAGAAGCATCTCTGTTTGGCATTACAGATTTTGTGAGAGCATCGATTGTATGCGAAGTTTAGCAAATGTGAGTTTTAGCTTTCAGAGGTCAGATTTTTGGGTCACGTTATTACCATAGAGGGTATTGTACTTGATCCATCTAAGCTTGAGGTAGTTCTTGATTGGGAGCCACTGAAGACATTTATAAGATTCGTAGCTTCTTAGGGCTTACTGGTTACTACAAAAAATTTATCCAGGATTTTTTTAAGATTGCTACCCCACTGACACACCTTACGAAGAAGGGTGTTATGTTTGTTTGAGGGCTAGAGTATTAGAAAGCCTTTGAGATTCTAAAGCCTAAGTTGACTAGCGCTCCAGTGTTGAGTATATTGAGTAGTGATAAGACTTTTGTTGTCTACATAGATGCGTTGTTGTCGGGACTAGGAGGCATTTTAATGCAGACTCAGAGAGTAGTTACTTATATCTCACGGTAGTTGAGGACTCATGAGCAGAATTATCCTACTCACAACTTAGAGTCGGTAGCAGTGGTCTTCGCACTTAAAGTGTGGAGACACTATCCTTATGGATTTAAAGAAACGATTGTATCAGATAGTGGTTTAGTATTCACATCCCATTTCTGGAAGAGTTTCCAGAATTTTTTCGGCAGTCAGTTAGCCTATAGTAGTGTTTTCCACCCATAGACTGATGGTCAGATAGAGAGAGTCAACCAAGTATTGGAGGACATGCTTCGGGCATGTGTGATTGATTTCCAAGGTAGTTGGGAAGATCATATACCATAGATTGAATTTGCCTACAATAATAGTTATCAATCGACTATAGGTATAGCTCCCTATGAGGCATTGTATGGAAGGTCTTGCAGATCTCCGATTTGTTGGGAAAAATCGGAGGATTGCTTACTGCTTGGGCAAGATCTTGTGAGGTAGACTACAAAGCAGGTGACATTGATTCGAGAGTGTATTCTTGTAGCTCAGATCCAACAAAAGAGTTACACAGATTAGAGGAAATGATCCTTAGATTTCCATATTGGAGACTATGTCTTGTTGAAGGTCTCACTTATGAAGGGCATCAAATGGTTTGGTAGATAGGGAAAGCTTGTCCTAAGATAAATCGGCTTATTCAGAATTGTTGAACGTGTTGGAGCCGTCTCGTATCGACTAGATCTTCTAGCGTCGATGTCAGGTGTGCATGATATTTTTCATATCTCAATGCTCAAAAAGTACTTATGAGATGAGGAATAGCAGAGAGTGTTTGATATGCCAGATTTAGAGCTTTAGACAGATTTTACTACAGTTGAGACTCCAGTCCGTATTCTTGTCAGGGAGGACAAGAAACTTCGGAATAAAATAATTCCATTAGTTAAGATGTAGTGAAACAGGAAAGGGGTTGAGGAAGCTTTTAGGGAGCATGTAGGGGATATGTGTCATGACTACCCATATCTATTCGAACAGTTATATTGCTAGTTATGGCTTCATTGGTATTTATCTTACCTATATGGTTGTATTTACACTTCATGCTGGAATGTGAGTATTAACACTTAACGACTAATCATTTAGAACTATTTGTCAAAAAATTTGTGAGAAAATTGAGAATAAAATTTGTATTGATCTATTAAGTGACTTAGGAAAAGAATGAATACAATCTCTCGATATAATCACTCTCTAACTAATTTAGAAAAAGAAATAATAATTTTTTCTTATCTGCTTCCGATTTACAAAAGAAAGAAAGATAGACCTTCCCCTTTGTTTAAAGCTTGGTTCTTCTTGGTGAAGATGGGAGTTTTATTCTTGTACCCGTTGACGATCTGAGCACTTCACTTCGTGGAATGTTAGTCTATTACTCTTGACTTGATGTCAGGAAGAACTTGAAAGGCAAGTTTTGAACTCTTAACGAGTTTAAGAACTCAGGATGAGTTTAAGAACTCTGTAAAAGAGTAGATTTTAGAAAGAAAATTAATCTTTTTAACTAAAAATAATTCAGTAATCAATCTCCAAGTTCTTCAACCGAAACACGGTTCAAAAAGCGAAGGCCAATTGCTCCAAAGCTTCAACGAAAGCCTTCACAAAAGCTCCAAGAATCCTAAAATTATGAACACCTTTTCCAGCTAACTTTTCAGCTATTTATAGGAGTTTAAGGGGTATAACTGACCCCTTAAATCGCTCCTTAATGAGGGTTTAATGTCCTTAATTCATGCAAAATGCTTTTTGAACTGTTTAAAACATGTTTGAATTAGTCAAACACGAGATTCACGTTTTGAAAACGACCCTCGTGTTTTATCTTTGAAATGAGGGTGTGAGCTCCGTGTTTTGAACTGGGAACATGGTGGTGAACTCTGTGTTTTGATCTTGGAACGTGTTGGTGAGCTCCACATTTTGAGCTTGGAAAGCGGTAATGACTTATGCGTGTTGAACTTGGGACGCAGTGGTGAACTCCGTGTTTTGGTTTGAAGAGATCATCAACTTGTAATCTCTTCTGTTGGAGTAGTGCAATGATTGTCATCTTGTAATCCTGACCTTTGACTCTTTGAAAGATGAGAGTCGTCAGTTTGTAACTCTTATTTGTTATTGTAAAAATTATCATATTGTAACTTCCATCATCAGTTGTTGTGAGAATCGTCAAATTGTGTGATGCCCCAGGTTTCACGCGAGGCTACAGTCCAAAACAAAACCCAGAATATCAAACCTGCCAAGCACCAAACACCGTGCTACGACATGTTTCACCATCACAATTACTATCTCTCTAGTGGAAACAACAAATAGGTGAAGGTACAGACAGGCAAATAAAAGAAATAGAGTAAAACCAGATATACACAGAGGAAGCATGAGAATAGTCATCAGTGAGCCCAACTAAAATAGAGTAGAAATACCTCTGAGTCTGAAATAAACCTTAAGTACAATGAGTCAAATAAAATATCACTTTGGCTCTCAGTCTCTACAAAATTAAATACAAGTCTAGAGTCTGAACATAAACAACTAACTGTGGAGTTCTAAAATAACTACTAAATTGTAAATAGCTAGATGAAATTTATGAGGAAATCCCATCAACCTGTGACTCTCTATGTGCCTGAATCACTGCCTGAAAGGGGGGAAATAACGAGCGTCAAAGTGCTATAGCGAGATCATCTCCATCTCTCCCCAGGGGAAGGGGTAGGAGTATATAGAAAATAGACCAATATGAAATCATTCATAAAATTCTAACTGGAAGTTAATATTTTGGAAATCATAACACGGGAGTTAGTACGTCGAGCGAAATAATCCAAATAAGGAAACCCTCATGTATATACCATGTCTTAAATTGTAACACCCTAAATACTAACTCCAAACCCTATGAATGAAAGCAATAAACCAAAAGGAAAACACTCCAAACATCAAACATGTAGAATAAATATCTCATCTCAATTACACTCGGTAGACAGCTGTAACATAAGAGAGATCTCATCTAGAATCAAAAAAATCAATCATAAGCCATGTCATGTAAGCCATGATCTTAAAGGAATTACCCTACTCGCGGGAAACCAATATGAAAGCAAAGTACGACAAATAATACTTACATATGTGCATCTCCTTATGCAATAGCGATACTTTTGTAATATTATTACTCAATCGCTATGCGGCAATATGTTTAATCTCCCTATCTCAGAAGACAATGAAATGACGATACTTTTGTAATACTCTTACTCAATCGCCCTGCGAAAATAGGTCTTATCTTCCTATTTCGCAATACAATGGAATGACGATACTTTTGTAATACTCTTACTCAATCGCCCTGCGGAAATATGTTTTATCTCCCTATTCCGGAATACAATAAAATATGCTATGCTCTTAATATTTATCAACTTAAATTAGGACAAAAATATGTTGACACCACATATTCTAAACATACGAGCACATATCTCAGTGTGCGTGTCCATAACTAGTGTTCACTAACATCTCAGGTGTTATACAACTCATAAACATTGAATCATTACAATACAAGGTCGAGAGACTAGCTCAAAAACTCAACGGTCGAACAAAACATGCACATGGCCTGATAATCACATTTTTATTACAATTTTATACCCTCATTATCTATTTTATATGAATAAATATATCACTAATAATTGTTTTTATCTTTTGATTACAGATTAATGAAGAATAAACCTCAACTTCCCATCTCTCAACAAAAACCCATTGATTAAATGAAGAAATGATTCAAGAAGCCTAAGTGCAATTTTTGACTTTTTGAAGGCCTAAAGCAAAAAGATTACACCAAGGGAAATGGAATTTGGCTGCTGGAAATTAATTCACATGAAGACTGGACCGGACTTGAATTGAGTTGGGCCGGATTTGTTTAACCAGCTCTTCAATTAAATTCATTTGAGTTGGGCCGAAAATTAAATGCTTTGATTTTGAAGAATAGGCCGGTCTTGGACTTGAAGTGCTGCAGACTTGGGCCAGATGCTTAATTTTCGGTTTTTGAAAATGAATTGGATGTTGATTTACACCGGATGCTGACTTTGGACTGAAGAAGAATTGATTGGGCCGAAAAATGAAACTCAAATGAAGACCGGACATGGGCCAGGAGCTTTGGATTTCACAAGAAAATTTTGCAATCTTCATCAATGGGCCGGATTGTGGAAAATCAAATGAGGACTTTGCTTGGACTTGAATACTTTTATGGTCTGAGCATTGATAGGTTGCAGAGATTGATTTTTGAAAAAATCACATGTGTGCATAGGAGACCGGACCGGACTTGATTGCTAACATTACTTTGGTTGCTGCAAAAGATGGACCGGACTTTGCTTATCAAATGAAAATCAAATGGGCCTACTTGCTTGTTGAAATCAAATGAAGCTCCACATGGGCCGAACTTGATTTAGTTTGAAAAATCAAATTGGATCGGAGTAGGCTTTTGCAATTGGATTTTGATTTTCTTGTGAAAATTAAATAAATCATATGGGCCTCCTATGTGGAAACAAAAAGCAAATTCAAAGGTGAAGATTGTTTCTTGGGGCTCAAGACAAATCCAATGGCTCGTATTCATTGAAGATTACTATAAATAAGGGTAGAGAGTGAGGGGTTAGAGGTGTGAAAATTTTTGTAACTCCTTTTGGAGAGGAGGGCTACTCTTAATTGAGAAGGCCTTCCAAAATTGTAACTTTTTATTGCAATTAATAATAATAATTTTTTCACCACTTTAAATTTTTCTCTTCTTCTCTTTGTTGGATGATGAAGATGAAGATGAAGATGGAGAATTATTTGAAGGTTTGCATTTCTTTTGTTTTTCTCTTTTATTGCTTATTAGTTTAGATTTATTTCTATGCTTGTAGTTAGATTTTATTTTCTTGTTAAATAGCCAAGAGGCTAGAACCCTCTTGCCTTAGATTTATTTTATGCTTATAGAGTAGATTTATTTTCGTGCATTTAATTCTTGCAATTTTATTTTGTACTTTAGATTTTACAATTTATTTTGTAGTTAGATTTAATTTCTTACACTATTCACCTTGAGGCTAGAACCCTCTTGGGTTTAGTTTTTCTTTTTGTTTATTTTTATTTTGTTTGATTCTCCTTTAGGCTAGAACCCTCTAGGGAATCACTTTTTTCTAAGAAGTGGGTTCAATTGTAGATTACCCATATCTATAATTGAATCCACCATCTTTAATTTTTTACCTTTTTCTTTTATTCTAGAATTTTGTTCTTCATTCTTGATTTTTTATTTGTTTATTGTTTCTTATTCATTTTTTTTTCCTTCTCACCTTATTGATCATACTCATTCTTTTTCAAATCCACTCTCACTTACACTTTGCACCTATTTACACACCATTTTCACTCTCTCAATCTCTTCACAATCACATTCACTTATCACTCCTACTTGTCACGCACACAACATAAGAACCGATTTCATATTTTCTCCAACAAAACATCTTCCTCGTGGGATCGATATCTTAAATACTATAACTTGACACGGTTGTGCACTTGCAACCTTTTTGGTACATGTTTATGCCGCATCAAGTTTTTGGCGCCGTTGCTGGGGAAGGTGCTTAAGTAGGTTTTAATTAATTTGGTTCTTTAACTTGTGTATTTTTTGTGAAGGAAACGCTTGGAGCTTAAAGATCGCGGATTGGAGAGCTAGGATTTGAAGATTTGCTTTCGGGTAAGTCCTCTTTCTAGTTTTTAATTCCACCCTTTAGCTACTTCTTCACAATTAGAGACAATTAGGACTTAAAAAAAATATTTTATTTTTTGTTAACCATAATAAAATTCATCCTCCACATTGACATTTACTAACAAGATAATAAATTCAAACAAACCCCCCTTCTCATTTGTTTGATTGTTAACCCTAATTAAAAAAAAAAAAATTTCTTTTCCATGCTTTTTAGTTGCTTTTAATTCATAGGGTTGCATTTCATATAGTGTAGGAATTCGCCAAGTGATTTGAGCATCTTGATTTGACACACACTTAAAAATATTTTTAAGGGCAAAACCCCATAATCAAGATAAGGTGAGGGATTTCATCACCCTTTCCTTAGACCAAAAATCACTAATTCCTCACTACAATACCCAAGCCTAATAAAACTCATTAGACGTTGGCCCCTAAGGATTCGAGCTCAATAAGGAATAAGAAATCCTTAAGTGAACCGGTTTAAGTTTTCTCAGATTAGTTGGTGTCTAAGGCAAGGTTTAGGGGTTGCGTAAAGCGTTCCGCAAGGAAAGAGGTACTTAATTGATCATTGATCACCCTCTAGTACTATCCTTACCTGGATAACTACCTGGGTAAAACTTTTATCTTTTCACTGTAGGAGTTTTTGGTTAGGAGCTGGTCTAGTAAATTAGGCTAAACCCTAGAATTAGAGTGATTGAAAAGTGATTGTTTTGATTTGTTTTAGTTAAGATTTTTCTTTATCTTTTTCTTCTCATAAAAAAAAACTAATTTTTTTTTCCTTCTTAAAAAATAAAAAATAAAAAAAATAAAAAGAAATATTTTGGTGTATGCAACAGTGGATTAGGGATAAGACACATCGATTAATTCACTTTGAACCAATCATAGTAATGGAGCATCCTAATCCACCCGTTCTTTATGATATGTGCTATCCCATTAGGAATGCAATCCCCTCGTGCATTAGGCTCCCCGAAACAAATGGAATAAATTTTGAGCTTAGACCTCAATACATAAACATGCTTCCCAAATTCCTTGGAAATGAAACAGAAGACGCATATATTTTTATTTCGGAATTTGAGGAAGTGTGTATTATGATTAAAATGAGAGAATTAAATAAAGATGCGGTTAAGCTTAGATTTATTTCATTTGCTCTTAAGGATAAAGCTAAAAAATAGCTGTACAGCATACCAATAAATTCCATCTCAACTTGGGATGAATTTGTCACTGTTTTTCTTAAGAAATTTTTCCCTATTCATAAAACGGTAAAGCTTAGGAACAGCATTCAAAACTTTAAAATTATCCCGGGAAAACCTTTTTGGAAGTATTTTGACCGATTTAAAGATCTTCTCATCCAATGTTCTCATCACGGGTTAGAGAAATGGCGATTGTGCCAAATAATTTATGAGGGATTAGATTATTCTGCAAAAACTTCCTTAGAATCAATGTGCCACGGGAATTTTATGAGGAAAAATGCTGATGAAGCTTAGGAGTTTTTGGAGAGTCTTTCTGAAAAACAATGCAATGGGAACAGTGTGATAATAGGGTTTCATCAGCTCCCCATTCTAAGTCTAGTGATCTTTCCTTGGAGTTTAACATTGCTTCTGAAGCGAAGATGGCGACGATTCTGCGAAGGTTAGAAGCTTTAGAAACTAAGGAACGAGCTCCAGCTCAAATCAATCATGTTTTTGCCTCAAGATGTCATAATTGTCAGTCTCCTATCCACGTTTCAGAGGAATGTCCTCTCCTAGGAAACAACAATACATTAGAACAGATGAACTCTGCATTCCAGCACCCTAGAAATGATCCATTTTCTCCAACCTATAATCCAGGTTGGAGAAATCATCCCAACTTTGCATGGAATCAAGGAAATTCTCCCGGAACTCAAAACTTCACTCCCGCTTCGACCCAACATTTTCCTAGGGGAAACACAGTTCCTTTCAATTCTCATCCACAATTTCAACAACCCAATCTGTCATATCAAAATCAGTCTCCTCTTCATCAAGCTGTTATTCAGACTCATCACAATCCAGATAAGGATAAACGTCTCAACGTCTTGGAAAGGGGTTTGAAAACCATAATTAAGGCCTCCACTCAAACCACGAATATGTTGACTCAAACGTCTAGCACTCTGAATTCCTTCATGCAATCCACTGGACAAATGCTCAACTCCAACACTCAAGCTATAGCTAGATTAGAATCCCAACTTAGTCAACTAGCTAGTGCCGTGAGTGAAAGAGAGAAAGGAAAATTTCCAAGTCAACCCGTGGTCAACCCTAAGAACACAGGATGCAGTTCATCCTATGAAGCCCAAGTGAATGCAATCCATTCACTTCGGTCAGGTAGATAGGTCGATAATCAAGTGAGAACTCCTCCAAGTCAAACTCTTGATCCTGTACAAATTCCTTCTCCTTCTGATGAATCTATTCAACAAGCACTCCCCTCAGATGACCAAGAACCTGAATCCGAACCTGAGCCTGCTTTTGATAGATTTAGACCGGTTGCCCCTTTTCCAGATAGACTCAGGTCTAGGAAACACTCTCCTCAGGAGGAGAAAATCCTAGAAACATTCAAGCAGGTTAAGGTCAACATTCCTCTCTTAGATGTAATTGAACAAATTCCATCTTATGCTAAATTTTTAAAAGAATTGTGCACTAAGAAGAGGAGAATAAATGTTCCAAAGAAAGTCTTTTTAGCCGCCAATATCAGTGAAATGCTATCAAATCCCATACCTTTGAAACGTAAAGATCCAGGTTCCCCCATCATTTCATGTATCATTGGTAATACTCACATTGATAAGGCGCTTTTAGACTTAGGGGCCAGTGTCAATTTGCTTCCATATTCAGTCTATCAGCAATTGGGTCTAGGTGTACTGAACCCAACCAAATGCACCTTACAGTTGGCTGGTAGATCTGTCAAGGTCCCTATGGGTGAGTTAGAGGATGTTCTGATTAAGGTTGGAGACTTTATTTTTTCAGTAGATTTTGTAGTCTTGGAAACACAACCTGTTTCCAATCCCAAAGGACAGACACCTGTCATCCTAGGACGACCGTTCTTAGTCACTTCTAATGCTCTCATCAACTGTAGAACTGGTCAAATGAAGCTGTCCTTTGGGAATTTGACTGCTGATCTCAACATTTTTAATCCAGGGGACCAACCAAATAATCAGCCTCTAGAAATAAACTACATTCAGGAAAGATCAGAAGAAGAAGAAGAAGAAGAAGATTCTGATTTGAGTTTTGAGGAAATTTTTGATGAAGAGTTAGAGTTTTTAGAAGAAGCAGATCAGGTCCTTGAGAATAATAAAACTGTGTTAAACATGTGCTGCTTTGAATTAAATTTTGAAGAACTCTTTCTTGATGAACTTAGATTCTTAGAGAATAATCAACAACCAAATTTCCAGAACTTCACAGAAGAATTGGTTGTTAGAAAACAAAACTTCATAGTAGAAGAGTCTAAGTTCATTAAGAAATGCAAAATGCATGACACCAATAATACCTACCTTACCTTTATGCAAGAATTATTGAACACCCCGAAATGCTTGGAAATTCACATTATTGATTATATCATTCTGAATTTGTTTAAAATCCGGGGAAGAATTTTCAACAGTAAGGTAGGATTCAATGTAGAATAGAAACTCTTCATGTTGAATATCTCATTCTACATTGTTTATTTTGTTTATTTTAGAATAATAAAAAGAATTTATTCTTCTCTCATGTGAGAGTTTCTTGTTCAGTTTTCAAAAAAAAAAAAAGAAAAAAAAAGAAGAAAAAAAAGAGAGAAAAAAAAAGAAAAAGAATAAAATTTTGATTTCATCCTCCTCAGACCAAAGGTAATTACAGATTTTTATCAGCCGACCAAATGTAAGTGCTTCACTTCTTATCTGCTTTACTTTATGCATCATAGAGTTTGCATTGAGGACAATGCAAAATTTAGGTGTGGGGGTGGGAATTAGTTATTTTTTTCTCTTTATTTTACATTTTTAGTTACATTTTTGTTTTTTTTTTTTGTTTTTTCCCTTTTTCTTAAAAAAATTATAAAAAAATATCGTCACTTACCAAATTGATGGAGTTATGTAGTAATTGAATTATTTGATAAATTTAAAATTTTTTAATCCCTAGTTAGTTATTTACTTAAGTTCACCTTTTATGATAACTCTAAATAAATTTCTTAAGAAATGATTTTCAAAGTAGTATACTTTACTTAAGCCTTAACTTGGACTTTTATTTAAAATAATAAAATTTTTGCATGCTTAACTTAGAGTTGAAAATATTTTTTTCAAAGTGATTTGATTTACATATTTTCAAAATATATATACATAAACAAAAGAAAAAAAATTTGCAAAAGAAGAGTGCGAAAAATGGGCAACAAAAAAGAAAAAAAACTCTTGAATTCGAGGTGATTCTATCTTATAAAGCCTAAGCTGACCGAGTAATTAAGCCCAATGAGTATTTCCATACTTAATGACCTAAGCCCATTTGGGTTGGGATCCATTGACCCAAAACTCGTTAAATGGTCACTTAGAAAGCCCGTTAAAGTAGAAAAAAATCACCAAGGATGAAAGAGTTAAAAATAAAAATAAAAAAACTAATAAATGTTTTATAGTTGTATATATGGTCTTGGAAAATATTTTAAATCAAGCAACTTGAAAATTATTTAAAACAAAGAGTTAGCATGTTCTTTTCAAAACTTTTAAATTAAATTTCTAAGTTTGGCTTGGTTTTGTATTGCTACAATGAGAAGATTTTCTTGAAAATATACCTTAGAGTTATATATAAAAATGTTTTCTTGAGTGATAACTGGCTCCAATTAGATTATCTAAAAGTTATCAAGTGAATTTAGTTATTTACTGACTTCTTTAACTTGGCAAGTTGACCGAATTTTGTGGGTATATTCACTGCAAACCCTCACGAGAATACAACTCGTCCACTAGGGTAACCTAGGGGTTTAAAGGCTTGTTGTATGCGCTAAATACAACCGCAATTTCTGCGAAAGTGAGTTAGGATTTTCCTTCTATTTTCTTTGCTAGAGGACTAGCAAAAGTTTAGGTGTGGGGGTATTTGATAATCACATTTTTATTATAATTTTATACCCTCATTATCTATTTTATATGAATAAATATATCACTAATAATTGTTTTTATCTTTTGATTACAGATTAATGAAGAATAAACCTCAACTTCCCATCTCTCAACAAAAACCCATTGATTAAATGAAGAAATGATTCAAGAAGCCTAAGTGCAATTTTTGACTTTTTGAAGGCCTAAAGCAAAAAGATTACACCAAGGGAAATGGAATTTGGCTGCTGGAAATTAATTCACATGAAGACTGGACCGGACTTGAATTGAGTTGGGCCGGATTTGTTTAACCAGCTCTTCAATTAAATTCATTTGAGTTGGGCCGAAAATTAAATGCTTTGATTTTGAAGAATAGGCCGGTCTTGGACTTGAAGTGCTGCAGACTTGGGCCAGATGCTTAATTTTCGGTTTTTGAAAATGAATTGGATGTTGATTTACACCGGATGCTGACTTTGGACTGAAGAAGAATTGATTGGGCCGAAAAATGAAACTCAAATGAAGACCGGACATGGGCCAGGAGCTTTGGATTTCACAAGAAAATTTTGCAATCTTCATCAATGGGCCGGATTGTGGAAAATCAAATGAGGACTTTGCTTGGACTTGAATACTTTTATGGTCTGAGCATTGATAGGTTGCAGAGATTGATTTTTGAAAAAATCACATGTGTGCATAGGAGACCGGACCGGACTTGATTGCTAACATTACTTTGGTTGCTGCAAAAGATGGACCGGACTTTGCTTATCAAATGAAAATCAAATGGGCCTACTTGCTTGTTGAAATCAAATGAAGCTCCACATGGGCCGAACTTGATTTAGTTTGAAAAATCAAATTGGACCGGAGTAGGCTTTTGCAATTGGATTTTGATTTTCTTGTGAAAATCAAATAAATCATATGGGCCTCCTATGTGGAAACAAAAAGCAAATTCAAAGGTGAAGATTGTTTCTTGGGGCTCAAGACAAATCCAATGGCTCATATTCATTGAAGATTACTATAAATAGGGGGTAGAGAGTGAGGGGTTAGAGGTGTGAAAATTTTTGTAACTCCTTTTGGAGAGGAGGGCTACTCTTAATTGAGAAGGCCTTCCAAAAATTGTAACTTTAGTTACAATTAATAATAATAATTTTTTCACCACTTTAAATATTTCTTCTCTTTGTTGGATGATGAAGATGGAGATGAAGAATTATTTTTGCCTTTCTTTTCTTTTTCTCTTTTAATTTTTTTTATTGCTTATTAGTTTAGATTTATTTCTATGCTTGTAGTTAGATTTTATTTTCTTGTTAAATAGCCAAGAGGCTAGAACCCTCTTGCCTTAGATTTATTTTATGCTTATAGAGTAGATTTATTTTCGTGCATTTAATTCTTGCAATTTTATTTTGTAGTTAGATTTAATTTCTTACACTATTCACCTTGAGGCTAGAACCCTCTTGGGTTTAGTTTTTCTTTTTGTTTATTTTTATTTTGTTTGATTCTCCTTTAGGCTAGAACCCTCTAGGGAATCACCTTTTTCTAAGAAGTGGGTTCAATTGTAGATTACCCATATCTATAATTTAATCCACCATCTTTAATTTTTTACCTTTTTCTTTTATTCTAGAATTTTGTTTTTCATTCTTGATTTTTTATTTGTTTCTTGTTTCTTATTCATTTTTTTTCCTTCTCACCTTATTGATCATACTCATTCTTTTTCAAATCCACTCTCACTTACACTTTGCACCTATTTACACATCATTTTCACTCTCTCATTCTCTTCACAATCACATTCACTTATCACTCCTACTTGTCACGCACACAACATAAGAACCGATTTCATATTTTCTCCTACCAAACATCTTCCTCGTGGGATCGATATCTTAAATACTATAACTTGACACGGTTGTGCACTTGCAACCTTTTTGGTATATGTTTATGTCGCATCAAGTTTTTGGCGCCGTTGCCGGGGATTCCAGAGCCTACTCAAGCCTCTGTCCTGCACGCGGTCGACCGCCGCTATGGTGCGGTCGACCGTGGGCTGATATTCTAGTTTCTCAATTTGGTTGTGTGTATCGTGTTCACGCCGTGTTTAGGTGATTCAAACATGATTAAAATAACATGAAACTTGCATTAGAGCATGTCTACGGTAGATAAAAACTTTTGGAAATAAACTCAACATATATAGCATGATTATTTGCATAAAATTTATATTCAAAACCCTAAGTCATGCATAAAAACTCGAAACGAAGAACAAATCATCTTTCTTCAGATTAAACCACGTTTTAAATCATTTTTAGATCTTACATACTTCTGTAAATTCGTTCTCAAACTTTTTAACATGCAAAGGCCTAGTCTTTATATATATAATACAAAAGAATTGCTTTTTATTCATAAACTAGTCAATTTGGCTCTACAAAACATGTTAGAAACTCTTTAAAAACATTTTAAAAACTAGGAGGGGGATTAGTAAAGATGAACTCACCTGGGGTTTGTAGAAAAATGTTTAAGAAGCCAAGCCAAGAAAGATCTATAATCCAAACGCCAAAAATCACGCGAAAAATCCACTTGAAAGCCTCCAATCTTCTCCAAGAATCAAAATTAGGGTTTAAATGGGTTTAGGTGCCTGTTAGGGTTCTTAGAAAACTAAAAATATCGTGAACATATGATATATATATATATATATATTTTCTTCATATAACATATTTATTATTATTTATCATAAAATATTCAAATTTTTGGGGTTTTACATTCACCCCCCCCCCCTAAAGTAATTTCGTACTCAAAATTCTGTAGTCACATCGCAGAGATTAATAATACGAGAAAAGCACAAAAAGGGGATAATCTAAACAAGGAAACCCTCACGTACACATCTCGTATCATTAATCTCCCGATTTGAAATATAAGTAACATTTAAACTTAACAATCTAAAATGCGTATATTCTCACTTAACCCCTAATTAGACGGAACAAGTACGTCGGGCGAAAAATCCAAACAAGGAACCTCCCATATATATACCATATGTTCCGAATAATTAAGAGCTAAGTGTTGAATGACCCATTCTAGCATAAAATATAAATGTGACTAAACAACACATATAAACAAATCTATCAATGCATATAAGCACATTTAAATATCGACCTTACCTGTTCAAACAGGTGCGGGTAGTCGCGACGAACATCCTCCTCGTGCTCCCAAGAAATCTCTTCGGCTCCTTGCCGGTTCCACTGAACTTTCACTAATGGAATACATTTGTTTCTAAGCTTTTTATTCTCTCTAGCAAGAATGCATACCGGAATCTCTACGGTAGTCAAGTCATCCTGTATCTCAACCTCTAGTGAATCAATCACCCTCTGCTGCTCTTCTTCACGCAAATGCTTCTTAAGCATCAAAATGTGAAATACATCGTGTACACTCGACATCGATGTCGGAAGATCTAATCTATATGAAACAGTTCCAATGCGCTCAATAATCCTGAAAGGACCAACATATCTCGGGGCGAGCTTCCCCCATCTACCGAATCGCTAAACGCCCTTCATCGTTGATACTTTCAACATAAACTAAGTCTCCGACCTAAAATTCTAAGGGTCGTCTCCGCTGATCTGCATAACTCTTTTGCCTACTCAGTGCAGCAAAAATGCGCTCTCGAATTAATTCCACATTTTTTGTGGTTTGCCTAACTAGCTCCGAGCCAAGTAATAGACTATCCTCTGTCTCTGTCCAACATATAGGTGATTTGCAAGGCCTCCCGTATAAGGCTTCGTACGGTGCTATCCCGATGGTAGCTTGATAACTATTGTTATAAGCAAACTCTATTAATGGAATATGATCCCCCCAACTGCCTTGAAAATCAATGATACACGCCCGCAACATATCCTCCAACACCAGGTTCACTCTCTTTGTCTGACCGTCTGTCTGAGGATGAAAAACACTGTTGTATAATAACCTGCTGCCGAATAAATCCTGGAAACTCCTCTAAAAGTGCAAGGTGAAAACTGATCATCGATCTGATACAATCATGTCTGGAACTCCGTGAAGTCGAACTATCTCCCAGATAAATATCCTCGCATATATCTCTGCAGTATAAGTAGTCCTCTCTGGAATAAAATGTGCCGACTTCGTCAACCGATCTACTATCACCCAAACTAAGTCGTTCCCCTTCTTCGACTTCGACAACCCTATAATGAAGTCCATAGATATGTCCGCCCACTTCCATTCTGGAATGGGTAAAGGTTAAAGTGTTCCTGCTGGTCTCTGATACTCTGCCTTCACCTGCTGACAGGTAAAACACTTAGCTACATATTCTGCTATATCTCTACGCATACCACTCCACTAAAAGTGTCTCCTCAGGTCCTTGTACATCTTGGTGGTTCCTGGATGTACTGTATATTGGATACGATATGCTTCATCAGAAAAATCCCTCTTCACCTCTACACTAGCTAGCACAACCAACCGACCCTTTATCCGAACGCCTTCATCTTCTCCAATGGTCCAATCGTCCTTGGGCTCTTTGGAAATCTCCTCCTTTCGGATTTGAATCCAAGAGTCCTCCAACTGAGCTTTGACTACTCTGTCCCTCCAAGATGGCTGCACTAATATAGCTCCCAAGTATGCGCTAGTCCCGCCAATCTCTAGCCTAAAATCGAACTGGCTAAGAGTGAGAAGATCTCTATACAACGAGCACCTCAAAGCCGCGATCTAATGTCGATGCTTCCTACTCAAAGCATCCGCTACGACGTTCGCCTTCCCCGGGTGATACTAAATCACGAACTCATAGTCCTTGATAAACTCAATCCATCACCGCTGCCTCTGATTAAGTTCCTTCTGGGAGAAAAGGTACTTCACACTCTGGTGGTCTGTGAATAACTCAAACTGTACCACGTACAAATAATGCCTCCACGTCTTCAATGCAAAGACCACTGCTGTTAGCTCTAAATCATGCGTGGGATAATTCTGCTCATGAGTCCTTAACTGTCTCGAGATATAGGCTACAACTCTCTAGGTCTGCATCAATACTCCTCCAAGACCCAATAAAGATGCATTAGTGTAGACAATAAAAGTCTTATCACTGCTGGGAATAATCAATACTGGTGCTGATGTCAACTTAGTCTTCAATGTCTCAAACGCCTTCTGGCACTCTATGCTCCAAATGAACTGTACATCCTTTTTAGTAAGGCATGTAAGTGGCGTGGAAATCTTCGAGAAATCTTGAATAAATTTACTGTAATAGCCTGTCAGACCTAAGAAGCTACGAATCTCTGTAACTATCTTTGGTAGTTCCCAATCAAGCACAGCCTCTACTTTAGCCGGATCTACTGTAATGCCCTATCGGCTGATGACATGGCCCAAAAATCTGACCTCCGATAACCAGAATTCACATTTACTAAATTTTGCATACAGCTTGTGTTCCTGTAAAGTCTGCAATGCCAACCTCAAATGCTGCTCGTGCTCTGCCTCCGATCTCAAATAGATAAGAATATCGTCGATGAAAACTATCACGAACTTGTCCAAATATGGACGAAAAACCCGATTCATCAAATCCATGAATACTACGGGTGCATTGGTCAGCCTAAATGGTATGATAAGAAAATCAAAAGACCTGTATCGAGTCAAGAAGGCAATCTTGGGAATATCAATCTCCCGAACCCACAACTGATGATAACCGGAACGAAGATCTATCTTTAAAAAACACTGAGCTCTCTGCAACTGGTCGAACAAGTCATCGATCCTCGGTAATGGATACCTATTTCGGATAGTGACCTTGTTCAACTTGCGATAATCAATGCATAATCACATACTCCCGTCCTTCTTCTTCACAAAGAGGACTTGTGCTCCCCACGGAGAGTGACTCCATTGAATGAATCCCTGAGACAACAACTCATCTAGCTGGATCTGTAGCTCCCTCATCTCAGCTAGCGCTATACGGTAAGGAGCTTGGGAAATCGGCGCGGTGTCTGGCTGCAACTCTATGCAAAACTCGACCTCTCTCACTTAAATCTGTGCCCCGATCTCGCATTATCACCTCCTCGACGTATGCCAAATATGTCTCCGCAAACTGGTTGCCTCTGGAGGTCACTACCACTAACTCAGATTCATCATAGGCTCACAAACTGCTATCTTCACAAAACAGTAGATACTCACATGGTAGGAAGATAACTAATCCATACCAAGGATGACATCGAACTCAGACATATGCAACATGATCAAGTCTATCACGAACTCGGAATCGTCCAAACTTACGATACATCTCCTACAAACATTCTCTAAAAGAGACAACTCCCCTAAAGGAGTGAATACCGATAAAGGAAAATCTAATGGCTGCACCACAAGCTAAAGTCTAACCACAAAATCGTAGGAGATAAAAGAATGTGAAGCAGCAGAATCAAAAAGAATATGTGCCGGAAAAAAATTCACAAGGAATATACCTTCCACCACAACCCCGCTCGCGTCGTGATCGTGAGGAACAAGTGCA
Source organism: Asparagus officinalis (assembly GCF_001876935.1). Lineage (NCBI taxonomy): Eukaryota > Viridiplantae > Streptophyta > Magnoliopsida > Asparagales > Asparagaceae > Asparagus > Asparagus officinalis. The sequence continues at coordinate 39,789,782 of NC_033801.1, read as the reverse complement.
TATACTCTACCCGTCTGCTGTGCTGCATCGCCTGGAATGTATGGGACTATCTGTCCCTGTTGGGTCTCCTGAATTGCTTGAACCTATCCCTCAATCCTCGAGACTACTGGAGGTGCCTCTATCCCCAACTGCTGACCCTGATTGTTTCCTTGAATGCGGTTCTGATGCTGCTGCTACTGATTTCTACCCTGCTGGCCTGCTGTGGGTGCGTTGCAGCATTCTGCTACTCTATGCCCAAGCTTGTTGCAATTGAAACAAGCTCCATAAAATTGGCGCTGCTATTGTGCCCTCTGATCCTACTGATGGCCCTTCTTATGGGGGCCCTGCTGCTGTAGACCCTTACCCTGCTACTAGGGTCCTCGTGAGCCTGAAAAAGGTCTCTTACCTTTACCTTTATCCCCAGACTACCCTAACTTAACATTTCTATCTTTGCCCTTAATGAATATAGTTGTGTCTGTCTTCTGAGCCATGGCAGCATCTGCCACCTCCCACACTGAACGGAACCTCCGAGATACTAGGTATCTGCGTAAACCTGGGCGAAGTCCCATCATGAACATCTGAACCTACCTCTCTTCGGTGTGCCACATGCCAGTGAATCTAAGAAGTGACATAAACTTACTCTCAAAATCCATCACCGACATATCCCCTTGCTCCAATCGAGCCAGCTCTAACTCCTTCCCAGCTTTCACTATAGCCGAATCATACTGTTCATCGAAGAAATACACAAAAGTCTCCTATGAGGCTGTCAACCTCTGCTCTAGAGTAAAACGAAGCCAATACCGTCCTCCTGCATCGCCCTTGAGGCTAAAAACTGCTAGCCTTTGCTTCTGCATTGTATTCACATTAAGCATGTCCAGAATGTTGTTTACATCTTCCTTCCATTTGTATGCCGCAATGGAGTCCGTCGAACCATGAAACTCTGGAGCCTTCAAATTCTGGTACCTCTCTACTAAAGAAAGTCAAGCCTCCTGCTCAGCCACTCTATCATTAACTGAAGGTGTTGGTGTGACTACCGGTGTTCCTTCTGGCATCTCCTCCTGAATGGGAGTTCTCTGTCGAACCTGATCTGCTAACTACTCCTCAATAGCTACCAGTCGAGCTGTTAACGGTGCTATGAGATCCACCAAGTACTACGGAGCCTGCTGCGGCTCAGGCTCTATATCGACTTGCTCAGCTCCCTGAGCATGAGTACCTCGACGTCCACGACTTCTTCCTGACATCTATAATATAGAATTAGGGCTTATTACACAATAAATAGAATCTCAAGCAGAAAAAGATATAACGTATACCAATAAGTAAATTGTATCACATATTACTCATAGCATGCCATTTTATTCAAAGCAAAATGTTCATCATAAAAAAATTGTAATTTTCTTCTTATGTATATAATATATCCTCACTCATACTAGGATTTCCTAGCGGACTATATACATGATTCCTAGGAAACTCTATCCTAACTCCACAATATGACACAGGAATGACCCGAAGGATATTAGAGCTAGAGCGTTGATACCAACTGCGACGCCCCAGGTTTCGCGCGAGACTGTAGTCCAAGGCAAAACCCAGAATGTCAAACCTGCCAAGCACCAAACACTGTGCTATGACATATTTCACCATCACAATTACTATCTCTCTAGTGAAAACAACAAATAGGTGAAGGTACAGATAGGCAAATAAAAAAAATATAGTAAAGCCAGATATACAAAGAGGAAGTATGAGAATACTCATCAGTGAGCCCAACTAAAATAGAATAGAAATACCTCTGAGTCTGAAATAAACCTCAAGTACAATGAGTCAAATAAAATATCACTATGGCTCTCAGCCTCTACAAAATGAATACAAGTCTAGAGTCTAAACATAAACAACTAACTGTGGACTTCTGAAATAACTACTAAATAGTAAATAGCTAGATGAAATTTATGAGGAAATCCCTTCAACCTGTGACTCTTAGTGTGCCAGACTCGCTTCCTGAAAGGGGGGAAAACAACAAGTGTCAAAGCGCTATAGCGAGATCATCTCCACCTCTCCCTAGGGAAGGGGTAGGAGTATATAGAAAATAGAGTTAGTACATATACATATGAAATCATTCATAAAATTCTAACTAGAAGTTAATATTTAGGAAATCACAAAATAGGAGTTAGTACGTCGAGCGAAATAATCCAAACAAGGAAACCCTCATGTATATACCATGTCTTAAATTATGACTCCCTAAATACTAACTCCAAACCCTATGAATGAAAGCAATAAACCAAAAGGAAAACACTCCAAACCTCAAACATATAGAATAAATATCTCATCTCAATTACACTCGGTAGACAGCTCTAACATAAGAGGGATCTCATCCAGAACAAAAAATCAATCATAAGCCATGTCATGTAAGCCACGACCTTAAAGGAAATACCCTACTCGCGGGAAACCAATATGAAAGCAAAGTACGACAAATTATACTTACATATGTGCATCTCCTTATGCAATAGCGATACTTTTGCAATATTATTACTCAATCGTTTTGCGGCAATAGGTTTTATCTCCCTATCCCGGAATACAATGAAATGACGATACTTTTGTAATACTCTTACTCAATCGCCCTGTGAAAATAGGTCTTATCTCCCTATTCTGGAATACATTAGAATGATGATACTTTTGTAATACTCTTACTCAATCGCCCTGCGGAAATAAGTTTTATCTCCCTATTCCGGAATACAATGAAATATGCTATGCTCTTCATATTTATCAACTTAAATTAGGTCTCCCTATTCCGGAATACAATGAAATATGCTATGCTCTTCATATTTATCAACTTAAATTAGGACAAAAATATGTTGACACCACATATTCTAAACATACGTGCACATATCTCGATGTGTGTGTACATAACTGGTGTTCACTGACATCTCAGGTGTTATTTAACTCATAAATATTGAATCATAACAGTACAAGGTTGAGAGACTAGCTCGAAAACTCAACGGTCTAATAAAACATGCACAGGGCCTACTGACTGCCCTGTGGTGCCTGTTCGAGGCACAAGCTTTTACAGCGTCGACTTGCGTGATGGGTTCTAGAGCGGCTACTCAGGCCTCTGTCCTGCCATGCTATGTCAACCGCCGCTATGGCGCGGTCGACCGTGGGCTGATATTCTAGATTCTCAATCTGGTTGTGTGTATCGTATTCACGCCGTGTTTTGGTGATTTAAACATGATTAAAACAACATGAAACTTGCATGAGAGCATGTCTACAGTAGATAAAAACTTCAGGAAACAAACTCAACATATATAGCATGATTATTTGCATAAAATTTATATTTAAAACCCTAAGTCATGCATAAAAACTCAAAATGAAGAACAAATCATCTTTCTTCAAATTAAACCATGTTTTATATCATTTTCAGATCTTACATACTTCTGTAAATTTGTTCTCAAACTTTTTAACATGGAAATACCTAGTATTTATACATATGATACAAAAGAATTAACTTTTATTCATAAACTAGTCAATTTGGCTTTACAAAACGTGTTAGGAACTCTTTAAAAACATTTTAAAAACTAGGAGGGGGATTAGCAGAGATGAACTCACCTGGGGTTTGAAGAAAAACATTTAAGAAGCCAAGCTAAGGAAGATCTATAATCCAAACGCCAAAAATCATGCGAAAATCAACTTGAAAGCCTCCAATCTTCTCCAAAAATCAAAATTAGTGTTTCAAGGAGTTTTGGTGGCTGTTAGGGTTCTTAGAAAACTAAAAATATCGTGAACATATGATATATATATATACCAGAAAATGGATATGGGCTTTAGAAAACCAAAACTAACTCCAAACAGGAATCTGACTTTTTGCAGGTTTCACGGTCGACTGTGACGGTCGATCGGACTTCGGTCGACCGTAGCGATCGATCGGATTGGAATTTTCCAGTTACATATATTTGGCCATTGTGCATGTTTCGTCTCTTTTCTTTCTCATGTATGAACTCGTTCATAATCAAAACATATGGTATCATACTCATACCCTATTTAACTATATTTATCAAAATAAATATCCATAAATCATAATTAATCTATGGTATCATACTCATACCCTATTTAACTATATTTATCAAAATAAATATCCATAAATCATAATTAATCTCATATTAATTATATTAATTTATCAAAATAAATATCCATAAATCATAATTAATCTCATATTAATTATATTAACATAAATTTTCAGGGGTTTACAAATTATAACTCTCATTGATTGATATGAAAGTCGTCAGATCACGACCTCTATCATTTGTGCTTTTCTGGGGATTAGCTATCTGCCGTGATTTTTTAGACAGCCTACAGAACCTTCTCCAAAGTTTTTGAAAGTTTGCGATTGACTGGAATGAATTTTTAAAATACTTTGGATCTCGATTTTGTTTAATCTTGGAACTATTGATTTCTCATCATAAATTGTTTGTTCACTATATTTGTTTCGACGGTATTGTGAACTTGGTTGCATAAACTTGTCATGCAAGATCTGTATGTCGTGGCTCTACTTCTGAAACACGGGAGGGGACTTGTGTTTGTTGCTTTGAAACACGGAGGTGAGCCTCGTGTTTAGAAGTTGAAACACAGGGGTGAGCCTCGCATTCATAAGTTGAAACGTGGGAGTGAGACTCATGTTTAGAAGTTGAAATGCGGAGGTGAACTTTGCGTTCAGAAGTTGAAACCCAGAGGTGAGCCTCGCGTTCAGAAGTTGAACCAACTTAATGTTAATGCGAAGATCACAATTGGGCGGGATATTTAGCTAAAATCCTGTACTGATTTGACAGCTCCAGCTGTTTATAAATAGACCGCCAAAGGTCAAATCAAGAGTTCACCTACTCTTTTGTTTTCTGCCCAAATTTTCTTAACGAAAATTTTCGTTCAAATCTCCGGCGATTTTCACTGTTCACCGTCAATGAAATGGCACCAAAGAGAGTTGCTTAAAAATCCAAAAAAGCCGCTGGGGTCTCTTCAAATATTCCGCCGACTGAGGCCGCTGTTGGTACTACTGTTCACTCAGCCGCACTGCTACCACAGGCTCCCTTTATCAGTGGTAAGTTATTGACTAAAAATAACTTGTTTCAATAAGTTTTTGAATTGTAAACGTTGAGCGAGACTCGTGTTTTTTCATTGGAATGTGGGGGTGGACTGTTGTATTTTGAACTTGAAACACGAGGCTGACCATCACGTTTTGAACTTAGAACACGGGGGGGTGAGCCTCTACGTTTTGATTTTGAAACACGGGACTGACCCACATGTTTTGAACTTCAAACGTGGGACTAATCCTCACGTTTTGAACTTGGAATACGGGGGTGAACCTCTGCGTTTTAATTTTGAAACGTGGGGCTAATCCACGCGTTTTTAATTTGAGATAAGGGGCTGACCCACACATTTCAACTAAGTGTTTTAGACTTTTTAACTCTTTTACTGTTTTAAGCACTGACTATTATCTCTTTATATATAGTGTGTTACTCTAGTGAACCTCTTTCATTCCACCACCACTTTGGTTATGAAGGTGGCATGGATAGGGACGTGTCATTCGTCTCCCGCTTGGAGATTCTAATATTCCATGACCAGAATAAGGAGCGCATGGAAATCATCACTCAAGCTTTTCCTGAGACTCTCAGAGCTATCGTCACAGATGCAAAGCTTGAGATGGTAGACCACAAAGCTTTAAAAAAACTAATGTTCTTATTTGGAGATTCCGTTAACATGGATATTGAGGAAATGTATGACAGAAATTATAAGTGGTTGCGGAAGATCAGCGGTCGCCTCCTTTTTCTACCGAATATGGAGCGGATGTTCCCGATCTCTTATTTTCAACGTGCCTCTGTCCCAAGATCCATGAATTGGGAAGTTGTCCGGAAAAAGGTGGAGTAGCTATTGGACATCTTACTTATCATAGTGTTCATCCAGCTGGTTATAATCGACAACTGATAGCTTTGAGGCCTAGTTCGGTTAAGAAGGAACATCCTATTAGCGAAACTGCCAAACTAACGAATACATTTGTCAGAAAGTTTATAGCAGTAAAAAGAGAATTCCCCACACAGGATTTTAGAACTTCGGGGTGGGTGCATTCTACAAATGTAGGATGGTGGTCTCGAATGGTCAACTTCATCTTAGACGAGTTGAAAGGTCCGCTTGAAGTCTCTGGTCTTGGGACCCCGATATTTGCCACTCGATACGGGATCATTCAAAACAACTGTAACCTCCTCGTAATGTTGGAGTTCTACAATCTAGATATGTGTATGTTCTTCACACCAATCAGGGAGATAGGCTTTGCTCTCCATAAATTGTTTGAAGTTTTGGGGTTGACATTTGGGGAGTAACCTTATGAAGAATTTACCTAGGAACCGAAGAATTAAGGATTTTGAAAAAAGCCAGCCCCAAAATCTATGAAACTCATTTATTAGTATTTAAAAATATTTTTTAAAATTTTTAGGGTATTACAACATATAACAAGTATTTTGCCCGTTCTCGTCACGAGCGAGTTCCTACATGTAGAATAAGTAATTTAGAGTGAATAGTAGAAATTAAACCCCATTATTAGCTTAGAAGGGTATGAGGCAAATTTTTATTAATATCTGATATTTGGCCTCTAGAGGTTCCTTCATTAGTCATATGTATGTGCTTTTGAATTGAATTGAACATAACTTTTTTGAACTGATGTTTCTCCTTTGACGTTTCGTTGTATGTACACCATTTTTTATGGATGTAAGCATAAAAGTGACTTACACCAATAACTTATAACTTATAGATTATTTAAAATTAGGTAATTTGGGAGCTTTTTCTTTAAATAGTTTCAAATGTAAAAGAAATTCAAAAATAACTTTTTATTTTAAAATTTAAAATTCAAAGTTAGATAGTTTCACCACCAGCCTCTCCTTTACAATATTCCTCTTTGTTTCTAATATTCTAAGAGAAAAAGAGAAAAATAAGAAGTCCGCTTGTTGAATGAGTGCATGGATATTTTTTTTTTTCAAATTTTCTATTTAAAATTAAATAGTTTAGACATCAAACTCTCCTTTGTCATATATCTTTTTCTATAATACTTAAAAAATGAAAAAGAATATAAAAATTTGGCACTTTATGTGTGATAAAAATACTAAAAATATCTCTTTGATGTAGGAACTACTGAGATTTTGTTAGCTGGTAAGGTTATTTTATGATGACATTTTATTATAAAAACTTTTGAGATTTGGTATGAACTAAAATGTACATTGAGTTCAACCTAGTAATATGAAGCAATCAAATAAAAAATCATAGTTAGATATGATATAAGACCTTCATATATAGATTTAATCTAAAAAGTCTAATATTTAAACTTTAATCCTTTAATGCTTGCATTAGAGTTTTAACTTAATTAGAAATCTATATCCTATTTGAAAATATCGATAATCTAATGAACCCATTAGAATTTCAATCTAATTGTTAGTAAAAATTAGATAAAGCAGAGAGAATTCAAAATATTATTTTTGATAATTTGTGTAAATAATTTGTTTATTCTTTTAGATCATATAGAATATCTTTATAATTGAAAATTTTTTAATTTTACAAATCTTTATCTGTTATATATTTTTATGGTGTCTTGTGTTCTATAATATTAAAGGGAGACATAGTGAACCAATAACCTCCCGTTATAGAGAAATGGTAAAGACATGATACAAAATCAAAAAATAACAAAAACAATAGACAAATTCATTAGTAACATATCAAGAGAAAGATTAATTCATCAACTTTAAATATAATTTAACACAAGTACAATTATATATATATGATTCTAGGGTTAATTTTAGAAGAACCTCAATTATGGTGGATATCTTAGAAAATCGATGTCAACTATTTTAATTTGAGAAAACCCCTCTAAGTTTAGGCATATATAGATAACTTCACTCAACTTTGAATATTAGAAAAAATACCCTCAACTATGGGGTGTCTCACAACGTCCACCACCCCCCCCCCCAACCTTTCGTACTTTCTCCACCAAACCACCTGTCATCATGTTCAAAATAGAAGCATAGCTAACATATCCTTCTAAATAGCCAACAAATTCAATTACAAAGAAACCCGGCAACTGGTAAAAACAAAACTACTTTCAGTTACAAAGATTTGAAGATCGAACCGCCGGATGTAAGCTAAACGCCCTTGCAATCCTCTGAGTTCTCTTAGATTTCTAGGGGGTTGCAGTTCATGTATCGCCTTCACCTTATCAGGATCGATATGTATACCTTTAGTGGTGACGACAAATCCAAGGAATTTTCCGCTGGACATTCCCAGGAAGGATTTAGTGGGGTTCATCTTCAATTGATGACTCCGCATGAGATCAAACAACGTCTTCAAGTCCTTGATGTGATCTTCTTTGTTGCGGCTTTTTACAACCAAATCATCCACGTAGCACTCAACTATTTTCCTGAGATGTTCTTGGAAAATCTTAGTCATTGGTCGCTGGTATGTGGCGCCTGCATTCTTTAGACTGAAAGGCATCACCGTGTAGCAAAAGACACCGAGTGGCGTTCTGAACGCTGTATGCTTCTCGTCATCTGGGTGCATCTTGATTTGGTTATATCCTGAAAAACCATCCATAAAAGACATTCTCTCAAATCCGCATGTATTGTCGATAATGACATCCGTGATTGGGAGAGGAAAGTCGTCTTTTGGACATGCCGTGTTCAGGTCCCTGAAGTCGATACAGATCCTGATTTTACCGTTCTTCTTCATGACCGGAACGATATTGGCTAGCCAATCTGGATTCCTCTCGGATAAATCCTGATTCGATCAATTTTTTAACCTCTGCCTCAATGGCTTCCATAATCTGCGGATGAAACCGTCTTTGCTGTTGTTTGACAGGTTTGGCATCCGGCTTGATATCGAGGCGGTGCATTGCCACATTGGGGTCGAGCCCTGGCATGTCTTCATAGTTCCAAGTGAAGACGTCAATATATTCTCTGATGAGAGTAATTAATTCCTCCTTCTCATTTGGGGGAAGACTATCGCTGATGAATATAGGCTTTGGGTTGGCCTCGTCACCCATGTTAACTTGGACAATTTTATCTTCAGTGGGGGTTCTCTTTGTTCGAACCTATCACCATACTGCATGTTCAGGTGATGAACCCATGGATCTTCCTATGTTGGCATTTGATCATCGTTCTCCATTGTGGACGGATCAGCTGTAGCCATGTTCGCCATTAGGGCTTTGAATGCTTCCCCCAGACTTGTATCGGAATCCCATTCCGAGGAATCTGACAGATATCCATCCTTGTATTGTTCAGATGATTGTTCATTGATTAACCAGCAACATTCGTCTTCCGAAGAAGATTCATACCCTAGCCCTCGTCTGTATTTATAATAATCATCAGGTTTTCCTTTTGGTACATATGCCGCTTTGGCTGGAGTACGAGGACCTCGATCGAAGTATAGACCTTCTCCGAGTGTAAAATCATATCCCTATTTTTCCATGAGCTTGCGCGCTTCCGGACTATACTTAGATAAATGCCGACCAGGTTTGTCATCATTCTCATCTTCCCTTAAGAAATGATCTGGTAATGGAGAGACGGCATATATAAATTGGGATTATCATACAATTCTTTTATCACATCATCAAGAGACAGGGAGTACTCTAAATCGTTATTTATTTCATTATTGGCAAGTTGCCAGTTACAACTGCCCTCTGACGATTGTTCATCGTCAAGGTTGATTACAAAGGGTACAATGTCGTTTAAAACATAACCTCAATTGTAATCAAATCCGGCTTCGGTATCAGCTTCTTCTTCGCTATCCGTGCCATGGGCCGATGATTCAGTATCGGATTCGTTACCATAAAGGAGAGAATCAGTGAAATAATTCTCATACCCTTTGAATGGTTGCTTAGCCGCGACCACCGTCCTAACCTTATTATCAGTGTCAACATATTTCAAACACTGATGGAGAGTGGAGGGGATTATAACGTTACTATGGATCCAAGGCCGACCCAATAGTAAGTTATATGAAGTCTCGGCATCGATCACATAACATGTGACTTCCGTCTTCAAATCACCCATTTGACATTTTACCCGGATCTTACCTAAGTGTCTTGACCCGCTAGTGTTGAATCCATAGATAACAGTGCATGTGGACGCCAACTTACTAACTGGAATGCCAAGGATATGCATCAAGCGAAGCGGCATGATACTCACAGCAGAACCCGGATCCACTTGGATTCGGTTGACTTTGCTGGAGCCAATGTACCCAATGAAATATAAGGGTCGATCATGGTTTGAATTCTTCATCTGCATATCCTCTTTGGTGAAGGTAATGCAGGGAAGGTTTTTAGCCGCTATGTTGCAGTGTTGAATTGACAGTTCTGGCTCTTCAAGTGCCGGCTTGATCCGAGTAAGGAACACTTCTGAATTGGCCAAGGCTTCTTGCAAGGCTTCCCTGGTTTCTTTAGACAACCGTAGCAACTCATACAATGTTATCCGCGCTGGGATGTTTGCTAGTTGAGCCATAATATCGAAGACGTGCGGAGTGTTCAAGCTTTCTGGTTTATCTCTTCCAATCGGACGATTAAAACAAGACTGCTTCGGATTCTGAACCTCCTGGGGCTTCTTTTCTTTCTGTTTATTGACCGGTTGTCGTCGAGCTTCTTCAACAGGTTTAGGAACCGTAATCACACCCAGCTCCATGAGAGTTTTGGCTGGTCCTTGCTTAGTCACCCCCTGCTCTGCTAACTGATCACTAGGCGATGGATAGTTGAAGTGATACTCATTTCCGCTTCTAGTGGCAAAAACTTTTTGTTCTTCTTCGGAGAGCAGGAAGGTAGGAGCTTCATTACCATCTTCTTCAAAGATCGCGGAGGTAGCATTGCAGGACTTGCCTTTACCCTTTCTGGTCGAGGAAGTCGTCCACTGATCGTCTTCAATAAGATCAGGATGGACCTAGAGGATTTCACCATTTGGGGTTGTGTCTGGCACAAGTCCTTTTTGGCGTTGTCCATGTGGGTCGTCGTTCACTATCTTCATTCCTACTTTGGTGATGCGCTCCGGTTTAAACCATGTTGTGGGCACCGATCCAAAGCTGATTGAAACCGCATTTGCTCCAACATTCTTGGACGGCTTCGGGGTTATGACGCCTACATCAATTAACGCCTGGATTTTATCCTTAAGATGGTAGCATGACTTTGTAGGGTGATGGACCGCTCTATGGTATGCGCAATACTTCGGATCCGTCACTTTGCTAGCCCTGGATTTTGTTGTTTTCCAACAGGTACTTAAAGATGCCGGGAACTTCGTCATCTTTGAAGGAGTACACCTTAGGAAATCTTGGCTCCGAAGATTTCTGCTTCTGAGGTCGTTGTTGCCATTGCTGCTGTGATTGTTGTGGTGCTCGTTACTGCTGCTGTTGCTGAGGTTGCAATTGGAAAGTTTGATTAGCATCAACTGCATTAGCATGTGCCTTACCTTTCCCTCGTGGGACGAAGTTCTGCTGTGGAGCATTCGTCGCTTGTTGGCCTCTTTTCGCCTTCTTCCTTCTGAGGAATCGTTCGGCTTGCTCTCCTCGGACCTTCAAATCCTTCCAGGTTTTGGACGGTGCTGTCCCCATTGCTTCCAACACGTCCAATGCGAGGTTGTTGTGGCAAGTCTGGAGAATGAACTCCTCAGTGATCGGGTCCCGACAATTCATCGTCTTGTTCCGGAACCTTTTGACGAAGGTATCAACCAATTTCCCGTCTTTTTGTTTCTCGTCAAGCAACGACCCGATGGATATCTCGGTGTCGTCATCGAAGAAGTTAGTGAGGAACTTAGTCTCCATGTCGTCCCAGCTATTCACGCTTCCTAGCTTGAGGCGGCGATACCAATCGAAGGCGGATCCACGAAGAGTGCCAACGAAGGACCGTACCATCAGAGACTCATTACCAGAGATAACCCCCAGGTGTGATTTGAAGTAAATCAAATGCTGAGTGGGTGAACCCATCCCATTAAACGGCGTGAAGTTAATTAGATTGAACTTCGCCGGATACGGGATTGATTCCTATTCTCTTGGGTATGGACAAGGAATACCCGTCTTCTTCATCTCTTGAGCGGAAATTAATGTATTGATTTTGCTCTCGAGGTTTTTAATCTTCAAACTTTCACCTGTGTTTTCACTAGCATTCTCGTTACCACCCTCTGCATTGACGGGAGGATTATTGGCATTATGAACTTCATTCGCATTCGTGTCCTCATCTTCCTGATGAACCTGGTTACGACGACTTGGTTCGCCTTGTTGGTTTGTCAGTGCTTGGATTTGTTGGTCATGCATTTCTCTCATATTCTGCATGGCCATCTGCATTTCGAACCTGAAGCTCTCCTGTTGTTTAGCCATGGCTTCTTCGAGCATCTTGGCCACTTGTTCCGCACTTATCATAAGTGCCTCGCGGGGTTGTCCCTCGCTGGATACCGTATTATCTGATGCGACCGCTGAGCCGGCATCTGATTCTTCATCTTCTGAAGGTAACCTTGTCTGAATCCTACCATAAGTTGCTCGTTTGATGGTTCCAGACTGTAGACGGGTTATACGCCGGGGTGCTTTCAGAATCGACTCGAGATTATCCTGTGTCGATGTCCCTTTGCTAGTCATATTAGTGGTGACCCTCGGAAATTCTCCGTCTTCAACCACCATTCTTCTTCGTCGAAAACGCCTAGGCCTTGGTTTTGGCGTTTCGGTACTAAGCCTTTCGATGACCGAAATTCTCTTAGGGACTGTATTGGTGCAGTTGCACTCCGACAATACTGCCCGAATGAGTTTAGAACAGGGGCATTGAGTCTTTAATTCTCGACGACTCCTTTTCCTGGTTTTACTTGTACTCCCAACACGATAGTACAACTCGTCGGTTTGAAGGTCAGAGTAACCTATCGTGTGTTGGCACGACTTCTCAGCTATAACGTTATCGTCATTAGACGATAATGTTTCCTTCTGAGGACGAACTGCCTTCTTTGGGCTTTCAAAAGTCACGCGCCTTGAAACATGCCTTTGTGGGTGTGAGTTCTCAGCGGGCTCCTGGACTTCAATGTGCAAATTGGTGCACGTAGCTGCCATGAACTCCTTGTCATGTTGATGGTGACGGCGACCCCCAGCATGTTGAGTCGTTCGGGGCTTCTTTATCGGGCCCAAACGTTCTTGAACTGGAGCTTTGCATTGTCCATCGGGAAGTGGACCGAGGCGCTCCAAAACTGACTTCTTTCTTCGGGACGATTCTGCGTGATCTCCCGGAGTAGCCATGGGAATTATCGGCGATTTAGAGTGGTTCGCCGGAGGTTGAACTTTTGCCGAAGGCCAATGGTTGCTCTTTAGCCTGAATCGCCGCTTCAGACTTCGGCCTCCATACTTGGCGGGTTAGTGGTGGCTTTTTGGTCACTTCCTTCTGCAGTCTTCTGCGGGCTTCCTGGACTTGAGCCCGTGCTTGCGCTGACAGTGCGCGGCTCTGCAGTCTTCTACGGGCTTCTTGGACTCGAGCCCGTGACTGCGCTGACATTGCGCGGCACTTGTGAATGCGCTCTTCGAGTGTTGAACGATTCCGTTTGACACGGATCCATTCGTTCGTTGGCGGCTTGGAGGAGCTGCCATTCATTGTTTGTTGAAGCTGTTTGCCTCTCCTGCTCTTCAGATCCGCGTGATAGCGGATTCTGTCAGTGGACTCCATCGCCTTTGCGAGTTGCCGCGCCAGGCGTTGACGTCGCCTCTGGTGGGATCTCTTTGAGAGAGTCACAATGCCCTTAATGACGGAGGCGTTGGCAGGAACAGATTTGACCTGGTTAGAGGTCGGTGGAGCTTCATCCGATGCGACTTCGGCATCAGTTGGGGTGAGATCTTCGTTGGCATTTTGCACTTCATCATACCAACGGATCTTTCTCCTGGAGGAGAACTTCTTGGACTTGCGGGGGGAGGTGGATCCGGACGAGGATGACAGATACTCCTCGAACTTTTGTTGGTCGAATTCATACTCGACCTCCTCCTCGACCGGGATTGAGATCCGCGGCTGCGACGCAACGATCTCGGCAGCGAGATCGGTGGCTCCCACTGTGGTCGCCAGATTGTTTGCGGGAAAAATTGCACTCATTGATTCCATTGATTCCTTTGTTAACAGTTTATCGGTTACAAAGATCCGGTCTTTTTATAAGATCCGGTTACAACAAAATCAAAGAAAAAATAAAAATTACAACTTTCTTTCTTTGTCAAACAAATCGCGAGATCCTGTTTTGCGGTCTCTCGCTTGTGTGGGTTCTTCGCCTGCGCCGGGGTTAATCCGTGGACCACCGCAAGATCTTGATCTGGTCGGATCTACACGGTATGACGGATGCTATTTCACAAAGGAAATAATAGCTGGGGGTACTATTTCACCAAGGAAATAATAGCCTTCTCGGGATCAAAAACCAAGTTTTGATCCGGAGTATTACCGTGTGGATCTCAGATCTGATCTCTCTTTCTCGAACTCCTGCCTTGATTGACGTGGATGCTCACCAAGAACCAGATCTAAAAATGTCCAAGTCTTCAAAGCTTTGAAAATCCGAAGGTGAGTTCTCAATCCAGCAGAGTTCCGCCTCTAAAATTCCAACCTTTGAAAAATGAGCCATGCCCACTCTATTTATAGGCTTCTGAAAACGGATCTGGGCTCAGATCTAGGCCCAGATCCGCAGCTCGGGAGGGGGGTGGCTCGGCCACCAGGTGGCTCGGCCACCAGGTGGCTCGGCCACCAGGTGGCTCGGCCACCAGGTGGCTCGGCCACCAGGTGGCTCGGCCACCAGGTGGCTCGGCCACCAGGTGGCTCGGCCACCAGGTGGCGATCTCGGCAGTGAGATCGGTGGCTCCGTTGTCTGGTTTCACGGTTTTCACGATTTATCGGTTTATCCGAGCTTCGTCGTTGATCTGAACTCTGATTTGGCAGTCCGGATCCCGATTTGGCAGTAAATCCGCCTTGGAGTTCGAGTTCGAATCCGTTCTACGGTTGGATGACTCGTTGACTCACCGAACCGTTAGCTTGATTCTGCACGCGAGTGGATGTATTCCGTTATTTGCGTGCGGTTCGTTAGCCTTGTCGCCTCGTTAATCCGCTTCGTTGCGTGTCACTTGGCTTCGGTGTTGTGGACTAACGATCGCGTTTAGATACGTCACCCGATGGTTCGTTGGTTTGTCGAATCACCGTGTCGAGCTGTGTTAAGGGACTTATAAGTAGTTTTATACGCCTACACCAGTGTCGTACACCTATTTGGTGGCCTGGTTTGTCATGCATTGCCCTCAGCTGATGACGGAGTTTCTTCGTACAACGGATCTTCCATTATGTTCGTACAACGGCATGAGGTGCCAAAATGGGAGAGCTAGTACTTAGTTCTAGATCGACAAATCTTATCAAAAGAGCTCAACTACCATATTGTCTACTGCTTTCCCAAGTTTGAGAATGATGAACAGGGTAAAATATATGAAGACGTAATTAGTCCTAATACCATCACAATTTTGAATGGAGGTATTTTCCGATGGCTCATCACTATTAGGGTGGGTTATCTAATCTTTCGGCAGGGCAAGAAGTGTATCATTGAGCCCTACCAACCTTAGTGATTCACCTGACAATTTGGATACGACCAGCTGTAAGTCAAAAAACCTAATCCAAAGCTCGCTCTCAGTAGTAACTTATATAAGGGAGCCCGAGCTTGGTATTATTCAATAGTTAGCTATATCGATAAGATGCCCAACTCTTACACTATTTGGATTTTTGTAATTAGTATTATGAAGCTTCTTAGATCTTGGAGTACAAGATATACACATCTTGTTTGAAGGAGATAAGAGAGATGTATGAATCCAGGAAGAGTTCTAGAATGACTCGTCTAAAAGGGATTGTTGAGTATTTGTCTTGTGAACAAGCGACAGCTAAAGAAGAAGATGTCTGGGAAGAGGCAAAAGCAGTTGAGACTCGTGAAAAGAGGGTAGCTAGAAAACGAGCTATAACGGTAGAAGAATCACACTGTTATAAGAAGCGGACTCGTCAAAAGTTGTCAGCTAAGCCTCCAACTTCTAAAGCTCAATAGGGGGAAAAGCTCATGAAGGATGCTATTAAATCTATACATGTTGTGCATATAAATGAAGAAGAGGAGGAGTCATCCGTTCAAATGATAGAACCCTTTTCGAGGATGGTACCTGGTGAGGTTCAAGAAGAGAAGGATGCTATTGAATCTGCTCAAGCAAGGTCGCAAAGTCCTGCGACCCATGGTGCAATAGTGCCCTCTCCAACTGCTTCTCTATGTCTGGATTTATTAAAGGGATTTATTGAGTAGTTGGAAGGCGTGATGAAACACACTATTAGCTTTGTTAGCGCTCGGCAAGGTACTTTTGAGACCTTCAAGCCCTTTTTAATGAACTGCCTAAACAACATCAAGTGTTTGGGTGACACCCACTGGATTGAGCATTGCACAGAGGGTATCTCTTGCCTGGAGATGAATTTGAAAGCTCTGAAGGACCTTAAGCATGCTGACTTGGAGGCAGAGACAAAACAGACTCTTGCTAGCATCCAAGCTACAAGGGAACCTCAGCAAGAGACCCTTCAGAAGAGCTTATATGAGAGAAAGGCACATGTTGCTGCTCTGTAGGAGCAGCACAATCAAAATACAAGTTAAGGTGGCCGATTCCGTTAGTGCTACGCACATAACGCGAGAAGCAATCACTCAACTAGAAGCGGAGTTGGCTCAGAAGATGTCTCAGTTGACTCAGGAAGAAGCGGCTGTGAAGGGGCTCCATCTCAAGAGTGCTACAATTTTCACTAATAATTGCAAAGAGTTGCAAGTTCTTGAGGAGATCCAGAAGGAAGTTGTTGCTGTGATGCCTGATAATGCAGAACTTAGAAGAGAAGTTGCAGCAACGGTGAAAGCCGCTCATGAAAAGAGCCTTGTGGACGTTAAGTCTCTGCTTGCATCGATTACGTTGATGGGCCCTGAGACATAACAATGTATCATCCTTTTAATAAGAACAAAGCAATGATTTTGTATCACTTCTTAATATTTTGAATAAAAAGTGATATCTTTTTAATATTCCATTGTTTCTTTTCTGTGTTATGTTTTATCTTGAAACAATGAAAATGATTAAAAATGCCAGAGGTGTAATGTTAACTTAGCATAAATTCTTACTTAGGGTAAGATTATGAAAAAAAAATTATTGCCACTAGGATAATTCCGACACATTTTAGTCGTCATAAGTGTAATGTTAACTCAACAATGTACTATCTAGGGATAATTTTGATGATTTATTACTCTTGCTTCAATAAATTCTAAGTAACCAACCCCTAGTCTAAGTGAGTTCAACCTCTCTTTTTAGACTTAGCTGGGGATTAGAAAAAGGAGTCTCATAATTTACGGGTAATATTTCTTGAGAAATTTACCATTAATTGGCATCATGAGCCTGTCACCTTTTTGATTAATGAGACGGTAAGCTCCATTCGAATAGTCTAACTCTATTATGAAGGGTCCTTCCCATTTGGGATTAAATTTCCCTTTTGTCTTGTACGTCATGACCATGGGTCGTCGGACTGCTAAGACAAGGTCGCCAATCTTAAAGGTCCTTTGTTTGATCTTTTTGTTATAGGCTTTTGAGATTCGAGATTGATATAACTCGATCTGTTGTTGGGCCTCGAGCCACTTTTCATCTAATGCTTCAAGCTCTTGAAGGCACAATTGATGTTACTCTTCATTAGTCATCCTGGTTGCAAGAGCTATTGGATCCTAGAGGGGGGTGATTAGGGTCTTAAGGCAATAATTATGCAATAAAAATGAGACAAGCAATACACCACAAAATGAACAATCAAAGTAAATGAGATAGAGTTAGAAATCGTTATCGCGTTGTGTTAACGAGGTTCGGCCTACTGACCTACGTCCTCGTTCCCCACTCTCGAGGAGAATCTACTACACAACCCGGTTTGGAAGCCAGAACTTTTTCTACACAATGATCTCCACAAGATCTCACAACTACACAGTTGATCACCACAAGATCTCACTCCCACAGAGTTGATCTCCATAAGATCAAGCTCACAACAGTAGTAAATGGTGTAAAATCTCTCTCTTTACAGTGTCCCTATGGCAAGGAGAAAGATTACACTGAAGCTTGGGATGTGAACTTGAAAACAGAGAAAACAGGATTGAAAGTTTGGCTCTCATTAAAACAAAACTCTGGTTTTTCAAAATGCTTGGGACAAGTTGAAGAAGAGGGGTATGAGGGGTTTAAATAGGAGAAAACACAGCAGTCAAAGCCCATACCCAAATCCCACAAAATCCCGTAAAAATCGTTTCAGAAATCTGTGCCAAAAAGTCCGTTGGGTTGAACGACGGTCGACCGTGAGATTCTCGCGGTCGACCGCGAGGTACTTTCCAATCTGAGAAAATTTCCAGAAATTTTTATGGTTGACCGTGGTGGTCGACCGTAAGGATTTTTCAGACTGACGGTCGACCGTCACGGTCGATCGCGAAAGTCTCTGCTGGCTACTAAGGGAAAATCAAGGGCGCGGTCGACCGTTGCGGTCGACCGTGAACTGACACAACAGATACAGGTTTTGAAAGTAGTTTTGACTCTTTAAAAAATTAGTAAAATTACTGAAATGACTTCTAAAAATTGTGTAACTTTGTAAATTATTTTTAACACTAAAAACAAACTGTTTAGAAAAGTAATTTTATGAATAGGTCCTCATACTTATGAAAAATGATATTTTGTCAAAACGCTCAAAAGTATAAGTATGAAAACGTGTGTGTGATATTTCAATAGCTTCAAATGAAATCTACAACTACTTGCCTACATTCTAGCACTAGAAAGAAAATAAAAACAGCAAATATCTCTCACATAGAAATACATTTCTTGAGTCTTAATATTGCTTTTAGTTGATGAAGCTTCTCATTGTGTTTAGTGTTCTTGATTAAACATTGCTTCATCACTATGCCTCCTCCTCCTTTGTTATCATCGTTGTAGCTCATATTCCATCCAATCCTCCATAAGTGGTACTAACAAGCTTGATATATATATTAACTACAATATCACTCAGCAAGCAATTAATACCGATAATGGTGGTTGTAAATCATCATCAAAACATAAGGGCTAACAAGAGCAACTCTTAGAGATGGGATCTGAATTTCCAACGACAATACGCCTTCACATCCGTACACCAAGGAAAAAAGGAGTAGCTTTCATCGGGGATTTCACTATTGTGCGGCAGGCCCATATACATTTGCCAAGTTTTTCGTCCCAGTCATGTTGACTTTTGGAAATGAACTTTTTAAGAAGCTTCACAATGGTTTTGTTAAAGGCTTATGTAAGGCCATTA
The DNA here is from genome assembly GCF_001876935.1 of Asparagus officinalis. Taxonomy (NCBI): domain Eukaryota; kingdom Viridiplantae; phylum Streptophyta; class Magnoliopsida; order Asparagales; family Asparagaceae; genus Asparagus; species Asparagus officinalis. The sequence goes on along the minus strand of NC_033801.1, from coordinate 39,770,476 downwards.
GCTGGAGGGTAATATGTTGTTGATACGATAGTATGGATTTTGAACTTGTCGCAGAATCTCTAAAAGCCGTGGCCGATGAATTGAGTTCCATTGTCAAAAACAATTTATCTCCGTACACCGAAGTGGCAGATGACATGATGTTTGATAAACATGATCACGTTTGAAGTCTTGACTTCTTTCAAAGGAATTTCTTCTGCCTATTTGGAGAAGTAATCGGTTACTGTCAAGATAAACTAATGTCCTTTGGATGTTGGTGGGGAAATGGGTCCAATGACATGTATTCCCCACATCTCAAATGGCCAAGATGGAGATGTTGGGTGCAAATTGTAGGATCTGTGGAAGTACACACTAAACACTAGAGGGGGGGTGAATAGTGTTTATTTAAAATTTTTGCAAAGTGGATTTTAAATTGCAAGAAAGATAACAATAGTCATAGAAAATAACAATCACAAACGCAAGCTTTTATACTGGTTCCACCACCCCAGGTGTACATCCAGTCCCCAAGCAAACCCTGCTTGAAATTTCCACTATGATTTTGAACCAATTACAAAGTCAAAACCAAACGTGACCAATTTGCAAGTCCCTATAAATTGCAAACAATCTCTTAACTAAGAGATCTTCTCTAACACCCGAGAGAAAGTTTCTTTAAAGAAAGAATACAAATTCCTATAAGCCTTGAATGTGTAGTGAAGTACATCAATGGCTTAGGAAATCTTGTAAACTCTGAATATTGCCTAAATAATTTGTATGTATGACGAAGATCAATGGCTATTTCAGAAACTCTCTTTGATGGAAACTTAGACTGAAACTATGAAAACAAGAGAGTGAATTTGCACAAAAATTGAATCTTATGGGTATGAACATTGGTGGCAAATTATAAACATTAATACCTATTTATAGCCTCTGAAAAGACACAAATTTAAACTCAATTAACATCCAAAAACAGCTATAAAACAGTCACTAATTCAAATTATAAAAAACTAGAAAACTATATCTGTAGTCGACTACAAGGCTTAGTAGTTGACTACACTGAGTCTAAACAGACTCTGTGAAGTCAGAAAAATACTTAGTAGTCGACTACTTTTATCAATTGTCGACTATACTGTAATTTCACAGATTTTGGAATTCTGTCCAAGTTTTTAATAGTCGACTACAATGTGTATTAGTCGACTACACTGTAAAATCACAGAATCAGGAATTCTATCTAAGGCTTAATTAGTCGACTACTATTGTTAATGGTCGACTACTAAGGGGTAAATATGAAATATATGAAGTATTTTAAAAATCATTCTTTATCTATAAACTCTAATGGTTAACATAGAGGATTTCTATAGTTAACCACATACTAAGCATGTGTTAGTGTGTTCTAATACTATGTGTACACAGTTGATCACCACAAGATCTCACTCCCACAGAGTTGATCTCCATAAGATTAAGCTCACAACAGTAGTAAATGGTGTAAAATCTCTCTCTTTATAGTGTCCCTATGGCAAGGAGAAAGATTACAAGCTTGGGATGTGAACTTGAAAATAAGAAAACAGGATTAACAGTTTGGCTCTCAATAAAACAAAACTCTGGTTTTTTCAAAATGCTTGGGACAAGCTGAAGAAAAAGGGTATGAGGGGTTTAAATAGGAGAAAACACAGCAGTCAAAGCCCATACCCAAATCCCACAAAATCCCGTAAAAATCGTTTCAGAAATCTGTGCCAAAAAGTCCGTTGGGTTGAACGACGGTCGACCGTGAGATTCTCGCGGTCGACCGCGAGGTACTTTCCAATCTGAGAAAATTTCCAGAAATTTTTATGGTTGACCGTGGTGGTCGACCGTAAGGATTTTTCAGACTGACGGTCGACCGTCACGGTCGATCGCGAAAGTCTCTGCTGGTACTAAGGGAACCGTTGCGGTCGACCGCGAACTGACACAACAGATACAGGTTTTGAAAGTAGTTTTGACTCTTTAAAAAATTAGTAAAATTACTGAAATGACTTCTAAAAATTGTGTAACTTTGTAAATTATTTTTAACACTAAAAACAAACTGTTTAGAAAAGTAATTTTATGAATAGGTCCTCATACTTATGAAAAATGATATTTTGTCAAAACGCTCAAAAGTATAAGTATGAAAACGTGTGTGTGATATTTCAATAGCTTCAAATGAAATCTACAACTACTTGCCTACATTCTAGCACTAGAAAGAAAATAAAAACAGCAAATATCTCTCACATAGAAATACATTTCTTGAGTCTTAATATTGCTTTTAGTTGATGAAGCTTCTCATTGTGTTTAGTGTTCTTGATTAAACATTGCTTCATCACTATGCCTCCTCCTCCTTTGTTATCATCGTTGTAGCTCATATTCCATCCAATCCTCCATAAGTGGTACTAACAAGCTTGATATATATATTAACTACAATATCACTCAGCAAGCAATTAATACCGATAATGGTGGTTGTAAATCATCATCAAAACATAAGGGCTAACAAGAGCAACTCTTAGAGATGGGATCTGAATTTCCAACGACAATACGCCTTCACATCCGTACACCAAGGAAAAAAGGAGTAGCTTTCATCGGGGATTTCACTATTGTGCGGCAGGCCCATATACATTTGCCAAGTTTTTCGTCCCAGTCATGTTGACTTTTGGAAATGAACTTTTTAAGAAGCTTCACAATGGTTTTGTTAAAGGCTTATGTAAGGCCATTAGCTGGAGGGTAATATGTTGTTGATACGATAGTATGGATTTTGAACTTGTCGCAGAATCTCTAAAAGCCGTGGCCGATGAATTGAGTTCCATTGTCAAAAACAATTTATCTCCGTACACCGAAGTGGCAGATGACATGATGTTTGATAAACATGATCACGTTTGAAGTCTTGACTTCTTTCAAAGGAATTTCTTCTGCCTATTTGGAGAAGTAATCGGTTACTGTCAAGATAAACTAATGTCCTTTGGATGTTGGTGGGGAAATGGGTCCAATGACATGTATTCCCCACATCTCAAATGGCCAAGATGGAGATGTTGGGTGCAAATTGTAGGATCTGTGGAAGTACACACTAAACACTAGAGGGGGGGTGAATAGTGTTTATTTAAAATTTTTGCAAAGTGGATTTTAAATTGCAAGAAAGATAACAATAGTCATAGAAAATAACAATCACAAACGCAAGCTTTTATACTGGTTCCACCACCCCAGGTGTACATCCAGTCCCCAAGCAAACCCTGCTTGAAATTTCCACTATGATTTTGAACCAATTACAAAGTCAAAACCAAACGTGACCAATTTGCAAGTCCCTATAAATTGCAAACAATCTCTTAACTAAGAGATCTTCTCTAACACCCGAGAGAAAGTTTCTTTAAAGAAAGAATACAAATTCCTATAAGCCTTGAATGTGTAGTGAAGTACATCAATGGCTTAGGAAATCTTGTAAACTCTGAATATTGCCTAAATAATTTGTATGTATGACGAAGATCAATGGCTATTTCAGAAACTCTCTTTGATGGAAACTTAGACTGAAACTATGAAAACAAGAGAGTGAATTTGCACAAAAATTGAATCTTATGGGTATGAACATTGGTGGCAAATTATAAACATTAATACCTATTTATAGCCTCTGAAAAGACACAAATTTAAACTCAATTAACATCCAAAAACAGCTATAAAACAGTCACTAATTCAAATTATAAAAAACTAGAAAACTATATCTGTAGTCGACTACAAGGCTTAGTAGTTGACTACACTGAGTCTAAACAGACTCTGTGAAGTCAGAAAAATACTTAGTAGTCGACTACTTTTATCAATTGTCGACTATACTGTAATTTCACAGATTTTGGAATTCTGTCCAAGTTTTTAATAGTCGACTACAATGTGTATTAGTCGACTACACTGTAAAATCACAGAATCAGGAATTCTATCTAAGGCTTAATTAGTCGACTACTATTGTTAATGGTCGACTACTAAGGGGTAAATATGAAATATATGAAGTATTTTAAAAATCATTCTTTATCTATAAACTCTAATGGTTAACATAGAGGATTTCTATAGTTAACCACATACTAAGCATGTGTTAGTGTGTTCTAATACTATGTGTATGTATGTGTTATGAGTGATCAAGGCTCGTACATAAGATCTAAACAAAGAAAATATAAAAATTACTTTTTAACATTTACGCATATCTTCTTCCTTGCATTATGTTGTCTTGAACAAATCCTGCACTTTGTTCACATATCTTGAGCATATTTAATGTTGATATCTGCATTGATATGTTAGTACATATATAATACACATAGTATATAAATTGTTATCATCTAAACTATATATTGGGGACATGATATCCAACATTCTCTTTCTTTTTTATGATGACAAATAATTTATGCACATGTAAGTATATCACAAAGGAATTAAACACTTATGAATATTATATACTTACTACCCCTGCATTAGAGCATACTAGAATCCCTAAAAATCATATATATCATAATATAGCATAATATATCAATATTTTTGATTCCATTTTTCCCCTTTATCATTAACAAAAAGAACTAAACATTAATTCTAAACATGCAAATATTTCACCATCATCAGCTAAGACTTCAAATAAATCATCCAAATTGTGAACGTAATCTATAACTTCACCATAAAGACTTGCCATAAAGACTAATAGTTCGATAACTTTCATTGTCACAATCTGTTGTTAAGAATATTTAGCTCATGAACACAACATATAAGTAATTTCTCTAATTAAACACAACATACTAAGTATACTAACATTAAACAAACATAGTATCAACATGAAACACACATAGTATGGAAGTACAAGTTCAAAAGCAAATTAGTACATAAGTCTTACACAAACAAAGCAACTAACGACATAGTTTTTGACATAAATAGAAACTAGTACATAATGATATGATAAAATGCATACTTATAAAATGAAGGGCATGGAGGAAGTGGAGGTCCTTGAAAATGAACCAAACTTGATATTTAAGTCTTGCAACATTTTCTTTATGTCATCATGATTGCTCAAAATGGAAGAATTCTGAGCATATAGAGCTCGTTGTCCAGTCTCTAAATCAAGTATACGAGCAGATAGTGTGTTGTATTGAGCATCTGAGAATCAAGAAGGTTAAACTTGTGGAGGTTGTTTTTGGCTTGTGGAAGGGGCTGCTTGATGTGAAGATTGAGGAATATCTTCATGAGGAGGGTGTGGTTCTTCTTGTGGGTTAGGTTTATGAAGTTCAAATTTTGTCAACTTCATCCTAGTTATGGCATTGAAGTCAAAAAATTCAACCGAACGGACCACAGAATTCTTAGATTCAAGATCAACATGAATTTTTTTTAAAACTTTTTTTTTAGAAATGCATCATAAGGAAGAAATGCATCAAAAGATTGTCATAATAAACTTTAGCCTAAATGACTTGGATATTTCCCATTATAGCATATAAGGCCTTAGCTAAATCTAGAGAAAGAAAATGAGAACTCCCGATTTCTGGAAACATGTTATACGCTAGGATTTGTGCATTAAAACGAGGAATTGGTCTAAGTTTGTTGGAATGTTTCAAGGGTTTTCCTTGACCGGTGAGAAAGATGTGATTTGAAAGCAAGTCTTGATCCGTCATTTTGATATTACTAAGAGATACACCTTTGTAAGGGATATTGGGTATTTTCCAAGTGATTTAGGTGTTAATTCAATCGTAATCCCCTTGACAAGTGTAGATAATTTTTCAGTACCCCTACTTGTTTCAATATGAGCTATATTAATGTAAAAGAGTTGAACTAAGAATGGATAACAAGGTTTTTTATTTTCTGATGAAAATAACTCCAGCAAACCAACATTCTCAAAGTATGAACTAAAGTTGTATGGTATGAAATCATCAAAATTTATGAAACGTCCCGGAAGAACTTCAAATGATGAGATATTCTTAAGTTCTTCAAGCAAATTAGGATTTTTCAAGTAGACAATGATTTCATGATCAATGTTTGAATGAGTTTGTTTAGCTTTCTTAGATCTAGACATGATAACTCAAAAAAACTTGAAAAGATCAAGTTGAATGAACTTACCCAAAGTGTAGACTGCCCTAGAGATGGAATAGTCGACTAACAGTCAGTGTAGTCGACTATAAGAACTGAAAACCTCAGAAAAACAAAGAACTTAGGAGAGATTTGGAAGAAAAATGAAGGAGAGGGGATGCCCTAACCTTGGGTTCGAAGGTCCTGAAGAAGGGAGAGAAGGGCTGTCAGTTTTTGGGAGAGTGAAATAGTGGGGGATGAAGGAGTTAGGGTAGTTGTTTTAACTAAAAAAATCAAAGGTTAAGATTCATGAAATCAAATGTATGGTTAAGATTAAATCTAAAAGAAATGTGATATAGGGCTTGGATTGATCATGATAAAAATAAATGGATGAGATGCATCTAACTTAAGTTAAATGGGTTTTGGGTTTGGTAGGTAAATGATCCAATAAGTACAAAACTGTGTATATGTGAAAAAGTCTATGTATGTAGTCGACTATAAGTCCTATTATTCGACTACTCTGTAGTTGACAGAAATCTGTGAACTCATTTTCACTTCAGATTAGTCGACTACTATGCCAATTAGCCGACTAATTTATAATCAAGAGAATATCTTATATCTAATGCATGTGCATATAGTCGACTACTAACCAAATTAGTCGACTACTAAAGCTTTGTATGCATATGTTATAATTTTAAAAACTAATTTAAATCTACCATTGAACAAATACCTAATTCCCTTCTTAAATTAATAAAAATTTCTTCTTTTAGTGCTTTTGTTAGAATATCTACAACTTGTTTATCAGTTGATATAAAATCTAATAAAATGTCCCCTTAAGCACATGATCACGTAAGAAATGATGTCTAAAATTAATGTGTTTTGTACGTAAATGTTGAATAGGATTTTCAGACAAATTAATAGCACAAGAATTATCACACATTATGGAGGATGTGGGACAAACTATACAATAGTAAATTAATGTTTGTTTCATCCATAGAACTTGAGCACATGCAAAACTAGCAGCAATGTATTCTGCTTTAGTTGTTGACAATGATACTAAATTTTACTTTTTGCTAAACCGAGATACAAGTGAATGTCCCAAAAAGTGACACGTACCACTTGTACTTTTCCTATCAGATTTGCATCCATTAAAATCAGCATCACTATATGATATTAAATCAAATGTGCTATTCTTTGGATAAAATAAACCAAAATCTATAGTATCTTTAAGATATCTAAAAATTCTTTTTACTGCTTTAAGGTGTGACTCTTTAGGGTTAGATTGATATGTAGCACACAAACAAACGCTAAACATAATAATGGGTCTACTTGCAGTAAGGTAAAGAAATGATCCAATCATACCTCGATAAAGCTTTTGATCATAATTCTTACCATTCCCATCCTTGTTAAGTGATGTAGTAGTACTCATTGGAGTTCGTTTGCTTGTAGCATTGTCCATCCTAAAGTGTTTGAGTAATTCTTTTGCATATTTGACTTCGTTGATGAAAATTCCTCCCTTTAATTGTTTGATTTGGAGTCCAAAAAAGAACTTGAGTTCATCCATGTGACTCATTTCAAATTCATCCTGCATAGTCTTAGCAAACTCTTGACAAAGATCATTATTAGTAGATCCAAATATAATATCATCTACATATTTTTGAATTACCAATATATCTTTATTTATTTTTTTAATAAATAGTGTAGAATCAACCTTCCTAATTTTAAATCTGGAAGTTAAAAGAAAGTTCTTTAGTCTATCATACCAAGCACGGGGTGCTTGTTTAAGACCATACAAAGTTTTCTTAAGTTTGAAAATATGGTTTGGAAAACTTTCATGCTCAAATCTGGAAGGTTGTTCCACAAAAACATCTTCTTTAATAAATCCATTCAAAAATGCACTTTCAACATCCATTTGAAATAGTTTAAAATCCATAAAACATGCAAATGCAAGAAAAATTCTAACAGATTCTAAACGAGCAACTGGTACATAGGTTTTATCATAATCAATACCTTCTTCTTGATTATAACCTTGTGCAACCAATTTGACTTTGTTTCTAATAACTTGACCAGATTCATCCAAATTATTTTGAAATACCCATTTGGTTCCTATAATGGATTTATCTTGAGGTCTAGGCACAAGATCCCAAATATTATTTCTTGTAAGTTGGTTGAGTTCCTCTTGCATAGTTATAATCCAAAAATTATCTTTAAATGCTTCTTTAATATTTTTAGGTTCTATTATAAAAAAAAAGCAACATGTGTAAATAAATTTAATTGAGATCTAGTTTGAACGCCATGAGAAATATCACCAATGATTAATTCACGTGGGTGATTTCTAACATATACATAAGCTTTTGGTAAAACATGAGTATCATTAGAATAAAAATTCATGAATAAAACATGTATATCTTTCTTTCTACTTCCTTTAAATAAAATATTGGTTAAATTATTATCATAGATAAGGCATGAATCTTTTTCAAAAATAATTTTAAAATTCTTATCACAAAGTTGACTAATACTTAGAAGATTGTATTTTAAACCATTAACTAATAAAATATTATTAATTAAAGGATTGTCAATGTTACCTACTATTTTATTACCAATTACTTGACCATTGTTCTTGATACGAGTCGCCGGGCGAGCACCTTTGATCGCGAAATTGTCAAAGGTGGGTTGAGAAAAGTATGACAGAAACACAAGAATAATTCAGTATGTGACGAGGAAAATTCCCTCTCTAGATTATGATATAAAAATGTTACAACCCCTCTCTCACAATCTCACTAGAGTTAAGAACAAACTCTCAATTCTCTCTAAACCCTAATCTCTCTTGATTAGAATCTCTATTTGATTACATTTGATTCATTAGAAACCCTAAAACAATCCCTTATATAGGTGTAACAACATGGATGACAAAGTGGTAAATAACCAAGCCCAAACCCCACAGGACTCGTGCAAAAAAAAACCCAAATGAACCAGAAAACCATTGATAAGTCGACTCATATGCATATATGAGTCAACTCATGACACATGGGTCGACTCATGAAATGATGAGTCGACTGGTCAGAAACTTTTGACAAAATGGCTGGGTTTTGTGAGTCGACTCATGACAGGCATGAGTCGACTAGTCAGAAACTTCTGACAAAATGGCTAGGTTTTGTGAGTCGACTCATGACAGGCATGAGTCGACTTAACCTAATAAGTCGACTCGTGTGCATGTTTGAGTCGACTCACGGGTTAAAAACTGGATGCTTCAATTCTTTGATTCACCGTCTCGTTCCACGCTTCGACCTGCGTTCCACTATATAGTTTTATACCTCTATTCTCAAGTTACCATGAGAATCATCTATCCTCAAGCTCTCATGAGGATCGCTAAGTTCCAAAGAGAAGATACACCCATATCATGGGTCCCCACTTTAGGAACTTGGAGTCTCATTCAAGTTAGAACTTTAGCTGAGGAAACTCACGAGCTCCTCCATCATTTCTATACCACCTGGCTTTACTAGAAACCTGATATTGACTTATACCTGGAAACGACTCCTTCGTTCCTTGCCTCATCGTAGTCGTCTTCCGCTCCAACATGCAACTCCTTTTCGATGGCTTATCATAAAGTCTAATGCACAGCGAGACGAACTTCTTGCTTGCATTCACTAGCCTCTTAGCTCACATCACCATCACCAAATTTGCCTCCCTCGGAAGAGACGCTGACCGAAATATGAACTTTTCACCATCCTTGATGAATGTGTACTTCTGAGCCCGCCTTTTGTAGATCGCGTATCTATCTCATAATTACGGATTGCCCAGTATAACCTGACAAACATCCAATGGAATGATGTCGCACATGACCTCGTCAATATACAACTCGTGAAGCACAAATTTAACATTATATTGATCAACTATACTTAGTCTCATCTCCTTCTGAATCCACCCAAATAGATAGGGTTTCGGATGCTTGACTGTCTTCAAACCTAGCTTCTAAACCAAGGCCTCGGATATCAAATTCTTTTTGCTGTTTGGATCAACAATGGCATCAACCAAGCTGGTCTTCACTTGCAACTTCAGCATAAAGAGCTGCTCTCGGGGGTCTTCGTCCTCTTTCGTGGCCTGTTTCCCTGCCATAAGATTGAGACTACTGTTGGACTCTATCATCCTAGGAACTTTCTTCGGACCATGTCCTATCACGTATGTCTTTTTCTCCTCTTTCTTCTTCAACCCCTTTGGCATCAGATGAGGATACTTCTCCCAGCATCGATCAGCGATATGTCCTGTCTTCTTGTAGTGACCACAAATCAGTTATGCTCTCCCTGGATCACCCTTCTCTCCTCCTTATGTTTGGAACCACTAGACTCACCTCCTGTCTGTTTTGCATCTCCTTTTGCATCGTTGCTCTTCTTTTGCTTGCCCTCGATGGTAATAGCTTTCACGCTTGCCTCTGCAATAGACTCGACAATGAATAGCTTCATCTCCTTCCGGATGTATTCGTTCAGACACGCCATGTACTTCATGAAGATGGAGTATTCATCCTTCATGACGTTTAGAACCATCACCTGCTACTGGAACTCCGTCGTGTACTCTTGAACGGTCTAATTGAATCTTTGGCGCAAGCCGTACCACTTGTACCAATACTCCTCAAGAAACCCCACTGGATAGAAATGCTTTCTTAGTAGCTCCTTAAACTTATTCCACAACACTGCATTCTTCTCCTGCTAGCAGTAGAATTTCCACCACGTCAACATATGCCCTGAAAGCTTCAAAGTCGCGAACACAATCTTCCCCTTGGATGAATATCCATAGAGATTAAAATACATCTTCATACGCTCGATCCAATCATCGAGCTTCTCCACATTGACACTCCCATCATAAGCAAAAATCTCCACCTTGAAATCAATTTTCAAATTCTGGTAGTAATTTTTACCCTCTTGATGCGAAACAGTTTTGACAATCTCGGTCTACCTATCAGAATCAGATTCCTCGCATTCTCTATCAGAATCCATAAGTTTCTTCTTGCCTTTCGAAGAAGATTCCTTCTTTTTGTCCTTTTCTTGGAAGATATTGACGCGAAGAAGATTCCTTCTTTTTGTCCTTTTCTTGGAAGATATTGACGAGCTGTGTGAGAGTCGAACTCATTGTCTCCATGTCCTTTTCTTGGAAGATATTGACGAGCTGTGTGAGAGTCGAACTCATTGTCTCCATCTGTTTCTCCAATACATCTAGCCTCGCTGAAATATCTCCTTCAGTTATCTTCTTCTTCCTTAATTTCTAGATCCTTTCCAGCGAAATAAGGATCTTGCCTGACTTCTTATATTGCGATTGAGTCAGGACCATATATAGGATGCCCCCTTCATAAGATCTGATAGCTCTGATACTAACTTGATATGAGTCACTGGACGAGCACCTTTGATCACGGAATTATCAAAGGTGGGTTGAGAAGAGGATGACAGAAGCACAAAAATAATTCAGTATGTGACGAGGAAAATACCCTCTCTAGATTATGATATGAAAAGAATACAATCTCTCTCTCATAATCTCACTAGAATCAAGAATAAACTGTCACGATCCTAAATTCCGAACCTAAGAGGAATATTGGAGCCGGACTAAATCTGTGAAAAATCCTCCAGCATACATATTCAATAAAAGGCCATCACAATAATCTCTGCATTGAATTAAAATCAACAACAAATATTCTCTATAATCCCAAAAGTCAACACTAATCCAATTAACTTGATAAAAATAAATATTCCTCCACTTGAAATAAAACTCGACCAAAAAAAAATCTCATAGTTACAAACTCTCAATTCATCAACTAAACATCAAAGACTTTATTTAATCTTTACTTAGAAGATAATAACAATCCCAAAATTTATTCCTTGCTCCGTTCTTAGAATTTGAAAATTCCTCAATTCCACCTAATCCTGAGTCTTTGAAAAGAATGAAAATAACACAATGAGTTCATAACTCAATAAGTGGATAAATTCATACATTAAACACTGATTTTGCAAAACTAAAATATTACAACGAGAGATAAACAAAATATAAGAATGATATAGAATAATTAATGAACTCTAGTATTTGATACACATATTTAAGAAAAATTAGAAATCATGGAATGCAAATAAGCATGTTTCGGTCAACACTTCATACTCTGGTTGACTCGGTAAACCCCACAATTATTAAGCTCGTGGTTCCAGGATAGTGAGACCCAAATTTGGGTTCTTATCACTAAAATAAAACCTCATAGAGGCACATTGAGTCCTGTTTTAATAGCTTGACTATATCTGACATATACCGGTATATTGACTTGAGATGCATATGATTTAAGAAATTTAAACAAAGTTCGTAAAAGTTACACAAAAATGCCAAACGATAACTAATAGTGAAATCAATAAATCACATATGCATCTCAACCTACTACTATATAATAAGACATAACAAGTGATAAAGAAAATATGCATAGACTTATACAAAATAACCACGTGCATTAATCCAATCAATAATTAGTATGTGAGTAACCATACAAAATGGTATAATCCACCAGAAAAAAACTTACATATAGTCAATGTAATTTTATATAAAAAATACGCAGTAAAAAATGTATAAATTCACCACTTACCTTAATCCAACCGACAACCAAAATTCAACTCTCACGACGCTTTTGAGGAGCCACTAGAAATTCCTAAAGAATAAAAAAATTTAAAATAATAGTCAATGGCTTGCAACAATTGGTTAAACACTACATAATTGATTTATTTGGATTTCCCAATCACTTCGAATCTAAGATGCTTACTATTTCCATTTTTTAAAACGCTAATATAATCACCACCTGGGGAAGCCTATAGTTTCTGTCCATGCCATGTTTAAAATCTCTATCATCTCTCTACCTGATGGTACCATTAAACTAGATTTGTGAAAAAAAGACACAATAACTTTATATAGGCTGAAAGAAAATCTAGTACCCAAAAGTTCATAGAAGTAATTCAAAGAAGAGAGGATCCTTCTCATCACTTAGGGATTCACATACAATGCCTATTTCGAAGGATAAAAAAAAACTAAAGACAAATGGTGTAGATCAATGGGGTTCTTCTGGATATACAAACCTGCTTATATGAGATGGAAACTGTGACGGAAAGAAATTTTTTTTTTTTTGTGTGGCGAAATAGAAGACGAGAGGAAGAAGGAAAGAGGCTGACGGGAAGAATAGAAGAGTTGGGTAGGGTTTTCACTATTTATAAGAGCCCTTTTTTCCTAATATAACCCTCTAACAAATTTTACATAAAAACCCTTAAAATTTTCCTCATATAAGTTTTGTCCTCAAAACTTGAACATACCTGAGTCTTCAAATAAATTAGGATATTTTTCCTTCATCTCATGTTCGTGCTCCCATGTAGCTTCTTCGGCTGAATGATTTTTCCATAAAACCTTCACTAGCTTGACCATTCTTGACCTCAATGCTTGCTCCTTCCAGTCCAAAGTTCTAACTGGATACTCTGAATATGTCAAATCTTCCCTGATCCTAATAGGCTCATAATTCAATACATGACTCGGATCAAGTACACACTTCCTCAGCATTGATACATGGAAAACATTATGAATTTTAGCCAACTCTAGAGGCAATGCAATTTTATATGCTACAGCTCCAACCCTCTCCAAAATCTCAAAAGGTCCAATATATCTCGGACTCAACTTGCCCTTTCTTCCAAATCTCATCACTCTCTTAATACTTTAAGGAAAATATGATCGCCGACTTCAAACTCCAACTTTCTTCTTCTATTATCGGCATAGCTCTTCTGCCTGCTTTGAGCTATATGAAGCCTCTCGTGTATCTATTGAATCTTCTCAGTGGTAATCTGTACTATCTCAGGACCGAGCAGCCTTCTTTCTCCTACCTGATCCCAACTAATAGGTGATCTACATCTCCTACCATACAGTGCTTCATAAGGGGACATATCAATACTAGAGTGATAGTTATTGTTATATGCAAACTCCACCAGAGGTAAATGTTTTTCCCAGCTACCCTTCAAATCCAAAACACAAGCACGAAGCATATCCTCCAATGTCTTAATAGTCCTCTCTGATTGCCCGTCCGTCTGTGGATGATAAGATGTGCTAAAACCGAATTGTGTTCCCAGAGCATTATTCAGACCTTGCCAAAATCTAGAACGAAATCTCGAATCTCTATCTGATATAATAGTCACTGGTATCCCATGCAATCTCACAATCACCTTAACATATAATTCAGCAAGCTTCTCAAGAGAATGAGTAATTTTACAAGGCAAGAAATGAGCCGATTTAGTAAGCGGATCAACAATCACCCATATAGTGTCACACTTCTCTGCTCACACTTCTCTTTCCACTAAAACTTGACCCCTTTCTGAGTCAATCGAGCCAAAGGTGTTACGATGTGGGAAAGTCCCTTAATAAATATTCTATAGTAACCACCCAATCCCAGGAAGCTTCGTATCTCGGTCACGGTGCTAGGTCTCTTCCAATCGACAATTGCCTCTATCTTTGAAGGATCAACCGACACCCCTGCTTTAGAAATAACATGCCCCAAGAATGAGACACTCTCCAACCAGAATTCACACTTCTTCGACTTTGCATACAATTTGTGTTCCAAAAGTAATTGCAAAATAGTTCTTCATGTTCCTCCCGGCTTCTAGAGTAGATCAAAATGTCATCAATAAAAACAACTACAAACTGGTCAAGATAAAATCTGAACACCCTATTCATCAAGTCCATAAAAGCAGCTGGAGCATTTGTCAATCCAAATAGCATCACCAAGAATTCATAGTGTCTATATCTTGTTCTAAATGAAGTCTTCGATACATCTTCAGGCTTAATCTTGAGTTGATGATAACAAGACCGAAGGTCAATCTTTGAGAACACCTGGGCGCCCTTCAACTAATCAAATAAATCATCAATCCAAGGCAAAGGATATTTATTCTTCACAGTCACCCTGTTCAATTCTCGGTAATCTATACAAAGTCTCATACTCCCAACTTTCTTCTTCACAAAAAGTACTAGAGCACCCAAAGGAGATACACTCGACCTGATGAACCCTTTATCTAACAATTCTTGCAGTTGAGTCTCCAACTCCCTCATCTCTACTGGTGCCATTCGATAAGGTTCTTTTGAAATCAGCCCTGTTCCTGGAATCAAATCAATAGAGACTTCAACCTCCCTGTCAGGTGGTAGTCCTGGCAAGTCTTCCGAAAAAACCTCAAGGTATTCTCGGTCAATTGGAATTTCATATCATCCAAAATGACTTTCTTCTTCTCGGTACAAACTACACTAGCAAGATAACCCTGACAACCTTTTCTTATAAGTCTACAAGCTCGCATAGCTAAAATAACACATGGAGGTACACTAACACCTGTCCCCTCGAAACAAAACTCGGACTCCCCAGGAATTCTGAATGAAGCTCGATTCTGAAAATAATCTAGATATGCATGATAAGTAGAGAGCCAATCCATACTAAGAATAACATCAGAATCATGAATATCAAGTAACACAAGATTCGCAGGCATGGTTCGATCTCCCACTACGACCTTGCATCCTTTAAAGATGTGATTAGTGATCATACAATCACCGGATGGGAGGAAACTGATAGTTCAGATTCTAAAAATTCTGGTGTTCTGCCCAACTTACTAGCAATGTTATGAGATATAAATGAATGAGAAGAACCAGAATCAAACAACACATGTGCGAGCTAAGAGGAAATAATGAGTGCACCTGTAACAACAGAGTTAGATGCAAGAGCATCATGCTTCGTCAAAGAAAATACTCTCCCTTATGCCTAAGATTTCTGACCATCACCAGGTGTAGGCTTCACTTTCTGATCATCAGTCTTGGGTCCCTTCTTTACTGGACAATCTCTCATAATATGGCCCTGTTGGCCACACTCAAAACAACCTCAGAGTAATGAACAAACACGGCCTTTGTGATTTTTGGCGTATTTATAACACCGTCCATCATGTCTCTGAATAGAAGGACCTGTCCTCTACAAAAATTGCCCCGATCTCTGCACTGGAGCTCCTGACCCTCGAAATGCTAGCTTCTTAAAAGGCTTAAAAGTTGACTTATCTTTTTGATTACTCTCATCCCTTATCTGCTTCTTCTGATCCCAGTTCTTGTTTGGTTCATCTGCAATCTTATCTCCCTTACTAGCTTTTTCAGCCCTTTTTGCTCGCTCCATTGCCTCCTCAAAAGTCTTTGACATGACCACTGTGACCTTCTGATGGATTTTGAGCCTCAGCCCATTCTCAAACATCTCTATCTTATCAAATTCCTCTACAACTAGCTCAGGTACATATCAAGATAATTCATTAAACTTAGCTTCATATTCTTCCACTGTCATGTCACCCTGCTGCAAACCCATAAGTTCCCTCTTCTTGCAAGATCAGACATATAAGGGATAATATTTCTTCCTAAATAATTTAACAAATCTACTCCAAGGAATATCCTCCCCCTCAAGTGATAAACTGGCCTCCTTAGTTTCCCACCAAATATCTGCATCTCCCTCTAGCATAAAGGTAGCATAAATAACTTTTTGCTCCTCTTAACATCCCAAGGCTCTGAAGTACTTCTCTATTTTCTTCAGCCATTCCTGTGCCACCGTTGGATCAGAACCTCCCTGAAAAGATGGTGGAGACATCTTCTTAAACTTTTCAAAGTCACTACCAATAGGTTTAGTCTTCTTTTATTTATGTTACCATTCAGTTATTTGAGTTGTATTTTATTTTGTAAAGGCTATGAGCCTTAGTTACATTTCCAGTTGATTCAGTTATTTGAGTTGTATTTTATTTTGTAAAGGCTATGAGCCTTAGTTACATTTCCAGTTGATTCATGTCGAGATATTTTACATTATTTATTTTGTAAAGGCTATGAGCCTTAGTTACATTTCCAGTTGATTCATGTCGAGATATTTTACATTATTTCATAGATCAGGTGTTTATAGTTTTATTCATTTGAAACATGGTTTCATTTATGAGATTTTATCCTTCTATACCATGTCTATTATATATATTTATCTTATTTTACTTGTTTTGTACCTACGCTTCTTTTTTATTTCACTAGAGGATATTAGTGTGATTGGTGAAACGAGTTATTGGACAGTGTGAATGCATGACACGTTTGACATCCTTGGATTTACCTTGGACTGCAGCCATGTGTAAAAATAGGGGCGTCACATGACTACACTCCGTGTTACATTTTTACTGAGGTTGATGAGAGAGTTAGTCCGATGAGCCACTTGACACTGTGGATGACTACACTCTACGGTGCATAATACTCCGTAGGTTGCCCTAGTGGGTAGTCTGTCTCACATGATGATGCGATGAGGCCGGTGTGCCTATACTCTGTAGGATATCCTAGTAGGTATCTGTCCCACATGATGATGCAATGAGGCCAGTGCACCTGTACTCTATAGCATATCCTAGTTGGTAGTCCATCCCGTATGATAATGTGATATGCCACAGGATTTGATGAGTGACAACACTTTGAAATAATTGTTCGCCTGAGTTTCAGGCGGATACTATTTATGGACGTTGTCAATCATTGAGGTATACTTTACGACGATGAATATCTTTGGTAATGATTGCATAGGGTTGTGTACTTGCTCACGTGCTACCTATCCGAGGGTAGTGTGAGATACTGTGATATGACATGTACGACATGTTTTTGATGAGACGTTGGAGATGTACTTCTCTGTTGTTTGTTTATAGGGTTTTGGAGTTGGTATTTAGTAATTCACAATTTGAGATACGTAGTATATATATGAGGGTTTTCTTATTTGGATTATTCTCTCGGTGTACTCATCTCGTGTTGTGGATTTTTAAATCTTAACTCATCTTAGCATAGG
>NC_033801.1:39751674-39752615 GCF_001876935.1 Asparagus officinalis | reverse complement strand
CTGCATGTAGTAACCCTATTTTACTCGCTATCCCTTACCCCTGGGGGCAGTGGAGATGTCCTTGCTAGTGCTCTGACGCTCATTGATTTCCACTTTTTTCAGGTAGTGGGTTGGGAATTCGGAGAGCCGCGGGTTGACGGAGACTCAACATTGTTTACCGTCATTCATAGGTAGCTAGTTGGTACTCCATAGTGGACTATTTATGGTTTTAGACTTTTAGAGATGTATTTCATTTTGGAATTTGAGTGCCTTTGAACTGTTCAGTTGACTCTTATGTTTTAGAGACTCATTATTCTTATTCAGTTTATCAGATGTATTTTCTTTTACTCTGTGGGAGCACATTTATAGATGCTGTTGGATATCTCTTCTCCATATTTTTATTCCTTGTATTCCCACTATTGTTATATCTTCTTGTACCCTCACTATTTTATTTTTGATATCTTCTAGAGTGATAATAACAGTGACAGTTAAACATGTTTATGCACAGTGTTGGGTGCATGACAGGTTTGACATCTCTGGGTTCACCTTGGACTGTAGTCATGTGTGAAAACAAGGGCGTCACATATGTAATGAGGAATTGGTGGAATTCTTGAATACACAAAAACGATATGTGTCATATTATAAATAAACAGAAAGGTGATATGTTACATCATAAGTATCTATATATCTCTTTTTCTTACTAGAAAATGATATGTGGACACCTAATCTTATATTCAACTAAGAATTCTCATCAAATTAAAAGTATACCTAATTAGAAAATTCTAATACTCAAATATTTGGTAATCCTTATTATCAGATTATAACTATTTATAATAAAAAATGTTATAATTATTTATTTAAATATAGAAATTAAAGAAGAAAAAACTCATGACAAGCCTCTCTATATAAAATCACGGGCTAATTTTAAAATCTCCCTTAACTATTTTAATTTGAGAAATTCC
>NC_033801.1:39750757-39751647 GCF_001876935.1 Asparagus officinalis | reverse complement strand
TGATAATCCCCCTACTGTTAGCGCAACTATGGAAATTTAAGATAACTTTTTGAACTTTATCACTTAACCCCCTCAAATATGGGGTATGTCTTAGAAAATGCCGCTCAAGTTTTTTAATTTGAGTAACCCCTTCAAGTGATCATATTGTAAATAAGCCTCATCAAGTTTTAAAATTTAAAAAATCTACATGAACTCTTCTCACTTTATGCCCTAAAAGCTGACGCTATTAGGTCTAGCTTATCACATGACAAGTAAATAATTGATAAAGAACAAAATACCCCTTATTCATAAAACATTACTCTAATATTTTAGGATAAGAAAAAGAGAGGATAAAGAGGGCAACAAGTTTAATAAATTTGAAAATAGTTTATTTTTTATCGGTTGAGGATTTATTTGTACTTGAATGGGTTGATTTTTAATAGGTTTACATTTTGTAAAATGATGTCAATGAGTTTGATGAGAAAAGTATAAAAGATTAGAAGGTTTTTGTAAGACACCTCAAAGTTGAGGGAGATCTTTCCTAATTTTTAAAGTTGAGTAAGGTCATCTATAATATGCCCAAACTTTGGGGAGTTTTTTTAAATTAAAATAGTCGAGAGGGATTTTCTAAGATATCCATCACACTTGTTATATTTAATTTTTTAAAGTTGAGGGAGTTTTTATTATTTATTGATTTGACATCATATCTTTATTGATTTCTTTAAAGAAAGGTTATTGGTTCACTTGTGTCTCTCTTTAAAATGTAATAGAACATAATATACCAAAAGCATGTAACATATAAACATATTATTTAAAAATAAATCATATTCCTAACCTTCAAGCTATTAATGCGGGTCTAGTTATTGCTATCTGCTTCGTATTACTTATTCTATATGAAAGGCTCGCCTGTG
>NC_033801.1:39733742-39750732 GCF_001876935.1 Asparagus officinalis | reverse complement strand
AACAATTGCAGGCGCAAGTTTGAGGACCAACACACAGTGGGGGCAGAAGGAAAGAAAGAGAATAGTTACTATACAGCCCGTGATTTGAGAAAAGGCACCAACCGGCAACGAAAAGACTAGGCACCACCGACCCAGTCAGGGATGCAAAAGACTATCAGCATCACATCGGTTGGAGGGCTACATCAATCGTGTTAAGACCATGCCGTAATTATCTGATCAGATTCCTGCCTTGAGTTCGAGATGTAATGATTGCGCATGAGGGTAGTATCGTACCTCCGGTGTGGTGTTGGTCTTGAATCCCGTGTATCGTAAAATGTTTGATAGCTTACTCGCAGTGTGTGAGTATACTTGCTTGGACAAATTTTCGTAAACCAAACTATTTGGATTTTATTCACGCACTCATTAAAAATAATTGCAAAAACCACGACCGTGGTTCTGCAGGCTCAAGTGATGAACACCAGGGTCGGGTTTTTGAAAAAGAACTCCTCACGAGAACTCAACCAGGGACTTCGAATCGGTCGAGTTTCGTAGTTCAAAAAACCTTCACGGGCGAGTTCACATCCAGTGCAGTTTCGCAGAGTCTTGTTTTAAAACCCCGACCCTGCGTTACAGCTCTGAGGCCGGCACCCAAGGTTCGCTTTTCCGGTCTTAAATAAATGTTGCAAACGCGTTTTTATTTTGGATAAAAGTCAAAGTAGGCTTGGGTTTTGAAAATTTGTCCATATCGGCTTTGATATTGTTGGTCTGCCTAATACAATTATATACTGCATATTATTCGGGTTGTATCCCTCTTCTACCAGTTAACTCCTCGAAAGTCTAATTTTTTGGGTGGATATGATTAGTATCGGAGTGTTTTAATAACGTGCTCCCTTCGTAGTGCTCGTAAAACCAACTATAAACTATAAACAAAATGTATGCAAGCCGGCCAGCTTCCAAAACGTGATCCAAACTGGGTTAAATGCGTTTTTGTGCCAATCTGTCTGCACTTACACACTGGCAATCAAAATAACATCGTTCGATCGCGAAAAGATCGTTTAAGGAAACCGTCCACCAAGTTCTTTCATTTAGTTTTATATAATGTTATAGGTATTGCGTTTATTATGCGTCGTTTCCGTTTTCTTTCTAACTAGGGATCGTTTGGTCAATACTCATCTCTTGCTGTTCTTGTTGGATAAACTTGTTGTTCTAGGGGTGGTAAACGATCGATCGAATCGAATACTAAAGGTGTTGTAATTTGTCAATTATGTTTAAAATTATCGAAATTCGATCAATGCGGACTGTTAATAATTACATATACCTATGTTTTTGAAATATCGAACTCAAATACTGTATGGTAATCTTGTATAAACTATTCATGAATATTAATAGCAATATTGTATGCGATATCAAAGGTAATAATTTAGTCTGAGCGGCGCTAAAGAATTTGATTTTTCAAATACTATTGAGAACATGTTCGCCCCAAATTTAAAATTTTTAAAAATTATTCATGTTATATGATATATCTATAGTGTATAAGTATTAAATAGAAAATTTAGATTGAGAATGAAACAGGGATTCCAAAGATTATTGTCTGAAGTATTAAGTATAGTAGTAGTAATAGGTAGGAGTAAGGATAGATAGATATAATATACCGGTATAGGTAGGTATCATAGTTAGTATATACTTATAATAGAGTGAGATATATATATCAATAGTAGATATCATAATATACTATATAGTATGATATCATGATATACGCCTACTATAGTATGAGTTACTATACCTATTATAATATATATATACTATCATATACGTAGTCTATTATAATACTATACCTTACGTATATATATATATATTATAATACCGTATAGTATATATCAGTAGTATCATATGTGTGTGTGCTGTGTGTGATGTGTACATATAGCCATATCATGTACTCCACGTTTTATATACTAATATAATATAGTATATAGGTATATATATACTAGTATATATATATATATAATACAACTATACTATAGGATACGTCATAATATATAGTATCTATATATAATCTATATGTATACTATATAATATTACATATAAGATATAATATACTAACTGGATACGCAATTCTCTGTGTCAACTTAAAGTGGATAGGCAAAAATCTACATCCACCAAACTTTTTAGGGCGCACTCATATTGCCTAGGGATCCCTTCGGCATGAATAAATTCTTTTTTTTTTACTAATTAATAAATGAGATGCAGAAAGTTTGATCGACATTCAACCTTAAGTTCAAACGTAACGCCAGCGTCTTCACTCTCGCTCTATATAATATATAGAGAGAGAAAAAAAATAGGTATGTTTGGTACCCAAAGCACGAAAAATGATTTGTGTTTGGTAGTGAGATGATATATATCACCTGGCGCACTCATCTCAAATGGTTGCAGTATCCAAGCATGGCACTCTCACCATATGTGAATGTGTCCCAGTCCCCATTATTGAATGAGTGGATGTTGATTGGCCGATCCAGCCTCACTAACCAAAGCAGCAAGAGCAAGAGAAATTTGTGCTTTGTACCAAAACATACTCATATTTCTTTATATATATATATAGATAATATATATATAGGTATAATATATAGTATATATATATATATATATATAACTAGAGAGACGAGAGAGAGAGAGAGAGAGAGAAACTTATATCACTTAAGTGGACCATCCACCAAAGTTTCTATCATCAATTGATGATACATAGGAGATACGTGGCATCAATAAAGCAGACTTTTCCAATCAAATGGAGTAGTAAACTTTGGTGGATGGTAACACTTAAATTGACATAAAGTTTTCTACGCTCCGTCTCTACTATAAATATAATGTATATATATAGGTATATAAATATATATATGAGTATACTAGTATATTAGTAGATATAGTATATATATATAGGATAATAAGTACTATATAGCGCCGCCGGGCGCTGGAGTAGGGCGGGGTGGACGCTCCCGGGCGTATAATAAGATATGAGTATAAGGTATATAACTATAGTATAAATAATAATATAGAAGAAGGTGTCAAAATAAAAACCCTCATACTATGCCAGAAGAACCTAAAAAGCAATCCTCAGTCCATATGGATTCGCTAGATTGCAGTGCCAATGGCTGAGGATTAAAGCTGACAAGCATCAAGGGTACATTAGGATAAGAATAAACACCCACTAATAAGAGAGGTAATTAATGCTTTCTGCGTAGTCTCGAGTGTCATCCCATTTCCGCCCATGCAAACTTCTCTTCTCTCGTCTCTAAGACAATCTAAGCACGTCTCGAGGATCTCTGCACGTTCAAACATTCTCTTCTCTTCAAACCCTTCGTCTCCTTCAACCTCTCTCTCTCGCTGACTCCACCACAAGATCACATGAACCGGCAACTACGTCTCGTGCTATCTTCGCCGAACAGCGACGTTGTCGTCTTCATGGTTTATGAATAATTTATTGCTGACGGCATTCGTCTCAGCGGTCGTATCTTCAATACCCTTCGTTCGTTCATGATTCAGTGGGCGTGTTAAGTTATTTTGCACCGGCTTGTAAGTAAGTTTACTAAAAATTCTGTTTGATTTTCTCGGCTCTAAAAGTTTTAGTTTTAAACAGCTTGAAAGGTATCGTTAAGCTTTGTTGTTGTAGGCGGACCATGGTAGGAAGGTGAAATATTTCACCTTTAGTGCGTGAAGCAAGTTTTTGTTTTTTTGAAGAAAAACCAGTTGATAAGACGAAGGGACGAACGCCTGATAAGTGAATCTATTCACTGCAATGCAATGAGTGAATCGCTGAAGGAGTCTCGAGTATTCACAGATGAGGGCGATAAGAGGCGTGATGATTGTTTTACCTGGGCGCATAGAAAATCGTACAGTTTGTTTTAGACTCGGGAGT
Source organism: Asparagus officinalis (assembly GCF_001876935.1). NCBI lineage: Eukaryota > Viridiplantae > Streptophyta > Magnoliopsida > Asparagales > Asparagaceae > Asparagus > Asparagus officinalis. The sequence goes on along the minus strand of NC_033801.1, from coordinate 39,746,846 downwards.
AAAGAGATAGATAGAGATCTTTTCCGAATGAGTTTGGAAAATGTTTTACCTAGCTTGTTTTTTCTCTCTACACCCACATAAGTTTCGTATTCTTCTTTGAGTGGTTAAAAATTCTTATAAGCTATGGTTGTTTTACCAATAGGAGTTTTCTTATTCTGTCGAATATAATCCAAGATTCAATGAGTGAATCCCCAGATTCAGATGGAGGTGATCCAGATTCAACTCCACGAAAGAAGCTTGGATGGGTTAGTGATGGTTTTTATGAAAAATTGTTGAAGAAATAAATGCATGTGCTGTAATTTTCGACAGAAAATAAACGCATGAGTGGGACAATCTAGGATTCAGCCTGCAGTGAATCACAAGATTCAGTTATGTCGAGAGTGTTTGTTTTTTACACAAAAATAAAAAAATCGTGGGAACTTTTTGCCTGTAGAAATGTGAAATTTATAATGGTTTACAGGATTTATTAGCTTGGATTTTTTACCATAGAGTTATTATTCTTTTTGTTTTTTTTTATTTTTGAGATGTTGCTATGCGTGTTTGATTAAGCGGAGTTTCAGTCTCACTGAAGTCTGGAAATTCAATTCAACTGAAATCTAAGACCTGCCACTCCAGATGAATCGAGGCCTTCATATCAATCCAGATTCAATGGAAGTGAATCCAGACTCACTCCCAGCGAAGCTTGGAATAGATTACGATGATTTTTAATGAATTGTTGTTGTGTTCTTCCATGCGAAAGATGGAAGATCAAAAGCTTGGATAGAGAAATGGAAGTGAGTGTGGAGCGAGGAGAGGCAGGAAGTGAGAGAGAGAAATGGGGAAAATGGAAGCAAACACCAATGAGAAGGGCAATTGAGAGGTTTGCCCGGGCAGCGGGACCCACCATGATAAATGTAGTGAATTAGTTCCAATTTTTAACCCTTTTCACATTAAATGAATGTGTATTAAATTTGTCTATATTTCACAATTCTATCTACCATTGGAAAATGGTAGGGCGAATTGGATTAGATAGATTGGAAGGGTTAGGATGTGGTTTTTACAAGTATCTCGGAACGCGTTTTTATTAAGAACCTCTCCTATAGTATATATAGTATATTATATATATAGTATATGATAGAGAAATATTTCGGATCGCGAAAAAGAGAATTTTCGCAGGCAGCAATAACGAAAAAACTTCCGTAAACTGTCGGAATGCGAGACGAATGGTAGGAGGATGATAAGCTAACAAGTCCCCAGGTCATTTATTGATCTCGTCGTCACCCAGCTGTACTCCCAGCTTCACCCTCCGAAGACCGCCTCCTCCCTCTCCCTCTCTCCTCCTCCGTCACCCCAAGCTTCAAACCTCCGAAGACCGCCGTCGACCTCCGCCTATTAAACCCCGTCGAACCTCCGCCCTTGTAAGCCAGCCGACCAGTCCGCCATTAAGGCCCCCGCCCAGTCGCCGGTCGCAGACACCGCGCAAAGACACACCCGAGTCGCGAGAGCGGCGGCGCGGCGCGGCCCGCCCCGTCCGTCGCAGACCCCCCACCCCAGGACCGTCAGACCCTCCCCCTCTCTCGCCGACGCAGGTAATAACCAACCCCTATTTTTTTCTTTACAATGCTGAAATTATTAAGCCAAGATCGTTACCTGTTTGATCAAATACCACAAAGAAGTTTAGGGATGATTATACATGGGTGTTGAATTTATAAGCCAAGATCGTTACCTGTTTGATCAAATGCCACAGTCCTAAGATCGTTACCTGTTTGATCAAATGCCACAGTCCTAAGCATAAGCAAATTCTTCCACATTGAGAATTTAAGAACAAGAAATCTGGTCTGGGATGATTATACATGGGTGTTGAATTTAGCTGCAGTTGGGTGTTGGGTGCTCAAATTATTTTAGTGACATGAATTTAGTTGTAGTTTGGTGTTGGGTGCTCAAATTATACATGGGTGTTGAATTTAGCTGCAGTTGGGTGTTGGGTTTTAGTGACATGAATGCAAATTTGATTGATAAATTTACATTGTTGCATTGTTGGGTGTTGAAATTATCCATGGGTGTTGGGTGTTGAAATTATCCATGGGTGTTGGGTGTTATGTTTGCATTGTTTAAATAAGATGTTACATTGTTGCATTGTTTCAATTGAAAATGGGGGCTGAAAATTTGATAGACTCAATAAATGTATTTTTTTCTAAATATAAATTTTGCATATTGATGTTGTAGAATCCTGAATATAAATGTATTTTTGTTTCTTTAGGCTTATTTACATCAATCCAATGGAAACTGAAGATGGTTGCTCCCATGTTGTTGATGAACAAATCTCTCAGTTGGATAACTTAGTTGTGCCAATTGTTGATGAGCACTTAAAACCAAAAATAGGAATGACTTTTGGCAATTTAGAAGACGCTGAAAAATTCTACAGAAATTACGGAAAGGCTGGAGGTTTTGATATTCGTAATAGCACAACAAATTATGGGAAGGATAGAGAATTAATTGGCAAAAGTTATGTTTGTTCAAAAGAAGGAGTGTTAAAGAGCAAATCGTTGGAAATTCGACGATGTGGTACAATTAGAACAAATTGTAAGGCCTTGATTCGCTTGAAATTAGACCAAAACATTGGCATATGGAGTGTCTACAAGTTCGTGGAAGAACATAATCATACAATTACTTCACCGAGTAGAACACATTTTCTAAGGGGAAACCGTGAGGTAACAAGTGCGAAGAAGACATTGATAAAGCAGTTTGGAGAGGTGAACATTCCAACAAACAAGCAAATGGCCTTCTTTGAAAACTCTAGCGGAGGTTTTCATAGAATTGGATGTATTGAGACCGATGTGAGGAATTATGAAAGAGATTTGAGAGAAGAGAGGCGCGGTCATGATGCACAAATGCTGTTGGATCATTTTAAGGCGGAACAAAAGAAGAATCCTTCATTTTATTATGTTTATGACGTTGATGAAGAGAAGCGCTTAACTCATTGTTTTTGGGTGGATGGCATTGCTAGAATGAATTATCAACACTTTGGCGATGTTGTCTCCTTCGATGCCACGCATAACACAAATCAATATGGCTTGGTATTTGTGCCGTTTGTAGGCATAAATCACCATTGGCAAAGTATTTTTTTAGGATGTGGCTTGATTCCAAACGAAGAGGCGAAGTCTTTCGTATGGTTGTTTAACAAATGGATTGAAGCAATGGGTCATCCTCCTTTGGGCATGATTACTGATCAATGTCTTGGCATATGCAAGGCAATTGAAATAGTATTTCCAGAAATTCGGCACCGGTTTTGCATTTGGCATATCTTGGACAAAGTTCCGGAGAAGTTGGGTAAATGGGCTTGTAGAACGGAATTTATGAATCCTTTCAAAGAAAATATTTGGGACTCCGAGACTGCTAGCTCTTTTGAAGAGAATTGGGTTTCAATTCTTAAGAAAAATGGATTGGAAACGCATGATTGGCTAAATGATATCTATAAAATTCATGAAAAATGGGCTCCGGTTTATCATAAACAACACTTTTGGGCCGATATGTCTAGTAGTCAAAGAAGTGAAGGGATGAATGCATTGCTAAAAATGCATGTATCAAGGAAAAATTCACTTTATGATTTCGTGATCATCTTTCAAAGGGTCTTGGCGAGACAAAGAGAGGGGGAGCTTAAAGAAGATCATTGCACAGTGGAGAAAAAGCCAATACACGAAAAAAATCTTTTATATTTTTCAAGACGAGCTTCAACCTAGCTTAATGTATAACATTGAGCTGGTAAAAGAAAATAAAAGAGAAAGTACTTTCAATTTGAATTTTTGTGGTCAGGATGAAAGATTGAGACATATAATATATTGCAAAACAACTAAAATGGTCCGTTGTTCGTGTCTCTTGTTTGAATTCAAGGGCATTCCATGCCGACATATCTTGGCATATCTTAAACTTACCAATCATAGTGAGTTACCGGAACAATATATTCTAAGAAGATGGTGCCGAAATGTCAAAAAAAGGGTTGTTCTTAGAGATGGTAATATTATTGGAGATAATGCCACAATTAATTTTGCTTCTCGTTTTAGTGAACTAAATTGCTTAGCTAATGAAATGGTCGAAGAGGGGCTATCTTCTAATGATGCATATGAATTAATGCGTGAAATGATGATGGATGCTATTAATAAGGTGCAACGTTTGAAACTCATCAATGATGAAGAAATTGGACAAGATGTGGAAGGACATTATATGAATGCAGAGTGTTCTCAAGATATAGTTCATGAACCAAGTCAAGCAAGAACAAAAGGAAGGCCTAAAGGGAAGAGGTTAAAGCCTTCGAGTGAGATCCGCAAATGCAAACCTAGGAAATGCAAATTGTGTGGAAAGCGAGGACAAAATCATGATAGCAGAAATTGCCCTCTAAAGTTGTCAAGGTAGTGTATCATTTATTTTTCTAAACTTTTTTAAGTTGGTACAATGATCATTTAATATGTTTTGCTATCATCTCTTTTTTTAGTGATTCAATGGAACAAGATAATATTGATGAAGCCACTGATGATTTAGAAGATTCCTTTGAGGAATGTAATGGTTAATACATACAGAATAACTTGTATATTACCATTTTTTAATATAATATGATTTTTTAATGTGATGAAGCACTTAGTTTTTTAATGTTTTTCAATACAGATGAAGTTCTCACTATTGCGTGAAGTTTGATCAAGGTTGGCAGAAAGAAGATTGGCGGAAAGAAGTTTGATCAAGTTCTCACTTAGTTTGCGTGAAGCTTTGAGAACTTTGAGCCTGATACTAAGCTTTGAGAACTTTGATGGTCATATTTTGTTTGGATTTCATGGTCATATTTTGTTTGGAGCCAAGTTCATACTTTGTTCTTTTTATGTTTATCTGTTAATTCTGTGAATTTGGACTGAATATGCCTGCACTGGACATTCAAAGGTTGATCAGTTATGTTTATCTGTTTATCTGTTAATTCTGTGACTCTCAGTAGACTTGAATTCATTTTTTTAAGGGGTGGTGTGGCTGCTATCATGTATCGGTGTTTGTTACCCGACATAATCATCAGTTGGCAAGTCCTGCATCAGAGGAATTGATAATTTCCGATAGTGCTGAAGCAGATGACACATTTATTACACAGGCTTTCACTGATAACTCTTCTCAGGGAACAGACCAACCGGAAACTGATTTAGTAGTTGCTGAGGGTACTAAGATTTATCCTCAAATCGGTCATATGAAAGATGTCCAGATTGGAGATATAGGGGCTACATTGGAATATCTACAGAAAATGCAGGATAAAGACCCTTCATTCTTTTATGCTTTGCAGGTTGGTGAAAATGATGCTATGACCAACTTTTTTTGGGCAGATGCAAAGTCTGTGATGGATTTTACCTACTTTGGCGATTCGATTTGTTTGGACACAAGTTACAAAATGTTTGGCTATGGCAGGCCGCTTATACAATTCATTGGTGTGAATCACCACAATCAGGAGGTACTTTTTGGCTCAGCATTCTTATATGATGACAGTACGAAATCTTTGAAATGGTTGTTTGAGGTGTCCAGGTTTATGGAAGCCACAAATGCTCTCACACAATACAATCTTCCACCCTACAGAATAAAAGTGACGAGCTAACATCATTGCAATATAAGTCCATGCTCGGCAAATGACATCATTCTGTCAATTGACACATTTGGGAGTCGCTGATTTATTTGGTTGGTGTCGCAGAAGCAAAAAATAAAAGACCAAATTTATCATATCAAATACAAATCTTACTCATCCAATAATACATTCTTACACCCTACTTAGCACAAATCCAATAAAAATACCAAATACAAATCCAAGAAAAATACCGAATAAAAGAACAAATACAAAAAGCTTCAACAATTCCATAATATTAATTTCAATCTTTCTCTTTTCCCGAACTTCTCCAATTGACACTGCACTTGAAACTTGCGGGATCACGCTCGACTGCTTCGTTTGAACAAGCCCTGCCTTTGAACCTTCAAACTCCTCTTCATCAAACACCCATTTGAAGAATCCACAATTATTCACTTTCCAATTAGCGCATCCCAAAAAAAATTGACCAGGGTTCGTCGTTGTTCCAGATCTGGAGAGTATAGCCCTCCTTCCACAATGACACATCAATCTATGACGAGTGCTTGAAGATGACTCCATGTACCAAAATATACAACTTTATCTTGAAACCAAATTTAGTCATGATCAGTAGGGCAAATTGAAATAGTTTGAACCTAACTACAATGCAAACGTATATTTGATTTGTGGTCTAAATTTATCAACCAAATCTGCATTCATGTAACTAAAACCTAACTACAGCTAAATTCAAGCAAAATGACCAACATAACAATTGAAATCCAACACCCAAGCAAATTCAAGCTTCTGGCACCTTTATATTATACTTAAATAACCTCTCTTTAAAGTTCTCTACAACTACACAACCTAAGAAACTAAAGTTCTCCACAGCTTTGATGACAAGCAGACATCTGAAAACATGAAAGCTTATGCACTGTATAACACACTTCATGTTCAGGTAAATATTAGCTTAAAAATCTTTAAAAGTAATACATGATCGCTGATAAATTCTGTCAATGATACATTGTTGTATAATCTCACTCTTCACTTTGTTTCTCTGATTCTCTCGGATAAGAAACAATACTTGCATATAGTAATTGTTTGATTTAGACTTTTTGACATCTAACATCAGCTACAATATGGCGAACGTGTGGACCGTACCACTTCACACGCTCCAAGTGTTGTACTGAAACATCCCAACATAACAATTAAAAGAATGTAATATGCAATGTGTTCCTCAAATGAATGTAATTTCAACAGCAGATAGATGTAATTTCAACAACAAATGAATGTAATTAGCTGCCAAACTTCTTTGTGGCATTTGATCAAATAGGTAACGATCCTGGCTTAATAATTTGAGCACCCAACATCCATTTGCTGTATAATTTGAGCACCCAATTTAAAATAAAAAAATACCCTTAGGACTGTGGCATTTGATCAAACAGGTAACGATCTTGGCTTAATAATTTCAGCATTGTAAAGAAAAAAATAGGGGTTGGTTATTACCTGCGTCGGCGAGAGAGGGGGAGGGATCGTCTTCGACGGGGTGGGGGGGTCTCCGACGGTCCTAGGGTGGGGGTCTTTGATGGGGTCTTCGACGCCGGCGAGAGAGAGGGAAAAACTAAATACAAAGTGAAGAAAAAAAAGGATCTTCATATGTTTTAAGATCAGCCAACAATAATCCATCTCTCCCTCATATATCCAAAAAAAACAGTTCATAACATGTCGCTCACTCAATAACATCCATCTCTGCCCCATATATACAAAATTTATCAAAAAGCCAACAATAATCAATAAAAAGCCCTAAATCAAGCAAGAAATCAAAAAGCCCTAAAACATCAACAACCCACATCAAAAAAATCCCTAAATCAATCAAGAAATGAAAACGCACCTGATTCAAGACTCTCTCTTGTCGTTGCGGAGTGGTCGCTGGAGTTGGGGTTGGGGTTGGATCCGGAGTTTGGGTCTCGTGTCGTGGCGGAGTGGTCGTTGGGTTGAGGTCGGGGTCGGATCCAGAGTTGGTGGTGACGGGGCTTAATGGCGGAGGAGGAGGTCGCATTGGAGGTTAGCTTTAATAGAAGCCGCAACGTAAATTTCATGTAGAGCATTAAATGGTTGTGACTGCAAGTTATATTAAATTTCGCGTAAGTCGTCAATTGCAATGCGCAATATTTTTAAACTTTTATTTACAATTATTTGAAACAAACAACTATAAATCATACTCACTTTAAAAACACGATTTTGAAAAAATCTTTCTATGGTTAATATTACCCTTCATTATTTTAAATATTTTATTTATATCTTAATCTATTCTAATTATAATTATATCCTATCCTAATCCTATGTGAACTATTTATAGCTTAACAATTTAAAAAAATAATATTAATAACATATATAAAACATCTTACATTAGTTTGTTAAGATAAAGAAATTATACGTAGCTAACGTACTATAATATATAAAGTAATAAAGTAATGTAAAAAAGCCAAAAAAGTTATAAAATTACACAAAATACCCTGAAAAGTTTAAAATTATAAAAACTATCTCGATGTCTAAAACAAACATGAAATTAAAAAATTAACAACAATTTACGAAGAATTTAAAATTTGTGGTTAATATCTCAATATCTCAAAAATTATAGAAACACCTTCAGAAGTTTAAATTACAAACAAGCACCTGAAATTCTAAATTTTTAAAATTTACAAACAATATAGATAAATTCAAGGGATTACAACAACGTACCTAAAAATTTCTGACATATCAAACATTAAAACAACAAATATAAAATCAAGAAATTAATAGTTGCCTCCCAAGAATTTAAAATTTTTAATTAACACCCTCAATGTCCCAAAAATTATAGAAACACGCTCAAAAGTTTAAATTATAAAAAACAAACCTAAAATTTTTAAATTTTTAAAATTTACAAATAATAAAAGATGAATTAAAGAGATTACCCTCATGCACCTAAGAATTTAAATTTAATCGAAATTAATCTCAAAGTTACAAAAGTTATAGAAAAAACTCTTTTAAAATTTAAAAATCATAAAAAACCCTAATTTTTTAAAATTTATAATTAGTACACATCAAATCTAAATACTATTAGTAGACTGCTAAAATTTAAAATTTTTAAAAATTAAACTACGGTTTTAACAATTGCAAAAAGTAGCCTCAAAATTTCAGAGTTGTAAGAAATATCATGATATTTAAAAATTACCACTAACACATAAAACATAGAAGTTACAACTAACAAACTTAAAAGTAATTTTTTAAAAACTCTCCTAAAGTTTTAAAAATTACAAATCACACCCTCAAAGTTTAAAACCATAAAAAAAGGCTAAAATTTTAAAACATGGCAAAGAAAAGTGTAGTTGTTAGGTATTCCTTCATTACTATATATATATATATATATATATATATCAAAACCATAAAAATGGCTAAAATTTTAAAACTTGGAAAAGAAAAGTGTAATTGTTTGGTATTCTTTCATTTATATATATAATTTTCAATTTAGGGTTTACTATCTCTTTTCAGCATCTAAAGATAGTCTAAATTGATACTGGTAAACAAAAGTGATAAGGATTTCTTAAAAATATCCGATTAGGGAATAAAAATTTAAAAAATATTTTAGATTAAAAATATCATTACCATGTAAATTAAAGCAACTGCATAAAAGTTTACCAATAAGTTAGAGCAGCAAAACACATTAGTAACATTAATTGATAACAGTTCAAATCCATAAAAATGATAAAAGACTATAATATAATAGCTTAGCCTTAATTGATTATAATTTAAAAATATTAATCTCTGATATTAATAATATTTATAGAGTAAAAGAATATAATGAATTACATATGGAGATACTATTAGAATGTTCAGAGATATCCTTCAAGCTATTTCCATTGCAAATGGGAAAGTAACGAAAATAAATCTAAAATTCAGAAAACGTCCATAAACCATTTGAATTGGCATTAACATAAGGCATGTCTATTAAAGAAGCACCAACTGAGTTACATTAAAGAATAATTTAATAACTTTATCCCAAACAAAGGAGAATTCTCTATAAAAGATATAAGAAAAATTAGTAAGCATTCATAAATTTCATACTTTGCTCTTTAAATACTAAATAAATTAAATATTAACATTATAATCTAAGGCAAATTAGCAATAAAAATATAGGTATTTAGTTTAGTTCTTTGTAAAAATATCAGGAAATGAGCAAATGTAATATTATTGACGTAACAGAAATTTTTATTGGATACACATCGGAAGAATTCATTGTAGAGAAAAAGTGGTAACTCCTAATCATATTTAAGTAATAAATTAGAAACAAAAAGAATTTTATATATATGAGATTAATATTTATTCTCATTGAAATAAAAAAAATCAAAGTCTGTATTTTAAGAAGTTTGTGTTGAACATCAGAAATACATTTAATTTCTTTGTAAAGTTAAATGACAAGATAAAAGATTAACGAGCCTAAGAAAGATAACAACACAAAAAATACAACTCTAGCCTGATGTCACAATCGAGTAGATGATGAAGACACTACTCTAGAATTGTCCGTGAAAAAGATAAAGGTGAGAAAGGATTGATTTTAGCTCAATAAAAAAATAAAATAGAAAGAATAAAAAATAATATTTTCTAAATATTTTATAGAATAGTTTATATATTTTGAGTGAATTTAGGAATCTTTAGAAGGGAGTTTTATTAGCTTATTGCAGTATTTTTATATGCTTGTGCAAATGCTTTTATCATATGAAAGTATACTAGAGTTAGCATTAATCTTTAATTTATAATTTCTAATGAAGTCTATCAATGATTAGGAACAAACTTTATATTCTCTTTCATATCGTTTTAGTATACTTTTAACCAATCATTTTGACTTATTGGTTTTAAATATTCATCTTTCTTGTATAATATTATTTTAATATTCTTTTACATTTGCGACACTGTACTTTCTCAAGTAAAGCTTGGTATCATGTCAGTCAAAATAATATAAATTTTAAATTAGCTTCAAATTATATTTATTTTCTATCAATTCAAATATCAACATGAAATTTTGAATTGGGTGTAGCCCAATTAAACAAACGTCAAAGAAAATAAATAATCGCAATATTAAAGTTTAGAGACAAAAGTGAGCATAAGCTATTAAAGTGGAACTGAGGAACAAATTTTAGTTAGAAAATAATCTAAAAATACTTAATCATGGTATTTAACCACGTGCATTGCATATTTATAAAACCTAGTTATCCAAAATGTCTTAGTTGCAATCATGTACTTGTATTAAACCAAACGACACATAATAAATAAATATTGGGTTAATCACTATTATATTTCATATCATATTGTTGTTTTGAACTTACTATCCTTATAATTTTTTTCGCTGTTAATAGAGTTCCAGAGTGAACATTCCGACTCTTTTATCCCAAAAAAAAAGGAAAAAGAAGAGAGAAATTTGTTTTTTTAACAAATGGACTCATTGAGTGTAAAAGATTCATGAAAATTCACTCAGAGTGCATCCATGCACGGAAATAAAACTCGATCGGATGGGAGTAAGTTGAAAATAGCTATACTGTAAGGGGTTTATCGGCAATCAACTCTTAAATAAAATGAGTGAAGACACAGCCTAGCCTCATGGACGATCCCCACACCAAAAAGAGTATGGTGAAAGCAAAAGAGAAGTTGATGAGCAATGCTCCAAGTGAAGGAGGCAATATTCCAAGAACCAAAACAAAAGTATGGACATGTAAAAATTGTAGTAGGTGGTCTCCCTCATCATTACAACTATCAAAGAAATAAAATTTTAGGATGAGATCCTATTAAGTAGTTCTAGATGTTGTAGGTGTAAGCCTTGGTTCCCCTACTTTTTCTATGTGAAATCATTTCTACAAGAAATTCTGTCTTCTGAGGACCATGCACTTCTACATGCAAGCACCAAAGCCCTAATGAAAAACCCTACCTATGATCTATGATTATAACATGTTAATTTATCACTTAAAAGGGACCCAAAGGACTCTTTAAAAAGGAAGAAGCTAAGCACATTGCTCATTACATTCTTATTTAATTAATCATAAAGTTAATCAATGGAAGCTTAATGGGCCCTTACATCGAAACCGATCAAGGACAGAAAATATTCGTTTGCATTAGAAAAAGCCTTTACAATCAAGCACATTCCATGCTAAGTGCAATTCATAATATTGTCTTCACATTTTAAAGGTTAAAAGAAAACTCCCTATGGTTTGAAGGAACCACAGAATTAAAATCCTCTAAAGGTTTACAAAGTAACATTTTCCTCTCATGTCTTCAATTTGCACCAATAATCATTAGTTCTTAATCAATATAATGATCTTATACATTCTTCTATGAGCAAACAATTTTTTTTTCTTCTTTTGCACCAAAAATTAAATTCTTAGAAATCAACTATCACTTCTGAAATCAGGTATAAATATCCTAAAACCTTTTATAAATTCTTTATGTAATTTATCCTATTTCATATGGATGTTATATTTGGGTCCCTGCGATCTCATGCCAATGATACAGCCTCTCCAGGTTTTGTAATAAAGGATTAATTTTAGGAGACCCATCCTGAACTTTGAGGGCATTGGAGATGAGTCCCTTGAACATTTTAATTTGAGAAAACCATATTGGACTTTAGGAGGTGCTGTAAATAACCCTCTCCAAAACCTTTTTAATCCACTTAATACTTTTGAGCTTTAAAGTACAGTCTCACAAAATTCCCTAAAGTTTTAAACTTTTTGTAACGAACTCCCTGAAGGTGGTAATGATGTTGCAAAATGATAAAAATATTTCTTAGGCATTAAACTCTAGTTACCAAATTAATCATTACTTAAATTGATGTTTGAAAATTAAGAATGTGAGGCCTTTTTAGCAAAAAATTATTAAAAAAAGAAAAAAATAGTAATTTTTTTGGAAGGGAGGTATTTTGTCTTCTTTGTTAGAGGCGTTAGAGGCTTGGCATTTGACATGTTGAGCTTCCTGGTGCTACCTTGGAGAGCCGAGTAGAAAATTTTAGGAGGATTAGTGGAATAAAAGTGTTCATGAGGGTTATCGATCTGCAACACATCCACCGTCCATGGCTTCTCGAATTAAAATTGTTCAAGAATTATCTGCAACACCACTAAAATCCAAGGTTTTTTCCTAAAATTAATACTTTTTGAAATAACATAATATAATAGTAAAGTGATGCATCCAAATTAAAATTGAATTTCTGATAGATTCCCAATCAAACTTTAGGAACGGTCCTTAATCAGTTAATATTGTATTTTCTTTACATCCCATGCAAGATAATAATAGTAGAGATGTGCTTTGTTAGTTTTCATTTTATTGAATATTTTTATGGATCTGGGCCCTTCCCCCTCATCATCTTAAGATTGTATCAAGCTTATCATGGAGACCCACATCCCCCCATTTTGTCAGGCAGGCGGCTATTTTGACTAGCCTTAAAAGAGCATGAGGCTTACATATGAACATGCATGCTTTCAGAAAATTCATCCTATCTTTAGACATAACCTTGTTATGATATATCAATG